>NC_072373.2:25105833-25408863 GCF_028885625.2 Pongo pygmaeus
TAAACAAAGTCTCATTGGCTAGAATACAGGAATGCATATATACATACATTTATATCCATATGATTATGACAAACCATATATGATTAGTGGGAGAAGCTGGAAGTTAGAGTTGTACTATATTTTGAAGAATGTTGAATTAAAGATATATTTGATACTCTAAGTAATGGGATATCATTGAAGTTTCATGAGGAGAGTAATTTTATCAGAGCTATGCTTAGGAAACTAAACTGGGCAAGATGTTTTACAGAATAAAGCAGGAAGGAACTGGAAGTAAGATTAACAGAAAGTTACAGCAATATTTTATCATAAAGAGTTCCTGCACAGGGTATAACTAATGGTCCATGGCCCCATTCTACAGACTGCAACCTAAGACATTGACCATTAAGTTAAAAATCACATCTTAGGAATTCCAATTAAGACACAGACAAATACAGTATAAAATCCAACTGTGCTAGTCCGAATATTTCTGTCTTTACTGGGAAAGCCTGCCCCTTCAAATGCCAGAAGCATTTACAACTCTCCCAGATCTGAGCCTGTGCCATGTTGTGAGTTTGAAAAGGCCCACATCTGGCTTTAATGATCATTGTCTAAAAAGAAACATAGCTGAAGGATTGGAGAGAAAGGAAAACTTTGGGGGGAAAAGAAGAGAAGGATATGTTTTATCTCAAGCCACCTAGCTTCTATTTTATAAATTTATCTATTGCCAAATACATCGCAGGAGTAGATTCTCACAAAACATACTTATACCAGAAAATAGCAGTCTCAAATGGAAATACCTCTCATTCACTACTCTGGCATGGCAGATGGCCCTCTTCTGATATTCAGGGAAATGGACTTTGCTTTCAGAGAGAAAAGCCTATAAAACAATGAGGAGTTGTCTAGCGTATGCAGAAATGCTTAACCCCTTGCCCGCAGGTATCAAACCTGTATATGGAATACAAACAGCATTCCTGAGCAGGGACTGTCTTATTCATCTTCATATCACCACAGTGCATTGCACATAGTAAATATCTCTAAACGTGAGCATACATAGTTTAATAAGAAGCCTCAACTCTTGAGGTATAAAGATAAATTGGCCTCCCACACTGGTAAGTCTATGGAGTTTCCACAGTTCAGCAAGAATCCAACTACAGGACAAGACACCAGGTACCCCTTGCTTGCACACACCCTTGATAACAGAGCAGAGATGAAGGTGAGTTTTGGGGTTTAGACTGTGTTATATTCAAAAGCATTTTGATTTAACTATGGGCCCTCAGGCTGCAGCATCTAACGTCATGGGGATACATATACACCAGGGAAAGATCACATACGCATATATATTTGGCAAACATTAAATAGAATTTATGATGTGCTAGGCACTATTTTAATCACCTTAAAAATATTAACCCATTTAATGTAATTCTCAGAACAAACCCCAGAACATAGGCACTATTATTATCCTCATTTACAAATGAGAAAACTGAGGCGCAGAGAGGACACTTGCCCAGGGTCACATTGCTATTAAGTGACAGAGTCGAGACTTGAACCTGATCTGTCTGGCTCCAAGTCTGTGTCTTAACAACACCTGGCCTCGTGTACAGCTCTTTTCTGGGTTGCTACAATTCTCTATTTGGTTTGTTGGATCTGAAGGGATACATACATGTTGATATGTTTATAAGAATTGGTGGCTGGGCACGGTGGCTCATGCCTGTAATCCCAGCACTGTGAGAAGCTGAGGCCAGCAGGTCACTCAAGCCCAGGAATTTGAGACCAGCCTGGGCAACATGGTGAAACCCCATGTCTACAAAAAAATACAAAAATTAGCCAGGTGTGGTGGCTCACACCTGTGGTCCCAGCTACTCAGAAGACTGAGGTAGGAGGATCACCTGAGCCCCAAGAAGTTGAGGCTGCAGTGAGCCATGATCACACCGCTACACTCCAGCCTGGGAGACAGAGACCCTGTCTCAAAAAAAAAAAAAAAGAATTGGTGCTTCCCTTGTTTTATGAATATGAATACTTCTCATCAACGTGTAGATACTGAGCTGGTCATAATTAAAATGTGATCACTTTCTCTCTAGTCCAATTCTGGGCATGGTCTAATTGCTTAACATATGTGAAATTCTAGCATGGAGAAGGGTCTAATGGAAAAGCAAGCAACTCCGTTTCCCAAGAGTGGCTGCTAGACACGTGATTTGTTGGCTGCCCTTCTGATCTCACATTGTTACCCGAAAAGGGCTGTATCAGGTTTAACTTCAACTTCAGGGAAGCCCTTGGAACAGGGACGATGCAATCTCAGCTCTCACTCATCCTCCCCCACTTGCACATGCCCTACAGAGTAACATGCAGACTAAAACTCCACTGAGCAGCGGGGACTGCCAGCAGATCTTCTGCCACTGGGGCCAGGAGGGTGGCACCGAGCAGGGCCCTGGGGCCTGGCAGAGCAGAAGCCAAGGCTGAAGGAGGAAGGAGGGAAGACAGTAAAAACGGAATGTGCTAGCTTCATCACTGTGCCTAAAGTCTTTTACATCCCACGGTTCTGGGACAAAGAGGAGTGACCGTGTGTGTGCGTGTGTGTGCGCGCGCGTGACCGTGTGTGTGTGTGTGTGTGTGTGTGCGCGCATGCTCATGCATGCACGTGCATATGAGTGCAAGGAATGGGAATGTGGCCCCAGGCACGGTGACACACCAACAGCACTTCACTGCTGATTTTTTGGTTTATTTAACACTCAGCTGCCTTTGTTACAAAGGAATTTCATTCCTAAGAGATCCACTATTTTCAAAAGATTCATTCTTGAAAGATCATTATTGTTCAATATTCTATAAACCAAGATTCCTTAAAATAAAAAGGCTTGGGTCTTGGGTGCAATCTTTCCAACTGGGAGCAGGGGAGGGAGTATACTTCCAAAGTGGCAAACAAGATGAGGCCTTAAAGCCAATCATTTCAAGAGAAATAACCAAATTTTTCGTGCAATAGGTCACAGGGATCAATGTACTGTTTTCGGTTAAAGGTTTGGCTTGTTCAAAGGACTTTGCCCCTCCAGATTTTTTTGGTAACCAATTGGCAGTTTACCAATTTTATTGAACACCAAGGGTTCATATGGTGTTGGTATAAACAGTAAATAAAATTAAAGTTTAGAATCTGCTCTACAAAGACAGTGTTACTGAAAGGCACAAACAATATAAATAAAATGAAACAAGATCTTAGAGTCAAACAGACCTGAGTCTGAATTCCAGCTATGGCAGCTATGTAATCCTAGTCAAGTTACTCAATCTTTTCGAGCCCTAGTTTTCTTGTGGGTAAAATGGGGATAATTACACCTACCCTAGGGGTTTGATTTTCCTGTGAAAGTTAAAGGAGATAATATGTAAAAGTTTTCAGCATGATGCAAAAATAAGTGTTTACTAAATATTAGTTCTCTCCCATGTGAAAATAAAGAAAAGTAATATGTCATCATTGTGAAGTAACGTCATTCTGCAAATTTACAGACAACTTAACCAAAACGAAGGGGAAAATGTATTCAAGGTATCTACTGAGTACCCACTACGTGTATACCACAATTCATGATATGGCGAAAAAGACTTTTTTTTTGTTTGTTTTTGAGACAAGGTCTTGCTTTGTCACCCCAGCTAGACTGCAGTGGCATGAACACAGCTCACTGAAGCCTTGACTTCCCGGGCTCAAACAATCCTCCCACATCAGTCTCCTGGACTACAGGCACGCACCACCACACCTGGCTAATTTTTGTATTTTTTGTAGAGACAGAGTTTGGCCATGTTGCCTAGGCTCATAATCCACTTTTTAAAAGCTTACACTTGACCTGTCTCTCACGAGAGAAAGGAAGGAAGGAAGGAAGGAAGGAAGGAAGGAAGGAAGGAAGGAAGGAGGGAGGGAAGGAGGGAGGGAGGGAGGGAGGGATGGAGGGAGGGAGGGAAGGAAGGAAGGAAAGAAAGAAGGAAAGAAGGGAGGGAAAGGGAAAATAATAAAGAGCTTACACTAGAGTCAGGGAATAAAAACATTCATATTAAACACTCAGTGGCATAAAAGCCATACTTGCCCTCCATTGAGCACTTACAATGTGTCAGGCATCATGCTGACCACCTCAGGAACAGGGTCTCATCTGATCCTCTAAACAGCCTGATGAGATAGTTATTGCAATGTCCCATTTCCCAGATGAGAAAACTGAGGCCTAGCAAGGTTAAATTACTTACCCCAAGGTCACAGAGTTAATATGTGGGCTTTGAACTCAAGCAGTCTGAATCTATAAGCAGCATCATGCAAAGACCAGTTACAACTAAATCACAGGAGAACCCAGAGAAGGATTAAGGTGGGGTTGGACTAGTGACACAGGACTCCTTGGAGGAATTGAGCTGGGCTCTAGAGGAAACATGGAAGGCGGGGGGGGACAGGAGGGGAGGGGAGGGGAGGGGGTCATGGGAGCAGCCTCCTGCTGAAGCCTCCAGAGTACCGCAGGAGGAAAGGGGAACTTTCTTAGGGGGAGAGGAAATTGGAAGAGGAATCCCTTTACCAAATGTTGCTTGGAGCCCAGAATTTCAGCCAGTCTGCATAAGAATAATGTCCTACATTTTTAAAGAACACACCATAGTTTACAAAATGCTTGCACAAAACTGTTCCATTTGATGATGACAATGGGTAACATTTACTGAGAAATTTATAATAAACCAGGCACTACACTAGCTCATTCCAGCCTTAACAGGGTGCTAGGAAGTAGGTTGTAGTCTTGTCCCTCCCAGGTGAGAAAACAGAGGCCAACGTCAGCTAACGTGGCAACAGTAGGGTTTCAGGTTTGAACCTAGGTCTAACTCGGGAAGGCATCATCCATACAGTCCTCAAAACAACCTGTTTAAGTAAGTAGGGCAAGTATTGTATCCATTTTTCAGATGAAGAAACTGGGCCTTAAAGAGAGCAAGGAAATGAATAACTTAACTCCGCTAATAACTAAACCAGGTTTTGTCACCCAGTCCTCAAGTCCCCTCCACCCCACCTCCAAGTTTGCCTTCCCAGGCCTGAGGGTGTCTCCGTCCCAGCACCCCGCCCTCCTGGAGCGGCCAGAGGCTTCAGAGCCTGTGGTTGCTGTGGCCTACAGCACGGCGTGCCCGAGCCTGCAGGGCTGGGCCTGTTATTCCACAGTAGTTGGCACTCCCACGGCAATCCCTGCCAGAGGGCTGGGTCGGGTTTCCTGTCTATCTCCCTTGCCACAGCTGTGTTTTCAATAGGGAAGTCGCCTGCTGTCTCTCCTGGGAGAGGACCACACTCCACCTCCCCTTGCTAAACACCAGGCAGCCCTGTGCGGTTGCCAGGGTTGTGTGAGGATAAGATTAGGAGGGGACCCGCCCCTGTGCAGGCCTGAGCAGCTGGACAACCGCCCATGAGACACGGGCTTCCCCGAGGCCCAGGCTGTCACCTCCGCTCTGGGAGGCCCTGTGGGGTTGCAGACAGCAGCGACAGCCCTCCTCCTGCAGGGGAGCCACCTGGCTGTTTCAGAGTCTGAGTCCAGGCTGCCTGTGGGGTCAAAACAGGAGGAAGGAAATAAGAGGGGGGAGGGTGACAGAGACAAGGGGAACGAAGACAGAAGCAAGGGAGGAAAAGACAGAGAGGAATTAGGGCCAAAAGACCAACAAGGGAAGAAGAAGTGGAACACTCTGCGGCCCTGGCTTTCAGCAAGTGCAGCACCCGTTCCTCAGGCTCTCCCTAGCTGATAGGAATTTTAATTACACAAAATTAAATTGTATATGACATTTAGTACATTGTGTTCTAAATAGTGTATTGGATTTGAATACAAAGTAAAGGCCATCTTCTTTCACATCCTCCTCCCAAAACGGTGGTGACTTCATCCTTGCAGAAGTCTCCCAGGTTTCCTCAGCCCCTGCCCCCGCCTCCCACCCTCCCTCCCGGGGAGAGCTGTTTGCCTTCCTCCTGCCCTTCTGGGGTTGGCACCCAGCCGTTTCTTCCCTCCTCCTCCTCCCTCACCCTCCAAAGTTCCGATCCCATCACCTTAGCCTGTGTTCTACCCCCTGTCAACTCACAGGCTTTCAACATCTCACCCTTCCCTCCACCTTTTATGTCTCCGGGCTCTGTTCCCCACCATTCATATGGTGTTTAAATCCACGGCTTCCTTTCAGTGGTTAGAGAAGGGATAAAAGCTTTCCTTTATGTTTGCCAGTGTTTAAATTGCTTCTGAAAACACCCAGTGGTGAAAACTATGAAAAGGGGACAGTCTTTTCAGCTGATTGTTTATGTAGAACTCGGCAGGGAATGTAAGCAGGGGGGTTGCTCAGTAATTACTGGACTCCATTCCCCTGGCTCGGGCCCCGCCCTCCCTAACTCTAGAGGTGGAATGGCAGTCCACCTCCCCACGCTGCAGGTTAGGTTGGTGCGAGAGTGCCCAGACCAGGAGGAAGGCTGTTCGTTCTGCTCATGCAAGCCAGGAGGCTCTGGAACCAGGCAAAGTGGGTTTAGTGATAAAGAAATAGGCCAGCCTCCAAATAAAAGGCTTTCGGCTCTTGCTCCACGGCTGTGCCTTTCAGGAGAGCTGGGCTTTCGGCTCTAAAGACTGCCCTTCTCCTCTTTCCTCCATGCTGTCCACATGGAGTCTCCACCACGAGATGCTTCCGCTGACCAGCTACGTTCACAGAGATCATTTCTGGCTGCAATCTCACACCACTTATTTCATCCCAGTAGATGTTTGTTTCGGCCCCTAATTTCCACTCCCTTGGGCCAGTAAAGTGACTTGATTCCCTCTGTTTCTAAGGACCCCAAGAAAACAAGGGCTTCACTCTCTGGGAGCCGTATCCGCAGCACTCCTGGGTTCTGCCCACAAGTGGTATCCTCAGGGAAGACCCCTCTGGGCAAACCATTCTGAACAAGGCCCAGAGGCTCCTCTGCTCACCTGCCCTCCCCACATTCTTCAACACCTCCCTCCAGTTGCTCATGAAGCCTCCAGGTCCTCTGCCCCTCCACCCTACTTTCCTCCAGCCTCCTCACCAGAGAATCATCTCCAACAGGGACCCCTCTTCCAGGAAAGTAGCTGGTCACAAACAAATTTCTGTATGAAGGCCAGGCACAGTGGCTCATGCCTGTAATCCTAGCACTTTGGGAGGCAGAGGCAGGTGGATTGCCTGAGCTCAGGAGTTCGAGACCAGCCTGGGCAACACGGTACAATCCCATCTCTACTAAAATACAAAAAATTAGCTGGGCATGGTGGCACACACCTGTAATCCTAGCTACTCCAGAGGCTGAGACAGGAAAATCGCTTGAACCTGGGAGACGGGGGTTGCAGTGAGCCGAGATCGCGCCACTGCACTCCAGCCTGGCAACAGAGCGAGACTCCATCTCCAAAAAAAAAAAAAAAAAAAAAAATTCTGTATAAAACATTATCATGATTAAGAACATTAACTCTGGGGTAAAAAAAATATATATATATATATATATATATATAGGTTCAAGCCTGCGCTGCTGTCTGCTGAGCATGTGACCTTGGGCAGTTGGCTTATATCACTCTAAACTCCAGGACCCTCATCTGTAAACTGGATACGATAATAATAGTATCTGCCTCATAGTGCTGTTGTCAAGATTAAATGAGATTAAATAAAATTATGAGAAGAATTCTTTACAAAGTGCCTTTCACCCAGTAAGCTCTCAAGAATGACAGTATTATTGCCCATGACCATTTATTCAACACTCTTAAACCCCTACAATGAACAAAGTATGAATCTGCCTACCTCAAGGGTCTTTCTGTTCGATAGAGGAGTCAAATATACAAACAAGTGGACAGAAAACAAAGCAGAATTAGTAAATGCACATGAGATAGAAACATGATATGCTTTAGAGAGTAGAGAGATGAAAAAAAAGATTACTCTTTCCAGAAGAACAGAAGAGGCACAGCAGTAGAGGTGGCCCACGAGCAAGGCTTTGAAGCATGAGCAGGGCTCTGATCAGTGGAAGCAGATGGTAGGTTCCAGGAAGTGGCAGAAGGGGAGGCATGGAGATTGACGGTGCAGGGTGAGTGGAATGCACAGATGCCGGCTGCTTCCTCGGGTTCCAGCCCCTCTTCTTCCATCCCAGCAGCCCCATTGTCCACTTAGGCATCCACTGCATTGTGGGGAATCTTGAGGTCAAGGGAAATCGTGCATCAGGTAGCCACTCAGCACATCCCAGCCCACTGGCGACTGGGGTTGATGCAGGGGCAGATGTACATCAGAAACAAGTCTACTCAGATTAAAGATCAGTCAGGAATGCTGGGGAAAAGTCATTCTTTTCTTTTTTCTTTGTTGAGATGGGGTCTCACTCTGTCACCCAGCAGGTTGGAGTGCAGTGGCACAATCTCGCCTCACTGCAACCTCCGCCCCCTGAGCTCAAGCCATCCTTCCTCCTCAGCCTCCCAAGCAGCTGGGACCACAGATGCATGCCACCAAGCCTGGCTGAGTTTTTGTATTTTTGGTAGAGACGGAGTTTCGTCATGTTGGCCAGGCTGGTCTCCAACTCCTGAGTCCAAGCAATCTGGCTGCCTCGGCCTCCCAAAGTTCTGGGATTACAGGCATGAGCCATTGCACCGGCCAAGTCGTTCTTTCTTTAGAGACATGAGATGAAGGGCTGCTGGCATGGGACCATGAGAATTAGGAAGAAATTGTGGCCAGGCACAGTGGCTCAGTTTTAATCGCAGCACTTTGGGAGGCTGAGGTGGGAGGATCACTTGAGACCAGGAGTTCAAGACCAGTCTGAGCAACGTAACGAGACACTATCTCTACAAAAAAAAAAAAAAAATTTGTTTTAATTAGTCAGGCTTGATGGTGCAGGCCTGTAGTCCCAGCCACTAAGGAGGCTGAGGTGGGAGGATCACTTGAGCCCAGGAGGTCAAGGCTACAGTGAGCCATGATTGTGCCACTACACTCCAGTCTAGGAGACACAGTAAGACCCTGTCTCAAAAAGAAAAAAGAAAGAAAGGAATTAGATCCTTGGGGAATTGTTGAGCCTTACCCAAAGCCCCACTCTGACACTAGATTTCTTTTTTTCTTTTTTTTTTTTTTTTTGTAGAGATATGATGTCACTATGTTTTGCCCAGGCTGGTCTCGAACTCCTGGCCTCAAGCGATCCTCCTGCCTCAGCCTCCCAAAGTGCTGGGATTACAGGCGTGAGCCACAGTGCCCAGTCAGCTGACTCTAGACTTCTTTCGTACCAGAAGCAAATAAGGGCGTGTATTGTATAAGCCAGTTTGAGCTATGCTTTTCAGTTTCTTGATGTTCAAAAACGACCTGAAATAGAGAGTTATAAAAAATTGAAACTAGAAAGGTATTAGAGGGTTAAATCATGAAAGGCTTTCCTTGCCCCATTCTAAGGCATTAGACTTTATGTAGGCAGTAGGAAATCCCATTGAAAACTGTTGAGGAGGGAGGTGGCATGATCAAATCTGTTTTAGGAAATTGATGGCAGGATGAATGATAGACTGGAAGGGAAAGGGATTAGAAGCAAAACAACAAAAACAACTATTGATTAGTCATGAGTCTGGGCTGGTAAAAGGACATTTTATCAAATATCTCCAGATGTCCACATGGCCTGGAGTGGGGAAGAGTAAGAAAGCAGAGATACCTATGGCAACCTCTCTTCTTATCAGAACCAATGGCCTGCCCTTCACCCTTAAGAGCTTAGTGTATACAGCAGAGAGTCCAAATCCTAATACTGTATTACAATACCTCAGAAGGCTACCCAGTTGTCATAGAAGCTTCAAACAACAGAAAATTTTTAGTTTTAAAACAAAGTCAATTTTAATTTAAATTTTTAACTAACATTATTAAAAGGCGGGGAGTAGGATACAACCCCAAAACAAACGGAGTGTCTTCACTACCAAAAGTTTGTGAATCACTGATCTAAATCATGGCACTCCCAGCACCCCTTCCTGGAGGGGGTGCCAGTCCTGGCATGGGTTCCCAGCCCCCTGGGGAGCTACTGGTGTGCTAAAGCTTTGCAGTGCCTGTGGACAGGAAGAGGCTCCAGAGCTCCCATCCTCAGATCCACAAAAAAATGCGAATCTCTCCTGGAGCAATGTAAGTGTCTTGATCCCTCTTCCTGTCGCCTTTCCCTGCTGCCCTTTCTGCTGCACTGTTACAGCACTGGGCTGATGACACCAGGGCAGCGAAGGTTCCTTGCCCCCCGCATCTTCCCCTGTGCTGAAGCAGTGCATGGTAACCTGGCTGCCCGCATTCTGATGCATTCTCCAGTCTTTCCCACAGGCACATTCCCACCTGCATTCCAAACTGACTGTTTCATTTACATAATTCCAATAGCTTTCACTGCCAGCTTCCTGTTTTTGTAAACTCCTGTACAATTTTTTAGTTTCATAAGAAACAAGGGCCCCAGCTCACAATCACCCTCTACCAACAGTTTATCTGCATCAAAGAAGACAGGGAAGCTTCTGTCCGTTGGTTTCCCTTCTTATTTTAGAAATAGAAGCTTAAAAAACACCCCAGTGGTTTCCAATCCAGAGAGTTGCATATAAGCTTTTGACTTCACTGGTTACTGGCTTCCTGTTAACTGAAAGAAGTTTCAAGCTGAGTCAGAGAAGAGAACCGGGCCCAGCAGTGATTCATTAGTGTTGCTAATGACACCCTTACTGCCACCACCATCACTGCTGCTTCTGCTGGGGCTGCTGGGGCCTCCATGTTAGCCTAATCCTAAGAGAGCAAGAAACTGAAGCCATTGTCCTGATTTTCTCTTCCAGATGGCATTGCAGTGGCAGCAGTGAGCACAGGCCAAGCAAGACTGGCCTTGAGATGAGGAGGCCAGATGGGCCCTGAATCAGGGTGGTTTCAGGATGCCCAGGAAGGCACTGCTGCTGCAGAATAACTTCCCCCTCTCCCTGCCCTCCCTTTGCACAGTGCCTGAAGATTCTTCCTCCTTCTGAGCTTTTCTGGTCTTCCTGTAAGATACAAATACAGTTTAAAAGGGCCGCTCATACCCTAATATGATTAATGGGATGAGCTCACTTTGGAAAATACTAATCACTTGAGAGATGCAGATGGAAGAGATGCTGAATTATAACCCAAAAGACTACCAGGCCAGAAAAGAGAGGCAGGAAAGAGATGCAAGTGTCAACTACTCAGTTTTGCCCAGATCCAGGCTTCACTGCACGGTCATAGTCAGGAGCATCTGACCACAGTACAGCCAGCAGTGCGGGAAGTGTTCAGCACTCTTCAGCCATGACTCTAGTTTAGGGATTTCTCCCAGTGCCAAGATCCTCCTGGAGGGCTCCAACAAACAGCAACATATAAAAAAAGTTGCTTTAGAAATGCATCTATAACAACAAAGGGTTCCCAACCTGTCTTCTTGCAGCTAAGTCTGTCATATGCATTATCTTACCTAATCTTCATGTCAACCTAGGAAACATCACTTCTCCTGATTCTACAGATGAACAGTGAAGATGATGCCACAAGTAAATTTCTGACTTAAAATATCATATTCCATCACAGTATAATTGATTAATTCCTAGGCTTTAAAAACCAACATATCATTCACATAACATAAAATCTATCATTTTTTAAAGTAAACATAAAATCTATCATTTGTTAAAGTATACGGTTCAGTGATTTTTAGTATATTCACTATGTTGTGCAAACATCACCACTAGCTAATTCTAGAACATTTTCATCACCCCAGGAAGAAATCTTGTACCTATTAGCAGTCACTCCCAATTCCTCCCTATACCCCCTCCCTGACAACCACTCATCTACTTTCTGTCTCTGTAGATTTGCCTGTTTGAACATTTCATATTAATGGAATCATAAAATGTAGTTTTTTCGTGACTGGCTTCTTTCACTGCATGTTTTCAAGAGTAATCCATGTTGTAGCATATAATAGTACTTCATTCCGTTTTATGGCTGCATAATATTCCATTGTATGGATATACCACATTTTGTTTATCCATTCATCCATCAAAGAACACTTGAGTTGCTTCCCCCTTTCAGCTATTGTGAATAATGCTGCTATGAATATTATTGTACAAGTTTTTGTGTGGACATATGTTTTCAATTACCTTGGGAATTCCTAGAGTTTTTATATATCTGAAAACATAGGTAAGTCTAAAAGAAATGAGTATCAGCTATGGTATTGCATTCATTACAAGGTATTTATAATATGCCTGTTTTCAATAAGGATTTGCAGTATTCCCACCACGATATCCTATGCCACCTGTAGTACTGCACCTGTCACACTGAATCTGTTTCCACAACTGCATGGGGTGCTCTTTGAGGGAAGGGACCCATCCTGTTCACTGTAAACAATTTCTTAAGTATAAGTCACTACCTGTCTGTGAAGCAGCAGCACCTTCCTGGGCATGCTGAAACCACCCTGATTCAGGGACCATCTGGCCTCCTCATCTCAAGGCCAGTCTTGTTTGTCCTGTGCTCATACTGCTATACCATCTGGAAGAGAAAATCAGGATGATGGCTTCAGTTTCTTGCTCTCCTAGTATCAGGCTAACATGGAGGCCCCAGCAGCAGCAGGAGCAATGGTGGTAGCAGGAGGGGTGTCATCAGCAACACTAGTTAGGTGGGCCAGAGCTGAATGGACTGGAGTTGACATCTGCCCACGGGACAGCCAGCAGCACAGAAAGTGCTCAGACATGGAAGTTCTCCCCACAGGCTCCTCAGGCAGGAATGGATCAATTAGACCCTCCTTCTCAAGTGGATAGTGGTTGGTAGAAGCCAAGAGACACAAGAGAGGAGGCAGCAAGCAGCAGCCCTGAGGAAGCAGAAGTTCTGGGGTATTGAGAACGGTATGTAGTTGTTCAGTAACTGCTGGGCTGGCAGAGAGGCTGAGACAACAGACTCGTGCAGCTGGGAGGACAAGGGGCTGAGTCTCTGCCACTACATGAGATCTTGAATAATTTTTCACTTCCCAGGTTATGTTTCACTCCACATGAAAAGAGCATATCTTACTGCTTAGTTGTGCTCTCTCTGCCCACGGATAGCTCATAGATGTCTTTTTCATTGTTGTGTTTTGCAGAGATGGGGTATCACTGTGTTCACAGGCTGATCTCAAACTCTTGGCCTCAAGGGTTCCTCTTGCCTCGGTCTCCCAAAGTGATGGGATTACAGGAGTGAGCCATGATGCCCACACTCAGCCCGCTCCTCTTGCCCAGAGAGTTTGCACATGGACTGCTGCTCCCCTGACCCCCTCCTCCAGCCACTTCTCTCCAATAGCAAATACCCTTCCCCTGGTGAATGCCCATTCCTCCTGGGATCTCAGCTCAGCATCACTTCCTCCAGGAGGACCCCTTGGAGCAGTAAAAGCCTCTCCTCTAAGCCCTCACAGCTGCATCAGCGTCTTTGTGACACCACTGCTGTAAGACTGCATCTATAGAGTGATTAATTCATTCATATTGATGCCCAGCTACACTAACACTCCATTAAGGTAGAGACTATTTTGGCTCAGCTTTGTATCCCCAGCACCTAGCCTGACACCTAGCAGGGCAATAAATATTTGATGAACAAATGAATTCATTGTTTTTTTCCAGGAAGGAAACAAGTCCAATTTTTAAGTAGTTAAGGATACAAGGCCTTCCCATTGATCTCGTAGTAAAAAATCATAGTGGATTGACAAAACTCAAGGTATATATAAGGCATGTCCTGGGACCCTCTCCTCCTGCCACAGGAAGGACAATACCTTGGCATGGGAGAGAAGGGGGTTGGGATCAGGACTGGGCTCATTGTGTGAGGTAGTCTCAAGTCCTTACATGAGGAGGCTCATTGAACAGCCAAAAAATTGATGAATCTCAGGTAGGGGTCTCAGGAAGGTCTCCCCTGCCTACCACGGGAACTACTCTCACTATGGGGAAGGTCTAACAGGCCTCTAAGGCATGAACTGGTACAGAGTGTGTGTGTGCATGTGTGCATGCGTGTATGTGTACGTGTGTGTGTGTTTGTCCTGTACTCCAGATTCAGGTAAGGAGCAGCTTGGGGGCCTCAGGCGCAGCCCCTGAATAGGGGAAAGTGGAGGTAGGCAGAGAGGGCAGAAGAAAGCAAGCCACTTTCAAAACATCCCTCCAAAAACAACTGAGAGAGTTTAGTGTAATAATCTGATTTTGTGAGACAAAGATCCAGAGGGCATTGGGCATGAGTCCAGTTCAGAATCAATCTGGTGGGCACCTCAGGGCTCAAAAATACTCTCTTTACCAGGCCTTGACCTGGGCCACCTGTTATTGGAGCGGTGGAAGCTAGAATTCAGTTTTAATTAGGGTAGAATCCCAAAGAGGTCTTTAAGATAAAGTGGCTGCAAAAGGAACCCCAAAAGAACGATAGAAGTTAAACTACAGAAACCAGTATTTAGTACCATCAGGCTGGTTATCACACGGCTTCAGCCACAAGCAAAGGTTTGGCAGGAATGTGAATTCAAAAATCAGGACTGTCAGGCAGCAGGCTTGATAAATCAGTTACTACTTCTGGTCTCCTCTATCATCCTCCCCTCCCTGCTTCCAAGATATAGGCTGAGGGGGAACCCAAAATGTAGCACTGGTTTCTGCCTGACATACATTCTCTGGGCCTACTGGCCTGAGAGCATTAGAAGGACACAGGGATAAATCAAGAGGACCCAGCATGCTTAGAAAGATGTGAGCAGAATTAGTTAATTCTACTCCCTTGGACTAGATAGCACATTGAGAGGCTCTGTGATTTCTGAAATCCTGTATGAAAATGATACGAGATCTAATGTTTCAAGGTTCCTTTAGTCAATTTTATCAATAAGGGATGTGAAATACCAACACTGCTGATAAAATATTCAGAAATTATATTACCACAGCTTTTGACCTGACATCTGTGATAAGACATATTTAAAAATCAAACCTGGTGGCTTTTAAGGCTAAAAGACTGAAAGACATTATTACTGATTTTGCAGTTAATTTGAAGAACCACATCTGATCTTACATTGTCCTTTCTCATCAGATCAATACCTTCAAGTTTATTGTCTGTTAAAATGCTGCAGTACTGCAGCAAATTTACATACCCGATTGGTTCTGTGGCAGTGATAAGCACAAAGTGGTGTTAATGACGGGACTCTGGCCTGTCCTTTGCAGACTGGAGAGGAAATTATTGAGTCTCCTCCAGGTGCGTGAGAGGAGAAAGGAATCACACTGTCTCCCCTGCCATTCTCCTCACCTCCAACCTACACAAACAGCTTGATTCCTGCCTTTGTTTGTTTCTCCCATGTGCTTTTGGGAGTACCACTGAATGAGAGTGACCTGAATTATCTACAAGATATAGTAAAAGTAAATCATCCCCAAATTCCAATATTTTTTACTGTAACTGAAACAAGTCACTTTGATAAGCCTTGCAACTCATTGGGACGTCTCAACTTTGTGCTTTGTTCTGTACTGGAAACCACCTGCTCCCCTCTCTGCCACTCCCAGGTGTTTACTTTTCATAATTTTTGCTAACAGCAATCACACCCCTTCCTTGAGCCCTCGGGGTAGGTTGAAACTACATTTAAAGAAGCACACCAGGTCTCCCTGCCCCACTCCCAAAACATCATAAACACACCTATTAACACACACACACAAATGTTCAGCACCCCAGGTATGTTTCCCTGACCTTTTGGTTTGCTAAAGACAACTTTAAAAGCCAAAAAATGACTTGCAAACTTCCTTTATGTTCTGCAAATTTAAAATTTCTGCATATATATTACACAAATCAGTCACCTACCCTACTTACCCACCGTATCAAGTTTATATACAAAGACTAGCCAAATAACTTCCAACAAATGGATTTCTTTATAAAACAAAAATAAAAAGAAGGAAAATTTTGTTTCTAGGCTTAAAGTACCTTTGTCAACTGGTGACAAATAAAACAAGATTTCAAGGGATGATTAAAGACCCTGGGTCAATGCCCTCACTCTCCAGGGAAATCGTTGACTCAATCCTTATAAATGGATTCCATAGCTCACTGTCCTCCATTCTGATATTGTTGGTGATTATAATAAAATAGCCAAAGCCATTCAGTCTTACTATCAACAGATGGTGCCTGCTTTTCTCTCATACTTGCCTAAAGGCCTCTGTTACAAACTCAGAAATAAAATGGGAACTTTTTGAAGAAACGTCAAAAAAAGATGCAATAAAAACTGTAACAGGTAGACTTGGAGCACAGGCTTTTGAGTAGGAGCTGATGTTATTACCACAGACACCTGTGACTCTATACTGGGGACTCAGGACTTCCAGGATGTCTAGCACAGAAAGAGATGACTTCAAGAAAGCAGACTGTCTACCCCAAGATCAGCAAAATAAAATCTTCTTATTAAAATTCTTTGTATATATGTTAAACTAGAAAATTGAAAGGAAAAACTTCAAAAAATAATGATTCTGTAGAATATATTAATAGATTTTATCTATAAACTACCCAAAACCATGGCAACAACGGTTAAATATTATTCAAAGTGCTTTTATTCAGTTCCTTTACCTTTACGTCATGTAGGTTATTTACTTAGGCTCAATAAAAATCCATCCTCTTTCCTGTAAGATTAAACTGAATAAATCAAATTTGCAACAATAACCAAGACCCAAATCTCATTTAATTAGATATGACAAGCCACTTTTAAGGAACAAGAACTATGCTTTACAGGTTGGGGAGGAATGCCTACACACAGTAACGTATTGGTAAGTGTTTAACAACCAGCTCTGCAAAGGAAAAAAACACACTGTGTTGTTGCATTTGCCAGTTTCTGTGGTATAAATATTCCTGTCATGGCCAATGTTAACATAACATCACTGAATGTGGAGTTGAGAAGACATGAAATAGCACACCATTATAAAGTATTTCCACTATAAAGATGCAATATTCAAGTTGAATGATGAAGAACCATTAAATAAATAAATGCAATAGATGCAGAGAGGCCAGGCACAGCAGCTCATGCCCACAGTCCCAGCACTTTGAGAGGCCAAGATAAGAGGATCATTTGAGGCCAGGAGTTCAAGAACAGTCTCTGGGCAATATAGCAAGACCTTGTCTCTACAAAAATAAAAATAAAGTAAATAAATGGGCCAGATGCAGTGGCTCATGCCTGTAATCCCAGCACTCTGGGAGGCCGAGGTGGGAGGGTCACTTGAGGTCAGGAGTTCGAGACCAGCCTGGGCAACATGGTGAAACCCCATCTCTACTAAAAAATACAAAAATTAGCCAGGCATGATGGTGGGCACCTGTAGTTCCCTGCTACTTGGGGAGGCTGAGGCAGGAGAATTGCTTGAACCCAGGAGGCAGAGGTTGCAGTGAGCTGAGATTGTGCCACTGCACTCCAGCCTGGGTGACAGAGTGAGACTCTGTCTCAAAAAAAATAAATAAATAAAAAATAAAGTAAATGAATTTATTTAATAGATGCAAATAAGCTTAAGAGCATAGATAAAAATAAACTGCCATACAATAATTAGTAAGAGATAAGTTTTGAGTATTTATTGCCATTGTTCTAAATATAATTTATTTAATTGTATATCATAAAGTTTAGTTTCTCATAATGGCCATGTTTAACAAGCAGCTTACAAAATTCCTACAAATTTAACAATCAGTTCTTGCAAACCAGTATGAGCCGGTTCCAGCACACCATTCCCAGAAAACTGCCCTGGAACTTATTCTATGGTTTATGGAATATCAGCTTTACAGATAGTAAAGAATTGCCTAGCAAGTTAGGAAAATGACTAATTTGGAGGGGTCTCAGACAAACAAAACCTCATAGAAGCAAACTGGATGGTTTTTGTTCCTCAGCTCAGTAAATACACTAATAAGGGCCTGTTAAAGCAAACTAAATATGGCCTGAGAAGGACTCCGTATTTCTATATTTGAGTACTTGTGGACAAACTGTAACCTTGTAATAGGCAGACAAGATTAAGAACCTAACTTAGGAGTATGCACCTGTAACAATAGCTGAGTCTTGGCCAATCTCAGTGGCCATACTTCAACCACTCATAGACTGCTAAGTGTTTAAACTGTGTTCAAATAAGGCAAATGCCAACCCATAGCCAATCCAGCTGTTTCTGTACTTCACTGCCAGTTTCTGTATGTCATTTCCCTCTTTTTTGGTCTTAAATTTGTTCTGACCATGAGGCATCCCTGGAGTCTCTCTGAATCTGCTGTGATTCTGGGAGCTGCCCGATTCACAAATCATTCATTGCTCAGTTAAACTCCTTTAAATTTAATTCGGCTGAAGCTTCTCTTTTAACAGGCCATAAAATAATCTGACACATAAAAGTACATTACAGATATGGAGGATTTACAAGTTAAGTCTCAAACCAGAAGGCTCTGGTTTTTGAAGTCTGTAACAAGGATGTATTGGTGTATTAACATCTCTTATACATGATGTAAATAAAACAAAATTTCAAACGAGTTATATGGAATCAGAAAAATCTCAAAACCATTTAGGAGGTCAAATCTGCATGTGAGAAAAGAACTTGACCATAAAGAAAAACTGTGAAAACACGACTAAACTAATACCCTCCTGGGCCACATCCCATGGGGGAGTAGAGGGAGAAAACCACTTTGCACCCAGAGACAAAACAAAACACAAAAACCAGGATTACTCTCTATAATTCTAGTCCCCAAAATATGAAACCCTGAACCATTCCTGTAGTGACTCCCTAACAAAAACATCTCTATCCCTAACTTTTGCAATGCTAATGCCTGAAGATATGACTCAACCTTTGTAAATATTAATATCACACAAGAAAAACACTGTTTTTCTACCATAAACAGTAAACTCAGTGATTTGGTAATTTTTTCCTTTAAATACTTGCATTTTTTATTGGATAAGCCTGTCTTTCTAAAGCCTGGATTCCCTTGCAACACTCACTACAAATAAAGTTGCTTTCTCTTCTAAATGCTTTTGTCTGAGTCTTTGATAGTAACTTGTTTACTTGTCCCTATTTTTTTGGTCCTACATACCTATTGCTATGATCTGAATGTTTGTGTCCCACTGAAATACATATGCTGAAAACTTAATCCCTATTGTGATGATTAGGTGATTAGGTCATGAGGGTGGGGTCCTCATCAATGGGATTAGTGCCAAGAACTGCCTTGCCCCCTTTCAACATGTGAGGACCCAGCAAGAAGACACCATCTATAAGAAATCAGGCTGGCCGGGCGCGGTGGCTCACGCCTGTAATCCCAGCACTTTGGGAGGCCGAGACTGGCGGATCACAAGGTCAGGAGTTCGAGACCAGCCTGGCCAAGATGGTGAAACTCCGTCTCTACTAAAAATAAAAAATTAGCCGGGTGTGGTGGCAGGCGCCTGTAGTCCCAGCTACTCGGGAGGCTGAGGCAGGAGAATTCCTTGAACCTGGGAGGCAGAGGTTGCAGTGAGCCGAGATCGTGCCACTGCACTCTAGCCTGGGTGACAGAGCAAGACTCCATCTCAAAAAAAAAAAAAAAAAAAAAAGAAATCAGGCTCTCACCAGACACCAAAGCTGCTGGCATATTGACTTTGGACTTCCCAGCCTCCAGAACTGAAAAATCAATGTTTGTTGTTTACAAGCCACCCAGTCTATGGTGTTTTGTTACAGCAGCCCAAGTGGACTAAGACACCTGCTCCCAGTCATGGCCATGTATTAACAGCTCCTATCACAGATAACAACAGTGAGCTCTGGACAGAAAATAAAAACATCTTTCTAAAGTCACAAAAGAGCAACCAAAAGTAGGTAGATGCTGGAGGGGAGTGGACATTTGAAAGAGGGGAAAGGCACTAAGGGAGCATCCCATTTTTTATGGCTTTTATCCTGAGGGAAAGCCCCCAAATGGCACTATGCAGGGCAGCTAAAAGTCAGAAAAAAAACCCAGTCTTACTGGTGTGAACCAAAGGATGGGATTTGAGGGAAATATAGATGCTGGAAAGCAAAGTGGGGGAAATTGAAAGGGAGAGGGCCAGAAAGGGGGAGCCCCAAATTGTGTGTATAAATTCTGACCAACTGTCCAGCTGATGCTGGAACCACATGTGTGTGAGTCAGACTTGAAGAATAAAAGACCTGAGCAGAAGTGTGAGCTACCACTCACAGCAGGGAAGATAAAGTTTAGCATTTGAATTCAGCCAAGTTAACTGCCTACCATTAAAAAAATAAAAGAAAAATACTCTTAAGAGAAACATAGCAGAACTCAGAATCTCTGCAATGTATTGACAATGTTCAGGATACAGTTCAAAATTATTCAATATTCAAAGAAACAGGAAGACACTACTCATATCAAGAAAAAGAATAAAATCAATGAAGATAAACCCTGAAATGATTCATACATTGGAATTAGTACACATGGTTATATGAAACAATTATTACAACTAAGCTCAAGGACTTGAAGGAAAATGCACTTGGGAAATACACTTATTAATAAATGAAAAAATAAGAATTGTCAGCAGGTAAATAGAAACTATAAAAAAGAACTAAATAGAAATTATAGAACTGAAAAACACACATCTAAAACTTAAAAATTACTAGATGGGGCCAGGCGTGATGGCTCATGCCTATAATACCAGCATTTTGGAAAGACGGGGCAGGAGGATTGCTTGAAGCCAGGAGTTTGAGACTAGTCTGGGTGACATAAACAGACCTAGTCTCTACAACAAATTTTGAAAAATTAGCCGGGCATGGTGGCACATGTCTGTAGTTCTTGCAGTCCTACTCAGGAGGCTGAGGCAGTAGCATTGCTTGAGCCCAGGAGCTCGAGGCTATAATGAGCTATGATTGTGCCACTGCACACCAGCATGCACGACAAAGCAAGACTCTATCTCCCCCAACCCCCCCAAAAAAAATTACTGAATGGGCTTAACAGCAGAATAAAGATATAGAAGAAAGTGTCAGTGAACTTGAAGATTGATTAACAGATAGATAAATTATCTAATTTGAAGATCAGAGTGAAAAAAGATGGGGGAAAAAATTGACAGAGCTTCAGGAACCTGTGGGCCCTTATCAAAAGATTTAACATAAGTACAATTGGAGTACCAAAAGGAGTGAAATAGAATGGGGTAGTCAAAACACTCAAGGAAATAATAGCCAAACTCTTCTCAAAATTGCTATGGCCTCATTTAGAGTACAAGCTTAATAAAAGCCAGGATTTTTGACTTATACCTCTTTAGTAGCCCATATCATACCTAACAAGGTTAGGTCACATACTAGATTCTCAACTAGTATCAACTTATATATTCAGCACCAAAAATAATTATTTACTGAGTGCCTGCTATGTATAAAGCACCAGGAATGGTGTAGAAACACAAATATGCCCTGTGCTTAATGAAAGAATAGGGTTTTCAAAAAGATTAAGAGAAAGAAGCTTTATTGTTTCTTTTTAAAGAAACAATAAAGAAGGAAACGGTTTTTAAAGAAGGTTTTTAAAGAAGGAATGGATTTCCAATGGCCTCTGTTTTTTACTCTTTCCTAGGTAATTCATCATGATTTGATCTAACTTGCTTATGGCGATCCCTGCTAAAAGAAGAATGTAACATTGTGATCCAGAATGAGAAGAGATGTCATATCAGTAGGCCATGGTTACAGGTACATCCTTCCAGAACCGCTTCAAATAGCGCTTTTCTCACCTAACTGTTTAGAACAGAAAGGGAAGCTTCTTGTATACAATTTTCACTGCTTTTGCTTGAAGTTGCCTTTACCTTTTAGGCAGAACTTACATCCTTTAAATAGCTGCAGACGATAGCTGAAACTATGATGTATTTTTATGTCAGTAAAATATGGGGGGAAACAGTTGAGAAAAACCATTTCTCCACTTTGGGGAGAAAATACAGAAGTGTGTACACCTCTCCAGAACCTAGAGGGTAAAAGATCAAAAGGAATATGTGTGTGTGTGAGAGAGAGGAACAGAAAGACAGAAGGAGGAAGGGCTCCTAACATTCCTTTCTCTATGTGAATTCTTGAAGCACTTCCCTCCATCTGTTTACAAACTGTCCACTAATAGTCTATGATTCTGAGAACCAACCTGTCTACAAATAAACTCAGTAAAAATATCACAGCTGGTGTTTTTGTTGTACTGGTCTGATAGGCTCACCTCAAGTATGATTGTAAATGTAAGGACATGGTTTCAGGCACAAAGCCTGGAACTATATGCCTGGAATCATAAATTTAGTAAATCCCCTTGAAATGAGCTGCTGAGAATGTCTTATTTCTGTTAGAAAATAGAATTCACCCATAAAGATATAAGCAGAAATTAGATTTTGGTATGTTTACAGGAGACTCTGAGTCTAGGAAGTGACATTTATGAGTTTGGTTATAGATCTGTCATTGGCTCTTTATGTGACTTTCGTCAGTGTTTTAGTCTCTCTGGAGCCTGTTTAGTCAGCCGACCTGGGGATAATACTCTTTGCTATCCTTTTCACAGCAATGCTGCATCTGTCATAATCATAGTAGCTATCATTTATTGCATTAGTACTGTGCATCAGGCACTGTGATAAGCACTCTACTTGCATTATTTCTAATCCTAAACAATCATCTTGAAGGTAGTGTTATTCAATTTGCAGATGACAATACTGAATCTCATAGAGTTTTAGCAACCTTTAAAAAGCTGCACCAACTAGTGAGGTGTGATGCCAGGATTCTATCAGGTGCCTCTTACTACATGATGCTAGTTTGCTTTTATTCACTTGGCATAGTTGATATAGAAAGAGCATTCTAGGTATGTATACGTATATATTCATGTATATATAGGCATATAAGTGTATGTGTGTATACAGAAAAAAAAAACTTAGTGATTACATTCAAGGAATACAAACCTAGATGAAAGATGAAATATAGCCCAAATCATCTAGAGAGTATAAACAAAACACAGTGAAAGCTACAGGCTGCACTTAAGGACTACGCATAAAACACGAAGTGGCTCATGCCTGTAATCCCAGCACTTTGGGAGGCGGAGGCAGGAGGACTGCTTGAACCCAGGAGTTTGAGAACAGCCTGGGCAACATAGCAAGACCCTAGCTCCACAAAAAACACAAAAATTAGCTGGGCATGGTGGCATGCCCCTGTAGTCCTAGCTTCTGGGGAGGCTGAGGTGGGAGGATCATTTGAGCAGAAGAGTTGGAGGCTGCAGTAAGCTGTGATCACACCATTGCATTTCAGCCTGGGCAACAGAGCCAGACCCTGTCTCAAACAAAAAATACAAAGTAAGAGAATACTTGAGATGTCTGTGGTAACCCCTGGAAATCACTGGAGACTGATAGTTTTCATATTGTATGCATCCTCACCTAGATAATAAACCACCTCAAAGGGAAAGCGTCCCTTCCACACAACTGACAAGATAAAAAAAAGTTGTGCATTCCCTACTGCATGATTTCTAATGTAACTTGAAAACAAGTTCCCAGTGTTCCCAAATCAGAAGCATTAGAAAACTGAAGTTTCACAAGTTGATGTTTGTGGATGGATACATGGGAATTCATTGTATCAGTCTATCTTTCTTTGCAGGCTTAAAATTTTCCATAATTAAAGTTTTAAAAGAAAGAAGAGGGCTGGGCATCGTGGCTCATGCTTGTAATCCTAGCACGTTGGGAGCTGGAGACAGGAAAAGCCTGAACAACATAGTGAGATTCTATCTCTACAGAATTTGTTTTAAATTAGCCAGGCATTGTGGCACCATCTGTGGTCCCAGCTACTTGGGAGGCTGAGGCAACAGGATTGCCTGGGCCCAGGAGTTCAAGGCGGTAGTGAACAATGATCACGCCACTGCACTCCAGCCTGGGTGACAGAATCAGACCCTGTCTCTAAAAAAAAAAGGGGGGGGGCGGTGGGGTGAGGGGAAGGGAAGAAGTGGGGGAAAAGAAAGAGAAAGAAACAAAGCAGTCTACCTGGAATGGAGGAAGGCTGATGCCTAGAAACAAAAGAGAAATTCTGAAAGAATAAATGACCTACAAAGGAGCTTCTCTTCTATTGGTCAGTAGTTGTAGTGTTTTAGGAGGAGAAAGCTCAGTGAAGAAAAGGAAAGATCTTCCTGTTAAAACCTGAGTTCTTACCTGTAAGGGATTCTGAATAACCAAGAAAAGCTACCATCTTAGAAAGTGCACCCAGTGGTCCAATACGGAGAAGCAGAGAGTGACTATATAAGTTTATGAACGAAGGGCAGGTATGTAATAGAGGGCTGTTTCCAATAAACTCAACTACATCCCAAAATAAAGCTCAAAAATGTTAGTAGGAATATAAAAATGTCCAGCACTCAATATGCTGAAATTGACAATGGCTGGCATGCAATCAAAGATAGATAGAAAGAAACAGGAAAACTGACCCTTGGTGAGGAGAAAGATCAGTCAAGATAAACTGACCCAGAACTGATCCATCTGTTAGAGTTCACAGTCAATGACATAAAAAATAATCATTGCAACTATATTATATATGTTCAAAAGTTAAGTAAATACATGAAAGATATTTTTTGAAGACTCTTATCAAACTTTTAGAGATTAAAACTATAAAATCTGAGATAAAAATACATTGCTGGGATTAACAGCAAAGTAGATACTGCAGAAGAAAAGATGAGTGAATTTGAAGACATCAACAGAAACTATCCAAGATGAAACACAGAGAAGAGCATCCATGAGTTGTAAGCAGCCTAATATACATGCAACTGGAGTTCCCAAAAGGTAGGAGAGATGGGGACACAAAAATATTTGAAGAAATAATGGCTAAAATTTGGGTAAATTTTATAAAATTTATAAATTTGATAAAACTACAAAGTCACAGATACAAGAAGCTTCATGAATCCCAACATGAAGAAAATGACACCAACACATATCATAGTCAATGTGCTCAAAACTGGTGATAAAGAGAAAAATCTTTTTTTTTTTTTTTTTTTTTGAGATGGAGTTTTGCTCTTGTTGCCCAGGCTAGAGTGCAATGGTGCGATGTCCGCTCACTGCAACCTCCACTTCTCGGGGTTCAATCAATTCTGCTGCCTCAGCCTCCGGAGTAGCTGGGATTACAGGCATGTGCCACCACACCCAGCTAATTTTTGTATTTTTAGTAGAGACAGGGTTTCACCATGTTGGTCAGGCTAGTCTCGAACTCCTGACCTCAGGTGATCCACCCACCTTGGCCTCCCAAATTGCTGGGATTACAGGCGTGAGGCAATGCACCCAGCCAAGGGAAAAATCTTAAAAGTAGTTAGAAAAAAACTACATACATACAAATTTCTCATCAGAAAAAATGCAAGCAGGGGAGGAGGCAGACCAAGGTTGCAGAATAGAAGCGTTTACTGATTGTCATCCCCCACAGGAACACCAAATTTAACAACTATTTACACAAAAAAGCACCTTCGTAAGAACTAAAAATCAGCCGGGTGTGGTGGCTCACACCTGTAATCCCAGAACTTTGGGAGGCCAAGGTGGGTGGATCACTTGAGGTCAGGAGTTTGAGACCAGCCTGGCCAACATAGTGAGACCCCCATCTCTACTAAAAAATAAAATAAAAAATTAGCCAGATGTGATGGCATGTGCCTGTAATCCCAGCTACTCAGGAGGCTGAGGCATAAGAATCACTTGAACTGGGGAAGCGGAGGTTGTGGTGAGCCAAGATTATGCCACTGCATTCCAGCGTGGACAACAGAGCAAGACTCTGTCTAAAAAAAAAAAAAAAAAATCAGGTGAGCAATCACACTAAGCTGTTTTATGTTTTTGTTTTGAGACAGAGTCTTACTCTGTCACCCAGACTGGAGTGCAGTGGTGCAATCTCAGCTCACTGCAACCTTCGCCTGCTGAGTTCAAGCAATTCTTGTGCCTCAGCCTCCTGAGTTGCTAGGATTACAGGCACCCACCATTATGCCCAACTAATTTCACAGTACCTGGTTTTAACTTCATATCACTCAAAGAGGCACTGGAGAGGGTAGGAAAGACAGTTTTGAATTGCCAACACCATCCCTCCCCATTCCCCTGCCGGTGGCCAGCTGTGTGGCACAGAGAGAGAATCTGTGTGCTTAAGGAAGGGAGAGTGCATCGATTGTGAGATTTTGCACTGGAATGCAGTGCTGCCAACACTGGGCAGAACTCAGCCGGGGCCCAAGGAGGGATGATTTAGATCAACCCTAGCCAGAGGGGAATCGTCCACTCTACTGGTCAGAACTTGAATTTCAGCAAGCCTCGCCACCGCAGGCTAACGTGCTCTGAGCCCTAAATTAACTTGAAAGATTGTCTAGGCCATAAAGAGTACAACTCCTAGATGAGTTCTAGTGCTGTGCTGGGCTCAGAGCCAAAGGACCTGAGGAGCACACGACCTAATGAGACACCAGCTGAGGTGGCTAAGGGAGTGCTTGCATCACCTCTCCCCCAACACCAGGCAGTACAGCTCACAGCTCCAAAAGTGACCCCTTCCTTCTGCTTGAGGAGAGGAAAGGAAAAAGTAAAGAAGACTTTGTTTTGCAACTTGGATATGAGCACAGCTACAGAAAGATAGGGCACTGGGCAGAGTCATGAGGCCCCCATTCTAGGGCCTAGCTCTTAAACATTTCTAGACACACCCTAGGCCAGAAGGGAGCCTGCTACCTTGAAGGGAAGGTCCTATTCCTGATAGGATTTATCATCTGCTGACTAAAGAGCCCTTGAGCCCTGAATAATCAGCAGTGGTAATCAGGTAGTACATACTGTGGGCCTTGGGTTAGACTCGGACATGCTGGCTTCAGTTGTTACCCCGCACATTCACAGCTGTGGTCGCTACGAGGAGAGAACTCTTCTGCTTGAGAAAAGCAGAGGAAAGAATAAAGAGGACTTTGTCTGGAGCTTAGGTACCAGCTCGGTTACAGTGGGGAAGAGCACCAACCAGGCTCTTGGGGTCCCTGATTCCAAACTTCAGTTCTTGAACAGCATCTCTAGACCTATCCTGGGCCAGAGGGGAGCCCACTGCCCTGAAGGGTGAGTCCCAGGCCTGAAAGCATTCAACACAAGCTGACTGAACAGCCTTGGGCCTTAAATGAACATCTGCAGTATCCTAGCACTGCTCTCCATGGGCCTGTAGTGGTGCATGAGGAGAGACTCCTCTGCCTGGTGGGGAAAGGAGAGGGAAGAGTAGAAAAGACTCATTCCAGTGGGTTTGGTGCCAGCTCAGCCACAGCAGAATAGAGCACCAGGTAGATTTCTAAGGTTTCCGATTCTAGGCCCTGACCCCTGGACAGCATCTTTGGACCCATCCAAGGCCCAAGGGAACTCACCACTCTTAAGGGGAGGATACAAGTTTGACTGGCTTCACCACCTGCTGAATGTAGAGCCCTAGGGCCTTCAGCAAACATAGGCAGTAGCCAGGTAGTGGTTACAGCAGGCCTAGGGCAAGACCCAGTGGTGTGCTGGCTTCAAGTTTGACCCAGTGCAATCCCAGTGGTGGTGGCCACAGGGATACTTATGTCACCCCTTCCCCAGCTCCAGGTATCTCAGCACAGAGAGAGAAACTCTTTGTCTGGCAGAATTTAAGGGAAGAGAACAAGAGTCTCTACCTGGTAATCTAGAGAATTCTTCTAGATTTTATCCAAGACCACCAAGGTGATACCTCTATGAGTCTGCAAGAGCCACAGTGTTACTGGGCTTGAGGTACCCCCTAATGCAGCTATGGCTGCACTGACCAAAAACTTAGATCACAACACTCAAGTCCCTTCAAATACCTGGAAAGCCATTCCAAGAAGGATGGGTACAAACAAGCCCAGACTGCAAAGATTACAATAAATACCTAACTCTTCAATGCCTAGACGCTGATTGATATGGTTTGGCTGTGTTCCCACCTAAATCTCATCTTGAACTCCCACATGTTGTAGGAGGGACCTGGTGGAAGGTAACTGAATCATGGGGGCAGGTCTTTCCCGTACTGTTCTCATGATAGTGAGTAAGTCTCATGAGATCTGATGGTTATGATAAGGAGGAGTTTTCCCCCACAAGCTCTTTTCTTTGCCTGCCGCCATCCATGTAAGATGTGACTTGCTGCTCCTCGCCTTCTGCAATGATTGTGAACCCTCCCCAGGCACTTGGAATTGTAAGTCCAATAAACCTCTTTCTTTTGTAAATTGCCCAGTCTCATGTATGTCTTTATCAGCAGCGTGAAAACGGACTAATACAGTAAATTGGTACCAGTAGAGTAAGGCGTTGCTGAAAAGATACCAAAAAATATGGAAGCAACTTTGAACTAACAGGCAGAGGTTGGAACAGTTAGAAGGTCTCAGAAGACAGGAGAATGTGGGAAAGTTTGGAACTTCCTCGGAGACTTGTTGAATGGCTTTGGCCAAAAGCCTAATAGTAATATGGACAATAAGGTCCAGGCTGAGGTGGTCTCACTCAGATGAAGATGGGGAACTTGTTGGGAACTGGGGCAAAAATGACTCTTGTTATGTTTTAGCAAAGAGACTGGCAGCATTTCGCCCCTGCCCTAGAGATTTTTGGAATTTTGAACTTGAGAGAGATGATTTAGGGTATCTGGCCGAAGAAATTTCTAAGCAGCAAAGCATTCAAGAGGTGCTGTTAAAGGCACTCAGTTTTATAAGGGAAGCAAAGCATAAAAGTTCAGAAAATTTGCAGCCTGGCAATGTGATAGAAAAGAAAAACACATTTTCTGAGGACAGATTGAAGCTGGCTGCAGAAATTTGCACAAATGAGGAGAAGCCTAATGTTAATCCCCTAGACAATGGGGAAAATGCCTCCAGGGCATGTCAGAGGTCTTCACAGCAGCCCCTCCCATCACAGGCCCAGAGGCCTAGGAGAAAATGGTTTCAGGGGCCAGGCCCAGAGTCCCGTGCTGTGTGCGGTCTAGGGACTTGGTGCTGTGTGTCTCAGCCACTTCAGCCATGACTAAAAGGGGCCAAGGTACAGCTCAAGCTGTTGCTTCAGAGGGTGGAAGCCCTAAGCCTTGGCAGCTTCCACATGGTGTTGAGCCTATGGGTGCACAGAAGTCAAGAACTGAGATTTGGGAACCTCCACCTAGATTTCAGAAGATGTATGGAAACACCTGGATACCCAGACAGAAGTTTGCAGCAGGGACAGGGCCCTCATAGAGAACCACTGTTAGGGCAGTGCGGAAGGGAAATGTGGGGTCGAAGCCCTCACACAGAATCCCTACTGGGGCACCACCTAGTGAAGTTGTGAGAAGAGGGCCACCATCCTCCAGACCCCCGAACGGTAGATCCACTGACAGCTTGCAGCATGTGCCTGGAAAAGCCACAGACACTTAATGCCAGCCCGTGAAAGCAGCTAGGAGGGAGGCTGAACTCTGCAAAGCCACAGGGGTGGAGCTGCCCAAGACCATAGGAACCCACCTCTTACATCAGTGTGACCTGCATGTGAGACATGGAGTCAAAGGAGATCATTTTGGAGATTTAAGATTTGACTGTCCTGCTGGATTTCAGACTTGCATGGGGCCTGTAGTCCCTTCGTTTTGGCCAATGTCTCCTATTTGGAATGGCTATATTTATCCAATGCCTGTAACCCCATCGTATCTAGGAACTAACTTGCTTTTGATTTTACAGGCTCATAGGTGGAAGGGACTTGCCTTGTCTTAGAAGAGACTTGGGACTGTGGACTTTTGAGTTAATGCTGAAATGAGTTAAGACTTTGGGGGACTGCCGGGCACGGTGGCTCACGCCTGTAATCCCAGCAATTTGGGAGGCCGAGGCGGGCAGATCACTTGAGGTCGGGAGTTCGAGACCAGCCTGACCAACATGGAGAAACTCTGTCTCTACTAAAAAATATAAAATTAGCCGGGCGTGGTGACGCATGCCTCTAATCCCAGCTACTTGGGAGGCTGAGGCAGGAGAATCACTTGAACCTGGGAGGCAGAGGTTGCAGTGAGCCGAGATCACACCATTGCACTCCAGCTTGGGCAACAAGTGTGAAACTCTGTCTCAAAAAAAAAAAAAAAAAAGACTTTGGGGGACTGCTGGGAAGGCATGATTGGTTTGGGAATGTGAAAACATCAGATTTGGGAGGGGCCAGGGTGGAATGATACGGTTTGGCTGTGTCCCCACCAAAATCTCAACTCGAATTCCCACATGTTGTAGGAGGGATCCAGTGGGAGGTAATTGAATCATGCAGGCAGGTCTTTCTCATGCCGTTCTTGTGATAGTAAGTCTCACAAGATCTGATGGTTATTATAAGGGGGAGTTTTTCTGCACAAGCTCTTTTTTGCCTGCCACCATCCACATAAGATGTAACTTGCTGCTGCTCCTAGCCTTCTGCCATGATTGTGAAGCCTCCCCAGCCATGTGGAACTTTAAGTGCAATAAACCTCTTTCTTTTGTAAATTGCCCAGTCTCAGGTATGTCTTTATCAGCAGCATGAAAACAGACTAATACACTGATGAACATCCACAAACATCAAGACTATCCAGGACCTCAGCAAACGAACTAAATAAGGTACCAGGGACCAATCCCAGAGAGACAGAGGTATGTGACCTTTCAGACAGAATTCAAAGTATCTGTTTAGAGAAAACTCAAAGAAATTCAAGATAATACAGAAAATGTATTCAGAATCCCATCACATAAATTTAACAAAAATTGAAATAATTAAAAATAATCAAGCAGAAATTATGGAGTTAAAAAATGCAATGATCTACTGAAGAATGCATCAGAATCTCTTAATAGCAGAACTGATCAAGCAGAAGAAAGAGTCAGTAAGCTTGAGAAGAAGCTATTTGAAAATACGAGGAGACAAAATAAAAAAGAATGAAGCATGCCTACAAGATCTAGAAAATAACCTCAAAAGGGCAAATCTAAGAGTTATTGGCCTTAAAGAGAAGGTAGAAAAAGAGATGAGGGTAGAAAGTATATTCAAGGTGATAATAACAGAGAACTTCCAAAACCTAGAGAAAGATAACAATATTCAAGTACAAAAAGGTTGTAGAAAACAAAGCATATTTAACCCAAAGAAGACTACATCAAGGCATTCAATAATCAAACTCCCAAAGGTCAAGGAAAAAGAAAGGATTCTAAAAGCAGCCAGAGAAAAGAAACAAATAACATACAATGGTAATATGTCTGGCAGCAGACTTTTCAGTGGAAACTTTACAGGCCAGGAGAGAGTAGTAGGACATATTTAAAGTGCTAAAGGGAAAAACTTTTACTCTAAAATAGTATATCTGGAAAAAAAAAAAATCCTTCAAACATGAAGGAGAAATAAAGACTTTCCCAGACAAACAAAAGCTAAGGGATTTCATCAATACCAGACCCTTCCTACAAGAAATGCTAAAGGGAGTTCTACAGTCTGAAAGGAAAAGACATTAATGAGCAATAAGAAATTATCTGAAGGTACAAAACTCTCTGGTAACAGTAAGCATACAGAAAAACACAGAATGTCATAACACTGTAATTGTGGTATGTAAACTACTCATATCTTAAGTAGAAAGATGAAAAGATGAACTGATCAACAAAAATAACTAACACAACTTTCATGACATAGTATAATAAAATATAAACAGAGCCAACATAAAGTTAAAATGCAGGAAGACAAATTAAAGTGTACAGTTTTTATTAATTTTGGGGGCTTTTGTTCAATTGTTTTTTGCTTGTTTGTTTATGCAGGCAGCGTTGTCATCAGTTTAAAATAATGGGCTTGTGGGCATTTCAGTTACTCCGTCTAAACTATAGGACTGGATTTGGGGTTCTCCAATACAAGCAGGCAGAAGAATCTCCTAAAGAATTTGTTTGAAATTCAGAATTCGACTTAGGAGATTAAGATGGTGGATACGAGGAAAGACTAGCTTGCGCGTCCCGCTCAGATGGACAGAACAGCATGCGGAGACTCACATTGTGGACTTTTGCTCCAAGAACTACCATAGGAACATACCAAGAAAACTGAAAGAATCCACAGACCCTTTGAAGGAACTTCATCACCCCTGCAGGCTCCCTGAGATGCCAAAAAACTGTGAGTCCTCTTGCTTTCTCAATGGGGTGGCTCATGGGGAGGCTGCTTGCCTTCTCAGTGGGGCAAGATCTCAGCCCTGGTCACCAGCTGCCTAGAAATAAACTTGGCGCTGTTGCAGGGGCATGTTGGGAGTAAGATCAGCTTTAGGACTGTGGGCTGCTTGGGAGCAGGGTGAGGCCTGTAACTGCCGGCTTTCCCCCAGTTCCCTGGCAACTTGTACCTCACCCCTCCATATTAACATTGAATGTAAATGTCCTAAATACTCCACTTAAAAGACACAGAATGTTCTTTTTGCCTAGGATAGCTTTGGCTATTCTGGGTCTTTTGTGGTTTCATATAAATTTTAGGATTTTTTTTTCTATTTCTGTGAAGAATATCGTTGGTATTTTGATAGGGATTGCATTGACTCTGTAGATTGCTTTGGGTGGTATGGACATTTTAATAATATTGATTCTTCCAGTCCATGAACATGGACTATCTTACCAGTTTTTGGTGTCTTCTTCAGTTTCTTGCATCAGTGTTTTATAGTTTTCATTGTAGAAATCTTTCACTTATTTGATTAAATCCTAAGTATTTAACCCATTTCCTATTTAGACAAAAAAAGTGCAGGTCGCTGCCAGTGCTCATTTCTCAGGGCAAATGGGTAATGGGTTAAATTTATTTGTAGCTATTGTAAATGGTATTACTTTCTTGATTTCTTTTTCAGATTGTTCACTGTTGGCATATACAAATGCTACTGATTTTTGTATGATGATTTTGTGTCCTGAAACTTTACTAAATTTGTTTACCAGTTCTGATAGTTTTCTTAGTGGAGTCTTTAGGTTTTTCTGAATATAAGATCATATTATCTGCAAACAAGGCTAATTTGACTTCCTCCTTCAATTCTGATGTCCTTTATTTCTTTCTCTTGTCTGTTTGCTCCAGTTAGGACTTGAATAACAGTGGTGAAAGTGGGCATCCTTTTCTTGTTCCAGATATTTGAGGAAATGCTTTCAGTTTTCTACTTTAAGTATGATATTAGCTGTGGGTCTGTCCTATATGGCTTTTATTGTATTGAGGTATGTTCCTTTAATACCCACTTTTTTGGAGGATTTTTATCATGAAGGGATGTTGAATTTTTTCAAATGCTTTTTCAGCATCAACTTAAATGATCGTATAGTTTTTGTCCTTCATTCTGTTGATAATGATGTATCACACTGACTGATTTGCATATGTTGAAACATCCTTGCATCCCTGGGATAAATCCCACTTGGTAATGATGAATGCTTTTTTTAATGTGTTGTTGAATTTGGTTTTCTACTATTTTGTTGAGGATTTTTGCATCAATGTTTATGAGGAATATTGGCCTGTAGTTTTCTTTTATTGATGAGGCTTTGTCTAGTTTACTGGTAATACTGGCCTCATAGTGCATAGTTTACAAGTATTAGGTTTACAAGTATTCCCTCTTCTTCTATTTTTTGCAATCATTTGGGTAGGGTTGGTATTATCAGTTTTAAAATATTTGGTAAAATTCAGCAGTGAAGCCATCAGGTTCCAGGCTTTTCTTTGCTGACAAAATTTTTATTATGGCTTCAATCTCATCACTTGTTATTTGCCTGTTCAGGTTTTGGATTTCTTCATGGTTCAGTCTTGGTAGGTTGTATGTGTCTAGGAATTTATCTGTTTCTTCTAGACTTTCCAATTTATTAGCATATAATTGCTCATAGCACTAACCATCCTTTGAATTTGGCAGTATTAGTTGTAATGTCTGCCTTGTCATCTCTGATTTTCTTTTTCTTTTTCTTTTTTTTTTTGACATGGAGTCTCGCTCTGTCACCCAGGCTGGAGTGCAGTGGTGCGATCTCGGCACACTGCAAGCTCCGGCTCCCAGGTTCACGCCATTCTCCTGCCTCAGCCTCCCAAGTAGCTGGGACTACAGGCGCCCACTGCCACGACCGGCTTTTTTGTTTTTTCTGTATTTTTTAGTAGAGACGGGGTTTCATCGTGTTAGCCAGGATGGTCTTGATCTCCTGACCTCATGATCCACCCGCCTTGGCCTCCCAAAGTGCTGGGATTACAGGCGTGAGCCACTGTACCCGGCCTCTGATTTTCTTTATTTGGGCCTCCTTTCTTTTTTTTCTTGGTCTGGATAAAGGTTTGTCAATTTTATCTTTTCAGAAAACCAACTTTTTGTTTCATTGATCTTTTGTATTGTTTTCTTCATTTCAGTCTCATTTATTTCTGCTCCGATCTTTATTATTTCTTTTCTTCTACTTATTTTGGGTTTGGTTTGCTCTTGCTTTTCTAGTTCTTTAAGATACATCATTATATTGTTTATTTGAAGTTTTTCTTCTTTTTTGAGGTAGGCACTGATACCATAAACTTCCCTCTTTTGATGTATGCCATAGCTTTTGGTATATTGTGTTTCCACTATCATCTGTTTCAAGAAAACTTTTTCTTAAAAAAAGTTTTGTTTTTTTTTTGAGATGGAGTTTTGCTCTTGTTGCCCAGGCTGTAATGAAATGGCACAATCTCGGCTCACCGCAACCTCTGCCTCCTGGGTTCAAGTGATTCTTCTGCCTCAGCCTCCCAAGTAGCTGGGACTATAGGTATGCGCCACCATGCCCAGCTAATTTTGTATTTTTAGTAGAGACGGGGTTTCTCCACATTGGTCAGGCTGGTCTTGAACTCCTGACCTCACATGATCTGCCCACCTCAGCCTCCCAAAGTTCTGGGATTACAGGCATGAGCCACCGTGCCTGGCCAAAACTTTCATTTTTTTATCTCTTCATTGACCCACTGGTCATTCAGGAGCATACTGTGTAATTTCCTTGTGTTTGTATAATTTCCAGAATTCCTCCTGTTATTGGTTTTTAGTTTTATTTTATTGTGGTCAGAGAAGATATTTGATATTATTTCCATTTTTTGAATGTTTTAAGACTTGTTTTGTGCCCTAACATAGGGTCTTTCCTTGAGAATGATCCATGTGCTAAGGAAAAGAATGTGTGTTCTGCAGCCATTGGATGAAACGTTCTGTAAATATCTATTAGGTCCATGTGGTCTACAGTGCAGATTAAATCCAATGTTTCTTTGTTGATTTTCTGTCTAGGAGATGTGCCCAATGCTGGAAGTGGGGTGTTGAAGTTTCCAGCTATTATTGTCTCTCTCTCTCTCTCTTTAGCTCTAATAATATTTCCTTTACATACCTGTGTGCTCTCATGTTGGATGCATATATAATTGTTATATCCTCTTGCTGAACTGACCTCTTTATCATTATATAATGACCTTCTCTGTCGCTTTTTATAGTTTTTGTATTGAAACCTATTTTGTGTGATATAAGTATAGCTACTCTTGCTCTTTTTAGGTTCCCATTTGCATAGAAGTGGTGAAGTGTATTTCTTTTAGCCATCAGATCACTGGGTCCTGTTTCATTTTGTTTTGTTTTTAATCCATTCAGCCACTCTATGCCTTTTGATTGTTGAGTGTAGTCCATTACCAATTACTTATTATTATTGATAAGTAAGGACTTATTCCTGTCATTTTGTTGTTTCCTGGTTGTTTTATGGTCTTTTATTATTTCCTTCCTTCCTGTCTTCCTTTTAGTTAAGGTGATGATTTTCCTGTGTTATGTTTTAATTTCTTGCTTTTTATTTTTTGTGTATCCATTGTATGTTTTTAAATTTGAGGTTACCATGAGGCTTGCAAATAATATCTTGCAAACCCATTATTTTATTTTTTTTTAAATACAAACTAAGGCTTTTTCTTCAATTATCTCTATCATCCAGAGTAAAAGGAAATAAGTCACCTGCAACTGACGCGGAACCCTCCTGCCAATGAGAGATAAGCAGCTCTGGGTAATTTCACATAGCCCAGCAAAGACAGTTTCCTTGAATTCTTATGAAAAATTGGCCCTAAAATCTATCAGGATGACTTATTCATGAGAATCTTCTGAGCTACCCATTACAAATATAGTTGTCCAGAATCTTAGGTGGTTGCGGGAGAGGAAAGCTCCTGTAATTCCGAATTTTGTGGTTTTTTATTTTTAATTTTTTTATTTCAATAGGATTTTTGTGGAACAGGTGGTGTCTGGTTACATGAATAAGTTTTTTAGTGGTGATTTCTGAGATTTTGGTGCACTCATCACCCTAGCAGTGTACACTGTGCCCAACCTGTAGTCTTTTATCCCTCACCATACTCAATCCTTTTCCCCAGGTCCCCAAAGTCCAATGTATCATTCTTATGCCTTTGCATCCTGATAGCTTAGCTCCCACATATTAGTAAGAACATACAATGTTTGGTTTTCCATCCCTGAGTTACTTCACTTAGAATAATAATTTCCAATTCCATCCAGGTTGCTGCGAATGCCATTATTTCGCTCCTTTTTATGGCGAGTAGTATTCCATGGTGTATACATATATACCATGTTTTCTTTATCCTCTCATTGATTGATGGACATTTGGGCTGGTTCCATATTTTTGAAATTGTGAATTATGCTGCTATAAACATGCATGTGCAAGTATCTTTTTTATATAATGACTTCTATCATCATATAGAAAATGTGATATCACTTCATTTTAAATGGTTTTTATGCAAAAGACAGGCAATAACAAATGCTGGTGAGGATGTAGAGAAAAGGGAATCTTTATACACTGCTGGTGGGAATGTAAATTAGTACAACCACTATGAAGAACAATTTGGAGGTTCCTCAAAAAAACAAAAATAGAGCTATCATATGATCCAGATATCCCATTGCTAGGGAAATACCCACCCCCTCCCAAAAAAAGGAAATCAGTATATCGAAGAGATACCTGCACTTCCATGTTTACTGCAGCACTACTGACAACAGCCAAGATTTGGAAGCAACCTAAGTGTCTATGAACAAATGAATGGATAAAGAAAATGTGGTACATATACACGATGGAGTACTATTCAGCTATAAAACAAGAATGAGAGGCCGGGCACGGTGGCTCACGCCTGTAATCCCAGCACTTTGGGAGGCCGAGGCAGGTGGATCACAAGGTCAGGAGTTCAAGACCAGCCTGGCCAAGATGGTGAAAGCCCCTCTCTACTAAAAATACAAAAAAATTAGCCAGGCATGGTGGCAGGTACCTGTAGTCCCAGCTACTCAGGAGGCTGAGGCAGAGAACTGCTTGAACCCAGGAGGCGTAGGTTGCAGTGAGCCGAGATCGCACCACTGCACTCCAGCCTGGGCGACAGAGCGAGACTCCATCTCAAAAAAAAAAAAAAAAAGAGAATGAGATTCTGTCATTTGCAACAACATGAATGGAACTGGAGGTAGTTATGTTAAGGAAATAAGCTAGGCACCGAAAGACAAACTTTGCGTATTCTTACTTATTTGTAGGAGCTAAAAATTAAAACAACTGAACTCATGGAGATAGAGCGTAGAATGATGGTTACCAGAAGCTGGGAAGGGTAGTGGGGGAGTGGGGAGGAAGAGGGGATGGTTATTGGGTACAAAAAAATAGAATGAATGAATAAGAGCTAATATTTCTGCCAGGCACTGTGGTTCACGCCTGGAATCCCAGCACCTTGGGAGGCCAAGGCAGGCAGATCACTTGAGGTCAGGAGTTCTGGTCTTGAACTCCTGACCCTGTCTCTACTAAAAATATAAAAAATGAGCTGGACATGGTGGCGTGTGCCTGTAGTCCCAGCTATCCGGGAGGCTGAGGCAGGAGAATCACTCGAACCCGGCTTGCAGTGAGCTAAGATTGTGCCACTGCACTCCAGCCTGGGCAACAGAACGAGACTCCATCTAAAAAAAAAAAAAAAAAGACCTAGTATTTGCTAGCACAACGAGGTGACTATAGTAAAAAATAATTTAATTGTACACTTTTAAATAATTAAAAGAGTACAACTAGATTGTTTGTAACACAAACGATAAATTCTTGAGGTTATGGATATCTCATTTATCCTTATGTAATTATTACATATTGTATGTCTGTATCAAAATAGCTCATGTACACCATAAATATACAAACCTACTATGTACTCCCAAAAAAGAAACAATGCAAGTAAGAAGACAATGGAACAACATCTTTAAAGAACTGAAAGAGATGGCCAGGCATGGTGGCTTGTGCCTGTAATCCCAGCGCTTTGGGAGACCGAAGTGGGAGGATCACTTGAGCCCAAGAGTTCAAAACATAGGCAGATCCCATTTTTACAAATAAACAAAAAACAATAACAACTGAAAGAGGGCTGGGTGTGGTGGCTCACACCTGTAATCCCAACACTTTGAAAGGCCAAGGCAGAAGGGTCACTTGAGGCCAGGAGCTGAAGACCAGCCTGTGCCAGACAAGGAGACCCTTGTCTCTACAAAAACAGTTTTACAAAATTAGCTGGGTCTGGTGGCACACACCTGTAGCCCTAGGTACTTGAGAGGATGAGGCAGGAGAACCACTTGAGTCCAAGAAGGCTGCAGTGAGCTACGATCGTGCCACTGCACTCCATCCTGGGTGACAGAGTGAGACACTACCTCTTAAAAAAAAAAAAAAAAAAAAGGCCGGGCGCAGTGGCTCATGCCTGTAATCCCAACACTTTGGGAGGCCGAGGCAGGCGGATCACAAGGTCAGGAGATCGAAACTATCCTGGCTAGTAGAGATGAAACCCCATCTCTACTAAAAATACAAAAAATTAGCCGGGCATGGTGGCGGGTGCCTGTAATCCCAGCTACTCAGCAGGCTGAGGCAGGAAAATGGCATGAACCCGGGAAGTGGAGCTTGCAGTGAGCCGAGATCATGCCACTGAACGCCAGCCTGGGCGACAAAGCGAGACTCTGTCCCCCCCCCAAAAAAAAAAAAGAACTGAAAGAAAGAACTGCCAACTTTAAATTATACACCCAGTTTTTTAAAAACCATATTTCAAAAATGAAAATAAAGATGTTTTCAGATTTTTAAAAAATCTGGCAGAATTAATCACTACCAGACTTTAAAAAATATTAAACGTAGGCCTGAAAGTAGAAGGAAAATTATACCACATAGAAATATTGATCTAACCAGAGTGTCAGAAATGGTTACCACACAGGTAAAATATGTAAGATGTTTTTCTTATTATTTATGTCTCTTTAAGAGATAATTGAGTCCTCAAAAAAAATTAATAAATTAAATTCAGCAATATCAAAAAAGAATTAGCCAGGAACGATGGCACATGCCTGTGGTCCCAGCTACTTGGGAGGCTGAGGCAGAGGGATTGCTTGAGCCTGAAGTTTGAGATTACAATTAGCTATGATTTGCACCACTGCACTCCAGCCTGGGTGACAGAGCAAGACTCTGTTGCTATAAAATAACTAAATAATAAAAAATTCTTTAAAATTATACATCATAACCAAGTTGGACTTATTACAGGTATGCAAGGCCAGTTCAATATTTGAAAATCAATCAATACAACTCATCATATCAACAGGCTAAAGAAGAAAAATCAGACTGGGCAGAGTGGCTCACACCTGTAATCCCAGCAGTCTGGGAGGCCAAGGTGGAAGGATCATTTGAGTCCGGGAGTTCAAGACCAGCCTGAGCAATATAGCAAAACCCTGTCTCTACAAAAAAATTTAAAAATTAGCTGGGCATGGTGGCATGCACCTGAAGCTCCAGCTTCTCAAGAGGCTGAGGTGGGAGGATCACTTGAGCCCAGAAAGTAAAGGCTGCAGTGAGCCATGACTGCACCACTAAACTCCAGCCTGAGTGACAGAGCAAGACCCTGTCTAAAAAATAAAATAAAATAAAAAAGAAGAAAAGTCATATGACCGTATTAATTGATATAGAAAGAGCATTTTACAAAATCCAGTCCCCATTCACATGCACAAAAAAAAAAAAAGTTTCACAAACTAGGATTAGAGAGGAACTGACTCAACTTGATAGAGAGCATCTACCAAAAAACTACAGGTAACAGCATAATTAGTGGTGAAAGACTGAAAGACTGAATGCTTTCCCCCTAATATCAGGAACATGGCATCACCATTCTTTCTTTTTTTTTTTTTGAGACAGGGTCTCACTCTGTCACTCAGGCTGGAGTGCAGTGGTAGTGGCATGATCATAGTTCACTGCAGCCTTTAACTCCTAGCCTCAAGTGATGCTCCCACCTTCTCCTCCCACAGACGTACTCTCATCATTCTTATTCAACATGGTACTGAAAGTTCTAGCCTATGCAATAAAGCAAGAAAAACAATAAATGCAGACAGATTGGAAAGAAAGAAATAAAACTGTCCCTATTTGCAGATGACAATTATCTACACAGAAAATCCTAATGAATCTATTTTTAACTGCAATTTTAAAAATTAATAAGGAAGGTCACTGGACACAAAATCAACACACAAAAATCAACAAACATGTAGAAACCAAAGCTGAAAACACAATACCATTTACAATTGCTACAAAGCAAATGAAATACTTAGTTATAAATCTAAGAAAACATGTATAAGAGCTGTATGCTGAAAATTACAAAATGTTGATGAAAGAAATCACTGAAGACCTAAATAAATAGAGAGAAATACTGTGTATGACTTAGAAAACTCAACACTAAAAACATCAATTCTTCCCAAACTGATTTACATAATTCCTATCCAAATTCCAGCAAGGCTTTTTATAGATATAAATAACTTATTCTAAAATTTATATGGAAAGGTAAAGGACCTAAAATAGTTAAGACAATTTTGAAAAAGAAGAATATGATAAGAAGAATCATTCTACCCAATGTTAAGGCTTACTAAATAACTTCAGTAATCAAGACAGTAGGGTACTGGTGGAAGAATAAATATGTAGATCAATGAAATATAATAGAGGAAACAGAATAGAATCACAAAAGAATGTACAACTGAATTTTTTAAAGAAAAAAGGTACAAACATGATTTAATAGAGGAAGGACGGCCTTTTCAACAACTGGTGGAGAAAAAAAAAGTCTGTAGGCCAAGAAAAAAAAAAGAAGAACCTCATACCTTTTACAAAAATTAACTTAAAATGAATCATTGATTTAAACATACCATGTAAAACTATGAAACTTTTGGAAAAAAAAAAAAAAAACAGGAGGAAATCTTCAAAACCTACGGCTGGGAGACCAGTACTTCAACTTGATATCAAAACTACGATCCCAGCCAGGCGCAGTGGCTCACGCCTGTAATCCCAGCAATATGGGAGGCTGAGGTGAGTGGATCACCTGAGGTCAGGAGTTTAAGACCAGCCTGGCCAATATGGTGAAGCCCTGTCTCTACTAAAAATACAAAGATTAGCCGGGCGTGGTGGCACCTGCCTGTAATCCCAGTTACTCAGGAGGCTGAGGCAGGAGAATTGCTTGAACCCAGGAGGCAGAGGTTGCAGTGAGCTGAGATCGCACTATTGCACTCCAGCCTGGGCAACGAGAGCAAAACAAAACAAAAACAAACAAACAATCAAACAAACAAAAACTATGATCCAGGAAAACTTGATAAATTGGACCTCTTAAGAATTAGAAAATTTTGCTCTGTGAAAGATCCTGTTAAGAGAATGAAAAGGGCCAGGCACAGTGGCTCACACCTGTATTCACAGCACTTTGGGAGGCAGAGGTGGGCAGATGGCTTGAGTCTAGCAGTTCAAGATCAGCCTCGGCAACATTTCCAGCAGTTCAAGAAATGTCTCTACAAAAAATAGAAAAAATTAGCTGGGTATGGTGGCACACACCTGTAGTCCCAGCCACGTGAGAGGCTGGGGTGGGATGATCACTTGAGCCCAGGAGGTCAAGGCTGCAATGAGCCATGATCACACCACTGCACTCCAGCATGGGTAACAGAGTGAGAACCTGTCTCAAGAGAATGAAAAGATAAATTACAGACTGGGAGAAAATATTTGCAAGCCAAATATCCAACAAAGGATTTAGTATCTAGAATATAAAGAATTTCCAAAACTCAACAGTAGAAAAGCAAACAATATAATTAGCAAGTGTACTAAAAACATTTCACTGAGAAATAGATACAGGTAACAAGCTAATAAAAAGATATTCAACCTCGGTGATTAGGGCAATCTAAATTAAAACCACAATGCAGTATCACTACATGCCTATCAGAGTGATAAAATAAAAAATGTCAAATTCTGGCAAGGATATGGGAAAAACTGGATCACTCTTACATGGCTGGCAGGAATGTAGAATGGGATAGCTACTCTGGAAAATATTTTGGCATTTTCTTTCAAAACTAAAAGTGCACTTACCATACAACCCAGCAATTGCACCCTTGGGCATTTATCCCAGGCAAATGAAAACCTATATGCACTCTGCAATCTATACATGAATGTTGATAACAACTCTATTTGTAATAGCCAAGAACTAGACACCACCCAAATGTCCTTCAATGTATAAATGGTTGAAGAAACTGTAGTACATCCATACCACAGATACTACTCTGCAACATAAAGGAAAAAATTACTGATAGAATTAGGCCTTGGCTGGTTCTCAAGGGAATTATGCTGATTGATTTTTTTAAAAGCTACACACTGTATGACACTACATAAGTGATTACATTTATGTAATGTATTTGAATAACAATATTAAAAGATGGAGAACAGACGAGTGGCTGCTGGGGTTATTGACTGGGGAGAAAGAAGGTAGATGTGACTATAAAGGCTTCAGGGAGGCTTATGGTGATGAAATGGGTCTGTATCTTGATTGTGGTGGCAATTACACAAAGCTACACGTATGATAAAACTGCATAGAACTACATACACACACAAATGAGTGCATGTGTAACTGGTAAAGTCTGACTAAACCCTGTGGATTGTACCAATGCCAATTTCTGGGTTTTTGTGTTTTTTTGAGACAGGGTTTCATTCTCATCACCCAGGCTGGAGTGCAATGGCGAGATCTCAGCTCACTGCAACCTCTGCCTCCCAGGCTGAAGCGATTCTCCTGCCTCAGCCTCCCGAGTAGCTGAGATTACAGGCGCCCACCACCATGCCCGGCTAATTTTTATATTTTTAGTGGAGATGGGGTTTCACCATGTTGGCCAGGCTGGTCTCAAACTCCTGACATCAGGTGATCCGCCCGCCTCAGCCTCCCAAAGTGCTGTGGTTACAGGCGTGAGCCATGGCACCCGCCCAATTTCCTGGTTTTGATATGGTATGTAGTTATGCAAAATGTCAACATTGAAGGAGGAGGGGTGAAGGATGCACAGGACCTTTCTATACATTTATTTGCAACATCCTATTTATAATTATTTCAAAATAAAACCAGAAAACTGGCTGTTCAAGCAAAAATAATAATATAGACTGTGGTTTATAACAAATGTGTAAGTAAAACGTATGACAACAACAGCATAAAAGCTAGGAGGAGGGAAACAAAGGTAGACTCCTGTAAACTTATGTTATGTGTGAAGTGATACAATATAACTTGAAGGTAGACTGTGATGAGTTAAAGATAATTCTAACCAGCCAGGCATGGTGGGTCACACCTGTAATCCTAGCACTTTGGGAGGCCAAGGCGGGCAGATGACCTGAGGTTGGGAGTTCGAGACCAGCCTGACCAACATGGAGAAACCCCATCTCTACTAAAAATATAAAATCAGCCAGGTGTGGTGGCACATGCCTGTAATCCTAGCTACTTGGGAGGCTGAGGCAGGAGAATCTCTTGAATTCAGGAGGTGGAGGTTGCGGTGAGCCAAGATCGTGCCATTGCACTCAAGCCTGGGCAACAAGAGCTCAAAAAAAAAGATAATTCTAACCATCTTGGCTGTGTGCCTCGGCTTACGCCTCTAATCTCAGCACTTTAGGTGGCTAAAGTGGGAGGGCTGCTCAAGTCTAGGAGTTTCAGACCAGCCTGGGCAACATGGTGAGGCTGTTTCTACAAAAAATCAAAAAATTAACTGGGCCTAGTGGTACACACCTGTGGGCCCAGCTACACGGGAGGCTGAGGTGAGAGTATCACTTGAGCCCAAGAATTAATGACTGCAGTGAGCTGTGATCACACCACTGCACTTCAGCCTGGGCAATAGAGCAAGACCCTGTCTCTAAATAAAATAAAATAAAATAAAATCTTTAAAAAAAAGAAGAAGAAAGCTGGAAGACTTATGCTACCTGACTTCAAGATTTGTTTAAAAGCTACAGGAATCAAAACAGTGTGGTTTGCTATAAATAAGGAAAATAGATAAATGGAACAGAATATGGAAATCAGAAATAGATCCATACATAAATGGAGAACTAATTTTTTACTAAGGTGCCAAGGCAATCCAATGGAGAAAGGATAGTTTTTTCAAGAAATAGTTCTGGAACAATTGGATATCCACATGCAAAAAAGAAAGAAATGAACTTTGATCCGTAACTCACACCATACATAAAAATTAGCTTAAAGCCAGGCACGGAAAAGTATTACCTATTCAAAAATTAAACTAACTAGCTGGGTGCAGTAGCACATGCCTGGAGTCCCAGGTACCTGGGAGGCTGAGGCAGGAGGATCCCTTGAGCCTAGGAGTTTAAGAACAGCCTGGACAATATAGAGAGACCCCATCTCAAAAAAAAAATCGGTTCAAAATAGAGCATTGACCTAAATGAATAACCTAAGACTATAAAACTTCTAGAAGAAAACACTGGAGAAAAATTTTGTGGCCTTGGGGCAAAGATTGCTTAGACATGACACCAAAAGCATAACCCATAAAAAATAAATATAAAGTGAACTCCATCAAAATTTAAAGGTTAAGCTCTTCAAAAGATACTCCGAAAAGAATGAAGACAATCCAGGTCGGGCACGGTCGCTCACACCTGTAATCCCAGCACTTTGGGAGGCTGAGGCGGGTGGATCACAAGATCAGGAGTTCGAGACAAGCCTGGCCAATATGGTGAAACCCCGTCTCTACTAAAAACACAAAAATTAGCCAGGTGTGGTGGCACATGCCTGTAGTCCCAGCTACTCGGGAGGCTGAGGCAGGAGAATGGCTTGAACCCAGGAGGCAGAGGTTGCAGTAAACCAAGATCATGCCACTGCACTCCAGCCTGGGCGACAGAGCGAGACTCCCTCTCAAAAAAAAAAAAAAAAAAAAAGAATGAAGACAATTCATAAGCTGGGAGAAAAATCATCACAAAGCACATATCTGATAAAAGACTTGTATTCAGGCCGGGCACCGTGGCTCACACCTATAATCCCAGCACTTTGGGAGGCTGAGGCGGGTGGATCACCTGAGGTTGGGAGTTCGAGACCAGCCTAACCAACATGGAGAAACCTCGTTTCTATTAAAAAATACAAAATTAGCCAGGCATGGTGGCACATGCCTAACCCCAGCTACTCGGGAGGCTGAGGCAAAAGAATCACTTGAACCTGGGAGGTGGAGGTTGCCGTGAGCAGAGACCATGCCATTGCACTCCAGCCTGGGCAACAAGAGTGAAACTCCGTCTCAAAAAAAAAAAAAAAAAGACTTGTATTCATGCTAATAACTCTAAAAATCAATAACGAGAAAACAACACAATTTTTTAAATGGCCAAAGGATTTTTAACAAAACATTTTAACAAAAGACTGACCATCCCAAGAGTCAGCAAGGATATGAAGAAACCGGATTCTCATGCATCATTGGGAATGGAAAACGGTACAAGCACTTTGTAAAACATTTTGGTAGCTTCTTAAAAAGTTAAACAGGCCAGGCACGGTGCCTCACGCCTGTAATCCCAACACTTTGGGAGGCCGAGGCGGGTGGATCACGAGGTCAAGAGATTGAGACCATCCTGACCAACATGGTGAAACCCCATCTCTACTAAAAATACAAAAATTAGCTGGGTGTGGTGGCACACGCCTGTAGTCCCAGCTACTCGAGAGGCTGAGGCAGGAGAATTGCTTGAACCCAGGAGGTAGAGGTTGCAGTGAGCCGAGATTGCGCCACTGCACTCCAGCCTGGTGACAGGGCAAGACTGTGTCTCAAAAAAAAAAAAAAAAAGTTAAACATATTTTGGGAAACAAAGGCGGGAAAATCACTTGAGCCTAGGTGTTTTGAGACCAGCCCATGTCTACAATAAAAATACAAAAAATTAGCCAGGTGTGGTGGTGCGTGCCTGCAGTCCCAGCTACTTGGGAGGCTGAGGTGGGAGGATCACCTGAGTCTGGGAGGTCGAGGCTCCGGTGAGCCATGATCACACCACCACACTTCAGCCAGGTGACAGAATGAGGCCCTATCTCAAAGAAAAAAAAAAATTGGGTCCAGGCCCAGTGGTTCACACCTGTAATCCCAGCATTTTGGGAGGCCAAGGCGGGCGGATTGCTTGAGGCCAGGATTTCGAGACCAGCCTGGCCAACATGGCAAAAACCCATCTCTACTAAAAATACAAAAATTAGCCAGGCCTGGTGGTGGGCACCTGTAATCCCAGCTACTCAGGAGGCTGAGACAGGAGAGTCGCTTGAGCATGGGAGGCAGAGGTTGCGGTGACCCAAGATGGGGCCACTGCACTCCAACCTGGGTGACAGGGTGAGACTGTCTCAAAAAACAAAAAAAATTTAAACATAACAGGATTTTTAGGACAGTGAAACTACTCTGTACAACACTACGATGGTGGATACATGTCATCATTAAAGGTTTGTCCAAACCCATAGAACGTACAACACCATGTGAACCCTACATTAGGTAAGAATGAACCAACCCTACTGTAAACTATGGAATGAGTGATAGTGATGTCAATGTAGGTTCACTGATGGTAACAATTACACCAGCGATGCAGACGGTGATAATAGGGGAGGGTTTACATGGAGCAGGGCAGGGTGTATATGAGAACACCCTGTACTTTCAGCTCAATTTTGCGGTGAACCTACAACAGCTCTAAAAAGTAAAGTCTATTTTTTTAAAAAAAGGAAAGAAGTACTGATAAATGCTACAACATGGATGAACATTGAAAACACCATGCTAGCTCTTTCCAGCCAGTGCCGAGCGATGAGCATCTCTTGGGACAACTGGCACAAGCGCCGCAAAACCGGGGGCAAGAGAAAGCCCTACCACAAGAAGCAGAAGTATGAGTTGGGGCGCCCAGCTGCCAACACCAAGATTGGCCCCCGTCGCATCCACACAGTCCGTGTGCAGGGAGGTAACAAGAAATACTGTGCCCTGAGGTTGGAGGTGGGGAATTTCTCCTGGGGCTCAGAGTGTTGTACTCGTAAAACAAGGATCATCGATGTTGTCTACAATGCATCTAATAACGAGCTGGTTCGTACCAAGACCCTGGTGAAGAATTGCATCGTGCTCATCGACAGCACACCATACCGACAGTGGTACGAGTCCCACTATGCGCTGCCCCTGGGCCGCAAGAAGGGAGCCAAGCTGACTCCTGAGGAAGAAGAGATTTTAAACAAAAAACGATCTAAAAAATTTCAGAAGAAATATGATGAAAGGAAAAAGAATGCCATAATCAGCAGTCTCCTGGAGAAGCAGTTCCAGCAGGGCAAGCTTCTTGCGTGCATCACTTCAAGGCCGGGACAGTGTGGCCGAGCAGATGGCTATGTGCTAGAGGGCAAAGAGTTGGAGTTCTATCTTAGGAAAATCAAGGCCCGGAAAGGCAAATAAATCCTTGTTTTGTCTTCACCCATGTAATAAAGGTGTTTATTGTTTTGTTCCCCAAAAAAAAAACAAAAAAACAAAAAACACCATGCTAAGTGAAAGAAGCCAGCCACAAAAAACCACATATGGTATGACTCAATTTATATATGTCCAGAGTAAGTAAATATACAGAAAAAGAAAGTACATGATTAGTGGCCTACAACTGAGGCATAAGGAGGAGAGAATGGGAAACGACTGCTAATTGACATGGGTTTTCTTTTGGGGTGAAATATTCTAAACTTAGATTGTGGTGTTGCTCGCACAACTTTGTTAATCTACTAAAAACCAATGAATTGTGTACACTTTAAATGGGTGAATTTTGTAGTATGTTAAAATCTTAATAAAGATGTTTTAAAACTGTTTAAATCACTATGGTAACTGAAAAAAAGAAATCATTTATGTGAGGTATATGCATGTGAGGAAGAGATATATACTCAGAAGTAAATACATATGTCCATAGATTCAATAAATGCCTTTTAGTTATGATCTTTAATCAGAGGTAAGCAAAGGGAAGCAAGTGTGCCTTGTGTGCTGATACTATTCTACAGATTACTGGTGTGCTTATCTCCCCTTAAAGAAAGGGGAGTAAAAGTCATACTGGCTATAAACTCATATTGTTTAAAATGTATAATGAATCAAAAATAAATCTGTATTAAACATCCTTTGTTTAAAATACAAAATGGAGGCAGGGCACAGTGGCTCATGCCTGTAATCCAAGCACTTTGGGAGGCCAAGGTGGGTGGGTCACTTGAGGTCACGTGTTCGAGATCAGCTTGGCCAACATGGCAAAACCCCGTCTCTACTAAAAATACAAAAATTAGCTGGGTGTGGTGGCAGGCGCCTGTAGTCCCAGCTACTCGGGAAGCCAAGGCACAAGAATTTCTTGAACCCAGGAGGTGGAGGTTTCAGTGAGCTGAGATCGCCCCACTGCACTCCAGCCTGGGCGAGAGTGAGACTCCATCTCAAAAAAAAAAAAAAAAATTAAAATTAAATAAAATATACAATGAATTAAGGGTAAAGTCGTAATAAAAATAACTGGCTGGATGCAGTGGCTCTCACCTGTAATCCCGGCTACTCACAGCTACTCAGGAGGCTGAGGTGGGAGGAGTTTAAGGCCATAGTGAGCCACAGTCACGCAACTGCACTCCAGCCTGGGTGACCGAATGAGACCACATATCTAAAAATAAAAAACCCAAAAAACCTACCGCACGATCCAGCATTCTACTCCTGGATATATACCCAAGAATAACACAAAGGCACATACACAAATGTTCAGAGTAGCTTTATTTTAATAGCCAAATATTGGAAGTGATCCAAATGTCCATCAACAGGTGAATGGATTAAACAAACTGTACAGATGTGGTATATCCATACAATGGAATGTTATTCATCAATAAAAAGAAAAGAATTGACACACACAAGACACATGAATCTAAAAAATAATTATGCTGAGTGAAAGAAGACAGACAAAAGAGCACGTACTCTATGATTCCATTTATATAAAGCTTAAGAAAATGCAAACGAATCTGCAGGGACAGAAAGCAGTTCAGTGGCTGCCAGGGGGAGGGTTTTCTCAGGGGGAAGAGGCCTGAGAAAACTTTTGCGGGTGATGGATATGATCCCCCTGTTGATTGTGGTGACAGTTGCACAGATGTAAACATATGGCAAAACTTATCAAATTATCCACTTTAAATATAAGCAGTGTATTGTGTATCAATTATACCTCATTGTGGCTGTTTTAAAAAGATGACTCCAAGCTTAAGAAAGATGAACCAGGAGGGGTGGATCATGCCTGTAATCCTAGCACCCTGGGAGGCCGAGGTGGGTGGATCACTTGAGCAACCTGGTCTTAAACGCAAGCTCAGGAGTTCGAGAGCAGCCTGGGCAATATGACAAAACCCTGTCTCTACAAAAAGTACAAAAGTTAGCCAGGTGTGGTGGCATGGGGCTGTAGCTCCAGCAACTCCGGGGGCTGAGGCAGGAAGATCGCTTGAGCCCACGAAGTTGAGGCTGCAGTGAGCTGTGTACGTACCTCTGCACTCCGGCTGGGTGACCAAATGAGACCTGGTCAAAAAAAATAAAATAAAATAGGGGCTCCATGACTCTAAAAACCCCTCCCCGCCCAGGGTGTGCAGGGGAACTGAACCAGGAGGCTCAATCCTGTCCTTGCTTTTTTCTGAGCTCAGGCCCAGGGCTTTGCACAAGCTCAAATGTGCATTTTACAAAGGCAATCAGAGCGGCCTGTCTCTCCTCTCTGACACTTCTGGGCCCTCCACATCTCTACCCCCATATTTAAATGGAAGCTAAGAGACACTACTATATGCTTATGAAATCCCAGCTTCACTCCACCCCCACCCTGTGAAAGACTTCAAATTCAATAATTCTAAGGAGAAAGATAAGCACAAACAGATCTGTTTTATTCTGTGTACAGAGTTCTACCAGAAGAAATGCCTTGCCCAAGATACAAGTTGTTATGTCTTTCTTTACTGAGAGGTATTTGCCCCTTTGCCATAGTATAGATGAGAACAGGGAAATACTTGGATATCGCTGAGGGTCACGTTATCTGTTATAATGAGGTTTGGCTCCATGGAATAGAAAAGTTGTTTTCATACTGCAAGGATTTCTTTTCATCACTTTGTTAAAGACCCGGAGTAAACAGTCAGGAACTGCTTTGGCAGCTCTGTGAAGTCATCAGGGTTTCGGCCTTCTGTTTCCTCCAGCATGTGACATCCATCCTCAAGGTCACATGATGTCTGCTGAAGACTTGATCTAAGCAGTAGGAGGAAGGAAGAGGGGAAGGCAAAGAGAGGGGCCCTGGTTGTCCTAGAAGATAAAAGCCAGGCTACCAGAGAGGAAGTCAGGTGTTTGGCCATTTGGAGTCAAACAGATAATAGACACTGGAACCAATCCTGGGATGGCATTTAGGCACCCTGGAGGGTGTGCCTTAAGAGAGTTGATCACTGGAGCTGAACAGGGCCTCTGGGTACAAGGACCACATAACAGTATGGTGCTAAAACTTTCCCCTTTTCTTGAAAAGCTGCTGCAAAGCGCTCCCCTCCTAAGTTCTGGCCCCGTCTTTCCAGGACTGTATTAGAAGTGCAAGCAGGGCCTCTCCTGACCGTGGACCAAACAGGCACTGGGAGACCCCACTGACACTTCCCCTGAATACCTCGCATCTTCCTCTGAGCACTCAGCTACCCAGTGTGTCTGATACCCATGGTGAGTTGGGTACATGGGTGGATCCAAGCAAGACAAAAGTTTGCTGTTCCTGAACACACACTTGAAAAGTGGTAAGGTCTCAACAAATTCATAAAAGTGAGTTCAGTATGTTATCATTAGAGGAGTAGTAGGAAAGTGGTGGGAGGTCTGTTCAACAGTGGAAGGTTGGAATCAGACAGTAACAGCCGCAGAGAAGGTAGTCAAAGGGTGGTTGCTGTCATCAGACCAGGCTCTCCTGCCCACCAACTGCAGGCCACAATCCCAGCCCTTCTCTCTGATGTCAGGAGCTGGGGAGCATCTGCCTTGCCAAGCCTTGTGCGATCGGCTCCTGGCAGCCTCACACCTGGTAGGCTGAGGGACTGGGAGTGAGCCAGAGCCCCTCTGCTAAGCATAACTTCGGGAAGTGGTCAGCCTGCCCCTGAAGAATCAATACTGACAGAGCACTGCTGCCTTCACTGCTGACCACACAGGGACTACGGGACCTTTCTCGGCTTTGGCACCCTAGCCACACGATGCCCCAGAACCAGTTTCTACTCAGCTCTGGGCTCTCCCACCACTGTCAGTGAATGAGATCAGAGTGAATCCAGCCATACGTCACTCCTTAATACATTCAAAAGCACAGAGGAGGTCCCTGGATGCAAAACCAGAAGAGGGTAGGAGCTCTGGAAGGGAATATCCTGCCCAAGTGCAGTACTTCACTATAATTATTACAGCAATACACTATTTCTGTTTAAGATCATTTCAGAGGGCACTAACTGGCATAAAGTTAAATAAGCCTGCTTCCCCCCTACACCTAGCTGCACTCCCTAGGGACCACCATGTATAGCTTCTGGTATACCTTTCAGAAATTTTCTATCCTAGTGTATTCTGTTAAATGCATGTGCAAGAATTTTACTTATAGATCATTCAACTAACAATAATCACTAATTTATAAAATGCATATTATTGACACTGACATTGGAGGTGGAAAAACAACTAAAAATGATAAAAGTGAATGTTTAATTCTTCCAGAGTGCAGTTTTTGAAATGACCACCAGGTGTCAGAGTTATCAACAGTAATCCCCAAATTACGACTGGAACGTTACAAGAACAGAAAAGTGCCTGGCTGGAAGTGAGACCGCGAGATTCCTCCCTTAACAGGATTCCTTGGCCCTTTGGCCCAATATTTCGTCTACTTAGGGTTGCAGGGAGGGAGGAAGGGAAGCTACAGACAAAAAAAAAAAAAAAAATCCCCAGATCACAGATTCCCATTCAGTTGGGTACCCTTTGATCTTTAGAGAAGCTCTGTGAAAGCACTGTTAAATTTTACATGGGAAATGTAAAGGCTAGGCAGAGTCAGTCCTCCTACAGCTGCAAGGCTACTTTTGGAAGCCAGAGCTATCTCCTTTCTTCAGTAGGGGCAGAGAACAGAAGAGGACACAGACACACTCACACACACACACACACACACACACACACACACACACACACGAGAGGAGGGCTCAGCTATGGCCATCTTTGTTTTAAAAGGGAAAATCCAATTCTGTTTGTAGGAGCACCTCCTAGTTTACCACCACCATCTCTTACTCACTTCCCATTGACTCCTCACATGCACTTCCTCTACCAGGCCTGACCTGCCTGCTGTCCTGAGCTGCTGACCTAGAAACATTCGACCTCCATGCTTGAGAGCAGGGCGTGGACCGTCTCCCCTTACCACAACCAGTCTGTCGTCCACGGGCGGTTACGCCACCCTTCCTCCAGGGCAGAGGCCTGAGCGGGGTGGCCTTGCTGCTCCCACTCCCTGGCACCACATGCCCTGCTCTTGTAGAGCCAACATACCATGGAGGGCTCCAGGCGACTCCCACACAAGCCTCTTCCTGTATCTTCTTGGATCACAGATATCTGCACTGGCAGACCAGGAGAGTGAAGCAGTTATGACAAGGCCTTGTGCAAGGAGGGCACGAGAATGGCACAAGTGGCTGCAGAGTGAGCTAATGTCTTCCCTGGGAGGGCACAGCTGAAGAGTGTCAAAAAGACAGGGGAATCTTTGGCCGGGCACAGTGGCTCATGCCTGTAATCCCAGCACTTTCGGAGGCCGAGGTGAGAGGATCTCATGAGGCCAGGGGTTTGAGACCAGCCTGAGCAACACGGTGCAATCCTATCTCTACAAAAAAATATAAAAATTAGCTGGGCACAGGCGGTGGCTCACGCCTGTAATCCCAGCACTTTGGGAAGCCGAGGCGGGCGGATCACGAGGTCAGGAGATCAAGACCATCCTGGCTAACACGGTGAAACCCCATCTCTACTAAAAATACAAAAAAAATTAGCCGGGGGTGGTAGCGGGCACCTGTAGTCCCAACTATTCGGGAGGCTGAGGCAGGAGAATTGCTTGAACCCAGGAGGCAGAGCTTGCAGTCAGCCGAGATCGCGCCATTGCACTCCAGCCTGGGTGACAGAGCGAGACTCCATAGCGAAAAAAAAAAAAAAAATTAGCTCGGCATGGTGGCACGCACTTATAGTCCCAACTGCTTGGGAAGCTGAGGTGGGAGGATGGCTTGAGCCCGGGAGGTCCAGGCTACTGTGAGCCATGACTGCACCACCGCACTCCAGCCCAGGCAACAAAGTGAGACCCTGTCTCCAAAAAAACACTTAAAGAAAGAAAAGGGGAATCTTTACATGTCCCATTGGCACTTGTCTAGACTGCTCCCTGGACCACATCTCATGTCTGAGCTATGGGGCTAGGGAAGGGATCAGACAGGATTCAGACCCCCTACACACTGGAGCTTTTTGTGGATGGAACGTTGTTATGCAGAACAATGCAGAGCTTGTGAAAAGCAGCAGGAGGTGGTGTGAGGAGAGGGGAGCGGGGAAGAAAAGAGTGCCCTCTTCATGGACCATGTTATGCATGTTTCAATCCTACTTGAGATGTGACTTCCATGATTTCTGACAGATTAAGGTGACCTTTTTATGTGAGTTGAGTAACCACATCTGCTAAACTGGCACATCCTGTATTGACCACATGAAGCAACAGTAATTACTTTAGTCACTATATACTTTAAATGCTATATATAGAGAATTTAAAATGATAACACCTGTGGTGCCACACATATAATGTCAGTTATTATTAAAACACTGGTAGTATTCATATTAAATATGACAATACACTATGTTTGATGTTTCAAACATAAGGTTCAAGCCAAATGCTTCATATAAAAATATAAAGGGGTAAAACAATGTTTATATCTGGACCTCCATTCATTTACCATGACTGATACAGTAACTGTCGCTTTAATGTGGCCGACACAGGTATGGCAACTGAGATTTTCCTCCATTATCTTATAACATATAACGGGTACAGAACAGAAAGAATCTCTCATAATGCTATTCCTATTATATCCCCTTCCTGAGTAGGGTCAGACTAAGCCATGGGCAGGGACCACCCCGCATCACCCTCATCTACACTGGGTGTGTCTACCTCAAGGAAGGGTTAATAATGGGCCTCCCCTCTGGGCACTGAACTCACTGCTTGGTGACATTTGGATAATCCTGGGTCTACTAGATTCCTGATAAGTCAAAGAACATTCCAAACCTCTCCAAAGTCTTCCTATCAGTCACAAGTTCTACTTCATTAGGCCGTTCGGATGGTAAGGGTTTCACAAGGCCAAGACAGACTTCACTGGTCTATGTGTATCTTGAGGAGGGGTGGTGAGGGGAGGAGGAGGGTGGATTCAGGCCCCCACCTCACTCATTCAAATACAGATGGTCCCTGACCTATGATGGTTCAGCTTACAATTTTTCAACTTTATGATGGTGTGAAAGCAATACATATTCAGTAGAAACCATACTTTGAGTACCCATACAACCATTCTGTTTTTTACTTTCTGTACAGTATTCAATTACATAATATTCGACATTATTGTATAATAGGCTTTGTGTTAGATGATTTTGCCCAACTGTAGGCTACTGTAGTGTTCTGAGCACGTTTAAGGTAGGCTAGGCTAAGCTATGAAGTTCTGTAGGTTAGGTGGATTAGATGCATTTTCGACTTACAATATTTTCTACTTACAATGGGTTTATTGAGATACAACCCCACTGAAAGTCAAGGAGCATCTCTGTACCTGCTTGCCACCACCCCCTCCAGGTTATTCATGCTTTAAGTAGGTGAGTCAGAGGAGGTGGGTGGTTATATTTGGTTTTGCCATGTGTATGGTATCCTAATGACAGTGACTCCTCCCTCTAGTTAATCCTTCCACAAGCGACTCCACCTCCAAGCCCTGCACTCAGCCAGGTAAAATGCCTGACTGAAAATCCCCGGTCTCTTCACCAGTACCAGAGGCCGAATCTCTTCTAGAAAGCAAGGAAGGAAATCATTGATGTGAACACAGAAGCAGAAGACTTTCTGAGCCAGTCACGAGCTTGGGTGCAGAGTGAGGCCAAGCTCAGACAGGTCACTGACCATAATTATCCCTCCCATAAGGGCAGCCTTCCTCACCTGCAGCCACGCAGCTTCTGAGGCAGTGACAAATAGCTGGGCCTGCCCAAACTACAGAGGAAACATTCCCCACCAGGTCTCTCAGTCCAAGCTTCAGGGACGGGACCAGAAATGTAAACAGACTACACCAATAGAAACAAGAGAGAACTGGTTCTCCTGCTCTCTGGATGGTTTATGACATTTCAATTATGTTCAACACAATATAGTTGAATTATTTTTAACCTTACCGAGCCTCCTAGCTTTGCAAAAGAAATATTAGTTGATAGAGTGGAAGAACAGCTAGAAGCAGAGATCTGAAAAAAAAACAAAAACTTACTAGTAGAAATGAGCCTATAAATGATACTACTCAATATATTGGGTAGATAAAGCATAGCACCTTTTACTCAAGGAACCATGAGTGAGGGACATTTTGGGTGTTGCTTATTTGTAATTTACTTCTTAGAATAATATACTGCGTTTTCTTCAAGCAGTTTTGCTGTTATTTCAGCAAACGGAAGAGAGGAAACCTCAGTTCTAATTTCCCCAGTAGCTGTGCTGCCATGATTACCATCCTACTAGAATAGTTCGAGATAATTCTGCCTAAAGTTAAGACAGAGATTCTTAATGCGCAATCTTTTGGACAATATGACTCAGTGTCTAAACAAACTGATCTCGGGTTTTAATAGTTCTGTTGAGGGGAGGGAGGATAAAGAAGGGTCCCATTTCTTCTCTTTGTTTCACTTTTCTTCTCCCCTCAATACGATGAAAATCTTTCAAAACTTGTCAAAGGTAGCAGGGCACCTGTAGTCCCAGCCATGAAGGGGGCTGAGGCAGAAGGATGGCTTGAGCCCACAATTTTGAGGCTGTAGTACACTTTGATCATGCCTATGAATAGCCTGCACTCTGCACTCCAGTCTGGGCAATATAACAAGAACCCATCTCTAAAAATTTAAAAAAAAAAAATCCCACCTTGTCAAAGGCATACAACAACCTCACAGTGAAATATCCAAAGTTCTTCTGATTATGGTGTTAGAACTTAGCATAAGAGTTGCAACCTCCAGTGACTATAGGTGCCAAATAGATTTGTTTCATAGTATCATGAGGCCAGGTAGAGTGGCTCACGTCTGTAACCCCAACACTTTGGGAGGCCAAAGTGGGAGGATCACTTGAGCCTAGGAGTTCAAGACCAGCCTGGGCAACATTGTGAGAAACTGTTTCTACAAAAAAAAAAAAAGAAAGAAAGAAAAAATGGCCAGGCATGGTGACTCATGTCTGTGGACCCAGCTACTCAGGAGGGCTAAGGTGGAAGGACTGGAAGATGGGTTGAGCCCAGGAAGTCGAGGCTGCAGTGAGCCATGATCACACCACTGCATTCCAGCCTAGATGACAGAGAGAGACTGTCTCTCTAAAATAAAAATATATATACACACAATATATATATTATATGTGTATATAATATAAATAATTTTTCTTTTGAGACGGAGTCTCATTCTGTTGCCCAGGCTGGAGTGCAATGGCGTGATCTCAGCTCACTGCAACCTCCGCCTACTGGGTTCAAGTGATTCTCCTGCCTCAGCCTTCCCGAGTAGCTGGGATTACAGGCATGCGCCACCAAAACCAGCTAATTTTGTATTTTTAGTAGAGACGGGGTTTCTCCATATTGGTCAGGCTGGTCTTGAATTCCCGACCTCAGATCATCAGCTCGCCTCAGCCTCCCAAAGTGCTGGGATTACAGGCACGAGCCACAGCATCCGGCCATAATCTTAAACTGTATTCTTTTGGCCCTGAAACACTTTACTTTTTTTTTTTTTCTTTTTGAGACAGAGTTTCGCTCTGTCACCCAGGCTGGAGTGCAGTGGCGCGATCTTGGCTCACTGCAAGCTCTGCCTCCCGGGTTCATGCCATTCTCCTGCCTCAGCCTCCCGAGTAGCCGGGACTACAGGCGCCTGTCACCACACCTGGCTAATGTCTTTGTATTTTTAGTAGAGACGGGGTTTCACCGTGTTAGCCAGGATGGTCTCAATCTCCTGACCTTGTGATCCACCCACCTCGGCCTCCCAAAGTGCTGGGATGACAGGTGTGAGCCACCGTGCCCGGCCAACACTTTACTTTTTAAAATATCCATTTCTTCTTGAAATACAGCCCACTTTGCTGGGCACAGTGGCTCACGCCTATAATCCCAGCACTTTGTAAGGCCAAAGTGGGTGGGTCACTTGAGGTCAGGAGTTTGAGACCAGCCTGCCCAACATGGTGAAACCCTGTCCCTACTAAAAATACAAAAATTAGCCGGGCATGGTGGTGCACGCCTATAATCCCAGCTACTTGGGAGGCTGAGGCAGGAGAATCGCTTGAACTCGGGAGGTGGAGGTTGCAGTGAACCGAGATCGCGCCACCGCACAGCAGCCTAGGCAACAGAGTGAGGCTCCATCTTAAAAAAACAAAAAAAAGACACTGGTAAAGGAAATAGTTCACTTTTGTCTTAATTCTACTATTAGAAAAATAATAGTACAACATGGAGGGATTTCAAAAGTAAAAATAAATACAAGGGGCAGCTGACAGTCAACCTCAATATCTGGGAGGCAATAGGGAAGCGTGGCGACTCTGGTAATTTGAAAAGCACATAACCTGTATAGAAGCAGAAGCCACTGTGAACGCCAACCATCTGTTTTTCAGAAGTGTGGATCCAAGTCTTTGAAGAGAAACCAGAAGTCCAGATTCCTATGTGTAATCTGTCAATTTTTAAATATGGACTATTAGCTTAAAATAAGAAGTCATCAGGTCACCACTTTGCTACCCCCCTTTACTAACCAGAAGCAATCTGACTGGGGATAGAACTGTTCTGGAAGTCAGGGAGCCAAGACTGTTAAAGCCAGCTGACACCACCTATTTTCTTCCCCTGGGCCAAAGACCTAATCATTCTGGGCCTCAGTTGCCTTGTCTGAAAAGTTCAGAGGTCCAAAATTCCTTTCAATCCTAAAATATGGCATATGGGTGAGTAAGTTTTCTAGATAGTCAATACTCACAAGAATAACCAAGAACATATTTAAATAAAAAACAAAACTAGATCATTGTGCCATAGCAGGCTCTATTACATTGTCTAGACATGGCCTTGGTGTGACCAAGCTATTCAGTTAACATAACCACAAGAATGGGAACACTTTTATCAGAACAGATCTAGTTTCCAATAACTACCCACCCACTGGGGAGAGAAAAAAAGTATGGATCTCTAGTACATCATGACTCTGGCAGGAGCACCCCTCTATGAAACAGAACTCTTGGGTCTTTTGAACCCAAACCCAGCGTTTCAAGGGAATAATTCTGAGTCAGAACAAAGCTGACCAAGAGGCTGCCCCGAGCCACAGCTCTTGCTTGGCAAGTTCATGCTCAGCCTACCTGCGATGAGCTTTGTAGTTGCCACACCATGGTCTCCTGCAGGAGCCAACTGCACTAGGCACAGCTCTTGTTACATAACCCTCGGCCATGCCCCATGACTGTGCACGAGGACATGGCTTTGCCCTGCACAAAGGCACACAGGATTTTAGACATGGCATCTTGTTTTTCAGGGAGCACAGAAAGGAAATAGAAAACATGAGGCTGGAAAATAATAAGGAATAGATAAATTAAGGGCCTTTCCCGCTGTAAAGGTTAAAAGCATATTTCAGAACAAAGAAAAGTGTTCACATTCTTGTGGTTATATTAACTGTGTGCCTTAGGCAAAGTGAAGGCCCAAAGAATAATGGAAACCCACATGAACTATAACTGGTGGCTCTTCACATGGGCCATCTTGACACAGATCGCATGGCTCCAAGTGAAATGTGGAGGGGGTGTCTGCTCCCTACATTCCTATGTACCTTTGTGCATCAGTTGTGAACAACAGAACCTTTTTTATTTTGCTATTAGCAGCTATCAATAAGTATCCAGTACATCTTAAAGAATAATTTACCTTTGGCTCCACAACCAGCTATGATCTCTCTTCAGTTCTATCTCCCTTAGAGGCATTTTCTTCATTGTGTCCTTTTAATGCCCTGGCTTTAGCTAACCAGGGTGTTTATTCTAAAAGTCAGTTCGTTCTCACCCTAAGTCCTTTGTATTATCTGTTCCCTCTGCCTGGAATGCTCTTTACCCTGATCTTCACGAGAGTAGTTCATTCAGATCTCAGCCTCAAGGGTGCCCCTGAGAGAGGCCCTCCCTGGCCATTCAGTAGACAGGGTCTTCCCACGCACTATGTCATGTGATCCTTCTTTAATTCTCTGCCTAGCACATCATACCATCATACTGTCACACCACCTGATACATTTCCTGTTTCTGTCTTTTTGATGCATTTCCTGTTTATTTATTTCTTTTTGCTGGTCTTCCCTAGAAGACACAATATAAGACTAGAATATAAGTTTGTGTAAGCTTATAAGAATATAAGCTCCATGGAAATAAAGATTTTGTGTCTTGTTCACTGCATATTTCTAGCACCTAGAAGTGTCTTGCATATAGCAAGTGCTCAAAAAATATTTGTTGAGGGAGTCTCTGAACCTATTCTGGCTCAGGGGGCTTCCCAATAATATATACGTGTGTGTGTATGTGTGTATAATGTGTGTATGTGTGTATATACGTGTGTGTGTGTGTGTGTGTGTGTGTTGAAAGAATGAATGGACGGTTTGGATGAATGGAAGAATCCATTCAGCAAATATCCACAACTGAAAGCAGGCCACAGGTTCCAGAAGCCCCAAGAGGTCTGGTGTGACTGAAGCCACAGGTGAGGGACTTGAGGGAGACTGGCCCTCCAAAGAGAGGCATGAGCCAGTTCTTAAGAAGCCATGCAGGCCAGTACCTGGACATTAGATTTTATCATGCAAGCAGTGAGGGCCACTGAAATCATTTTACACAGTTTTAAGTAGGGAAGTGACATAATGGTTTCATGCTTTATAAAGAAAATTTTGTAGCCGGGGGTGGTGCTGTGTGCCTGTAGTCCCAGCTCAGGAGGCTGAGGTGGGAGGATCACTTGAGCCTGGGAATTCAAGCCAGCAGTGAGCTATGATTGCCCCACCGCACTCCAGCCTGGGTGACACGGCAAGACCCCCTCTCAGAAAAAAATAATAATAATAATTTTGGTAGCAGTGACGGCAATAAATTAGAGAAAGGAACAAAACATTTAGGAGGCTACTGTCTAATCCAGGTAGAATAAAAAAATGTAAACCCAAACTATTAGTGGCAATGGAGATGAAAGAGAGGAGACAGATTAAAAGCTATGAAAAGGGTAGGATCAATAGAGCTTAGTGACACAAGAGATGCGGGAGGTGAAAGAATGGATGGGGTTAAAGAGAATCCCAGTTTCTGGCCGGGCGCGGTGGCTCACACCTGTAATCCCAGCACTTTGGGAGGCCGAGGCAGGCGGATCACGAGGTCAAGAGATCGAGACCATCCTGGCCAATATGGTGAAACCCCATCTCTACTAAAAATACAAAAAATTAGCCAGTCGTGGTGGCAAGCGCCTGTAATCCCAGCTACTCGGGAGGCTGAGGCAGGAGAATCGCTTGAACCTGAGAGGCGGAGGTTGCAGTGAGCCAAGATCATGCCATTGCACTCCAGCCTGGGCAAAAAGAACGAAACTCCATCTCAAAAAAAAAAAAAAAAAGAATCCCAGCTTCTGATTCGTGTCAGTGGGAGAAATTGTGACATTCTTGATGGAAATGAATAGCTCTCAGGCAGGCACGAGGCCTCTGGAGCTCTAAATTCACTCTGCCTGTGAGGTGACTGAATCTGAGTCGGCTTGCTTGCATGAGCTCATGGATACTTGCCCAAGTGGCTATCTATGGTCCTAGCATAAATATGAGTTTATCTGCTGAATGAGTAAATGCGTACAGAAGTCCCTCTGGTGTGGGTACATCAAATGTGCAGTGCTGGTGATTTATCTGTTCGTAACAATACACGTGGGATTGCACTGCACGGCCATTTTGGGAGGCACACACTGATCCATCACCATGGACGCATGACTATTGGTCTAAATATAGATGTGCCTGTCACCTCAGAGAAAGAACAGATCAGAAGTCATGATTCCACTTACTCCAAGAAAACTTTAAGGTGACAAACTTGAAAACATCAATGAATGTAATGTTTCTTAAGTCTGAATCTGAGCTAAAGATCAAATTATAGTTACCTCCCCTGTTTCATTTTTCTTGACTTTAATTGCTAATTTAACCCCAGCCTCTTCCAAAGTAACCCCACTTCCATTCCAAGATAATTCTGACAGTCCTCAAGGGACATCTCACAGGTACTCAAAAGCAAGTACAGTCAGCTGTCTATCAAGATGCTCTGTGAGGATCTCCAGTTTATTTCTGATTTTTTTTGTGTGTTTTTTGGGAGACAGGATCGTGCTCTGTCGTCCAGGCTGGAGTACAGTGGCACAATCACAGCTCATTGCAGCCTCAACCTCCTGGACTCAAGCAATCCTCCCACTTCAGCCTCCCAAGCAGCTGGGACTACAAGCATCCGCCACCATGCCTGGCTGAGTTTATCCATTTTCTCCTCCTCCAGCCCCCATCTGCTGCTGCCACTTGAAAGACTATATAATGTTAAGAGCATGGGCTCTAGTGACTGCCAGCTTAGGTTGGAATCCTGGCTTTGCCCTTGACGAGCTGTGTGACCCTGGGCAAATTATGTAGCCCCTCTGTGCCTGAGTTTCCACCCTTGTAAAAATAATAATAATGTTATTATTTTCATTAACTAACCTCTAGCCTACCTTGTGGAGGTGCTTGTGATGATTAAATGGGTTAATATTTATAAAGTACTTAGAATAGTGCCTAAAGCAGAGCAGGCACTGAATAAATGCCAGCTATTATTTCTACTACCTTCACTCCTACTGGCCATGGGGACACCTCTGGTGGTCCTGCCGTAAGTTGCCAAAGCAATGGGGGTTTATTTATAAGGTAAGGGACAATGCCCTCTTTGTAATATGACATCAAAGGCAGGTACAGCTTATGTCCAGTGTTTTCTGAAATTACCACTGTGATGGTTAATTTTAGGTGCCAACTTGACTGGATTAGGGAATAGAGAACTGGTGAAGCACTGTTTCTGGGTGTGTCTGCCAGGGTTTCCACAGGAGACTGGTGTGTGAGTCAGTGGACTGAGTGGGGAAGACCCAACCTCAATGTGGGCGGGCACCATCCAACTGGCTGGGGGCCCAGACAGAACAAAAAAAGGAGAGAAAAGGATTTCCTCTCTCCTGGAGCTGGGACACTCTCCTCCTCCTGCCCTCAGTCATCAGAACTCCAGGCTCTCTGGCCTTGGGACTCTAGGACTTACACCAGCAGCTCCCTAGGTTCTTGGGCCTTTGACTTCAGATTGAGAAGTACACCATCAGCTTCCCTAGTTCTAGGGCTTTCAGACTTGGACTGAGCCATACTACCAGCATCCCAGGGGCTCCCGCTTGCAGATGCACCCTATTGAGGGGCTTCTCAGCCTCCAGAATCCAGTGAGCCAATTCCCTCATAAACCCCCTCTCATATATCTATAGATCTAGATCTATCGTATTGGTTCTGTCTCTCGGGAGAACCCTAACACAATTCCTAAAAGTTCTTTACATTTTTACTTGCAGCCCTCCCTTCTTATACCATCCTCCAAAGGACTGAGATGAGCTATGAGTCCATGGGCACCCAGGCTAGAAGGCAAGTGAGTGACCAACACCATCTACCCTCCCTCCCTCAGGGCTTTGTTACGGACTCAGCTGGGTCCAGTCTGGCTCCAGCTCCCTTAGGATGAGTTCTGCCCAGGAGACTCTTTCCTTCCTCACCTAGATAGACTTCTTTGAGTCCCCCTCTTCCCAGTGCTTCCAAAGGGGGAATTTAAATCTGATTCTTTAAAAATAACGAAACACCAGCTGTATCATTAAATTATTTCTAAGTGGAATTTAGACTTAATTTGAGTCTTTTAACAGTAGACTTTTAAATGAAGCTCCTTAACTCAAGATTAAAGAATACTACTGATGTGGGCATTCATCTTTGATGATGAAGTCCCTGTTGATAGTCTTAACATTAGGACAGGAAGAGAAAAATGAAATTTTAAACAATACCATTTACGTTAGCATCAAAAAACATCCGATACCTAGGAAAAAGATGTACAAGACTTCTACACAGAAAACCATGAAACATTACTAAGAAAAATTAAAGACTTAAAGAACTATATAAGTAGAGAAACATGCCATATTCCTAGACACAAAGATTCAATGTTATAAAGATGTCTGTTCTCCCCAAATTGACCCAAAGATTTAATGCAGTTCCAATCAAAATTTCACAAATTGTTTTGTGGAAATTGATGAGTCTATACTTTATATGAAATGCAAAGGGCCAAGAATAGCCAAGACAATACTGACAAAAAAAAAAAGTTGAAATAATTATACTACCAAATGGCAAACTTATTATAAAATTACAGCAGCAAGTAAGTCAGTATGATATTAGCACAAACTTTTGCCAGTTAAAACATAAAGATATGTGAATACAGCAATTGAGCAGAGAGTTTAGAAACACACCCACACATGTACAGTGCTCTAATTTATAACAACACCACTGCAAGATAGAGGGGAAAGGAATTTCTTTACCCTGTGGTGTGGGTCAACTGGACATTCACATGGAAAAACAATGAACCGTGGCCCCTACCTCACACCAGTCAGAAAATTAAATTCCAGAATGGTTGTAGACATAAACATGAAAGGCAAAACATTGAAACTTCCAGAGGATATAACACAGAAGAATATCTTTATGCCCTTGAGGACAAGAAATGACTTCTAAAGTAAAACACAAAAAGCACAAACCATAAAGTGAACTGATGAACTGGATTTCATTAAGAACTTCTGTTCATCAAGACGACATTAAGAGAGCAAAAGCAAACCACACAGAGGGAAAATAAATTTGCAGTACATACATCCAACAAAGGACTCACATTTAGAATATACACAGAATTCCACAAATCAATAATAGAAAGGCAACACAATCTTTTTTTTTTTTTTTTTAAACAGAGTCCCACTCTGTCACCCAAGCTGGAATGCAGTGGCATGATCTCAGCTCACTGCAACCTCCACCTCCCAGGTTCAAGCGACTCTCCTGCCTCAGACTCCCAAGTAGCTGGGATTACAGGCATGCGCCACCACGCCCAGCTAATTTTCATATTTTTAGTAGAGACAGGGTTTCACCATGTTGGCCAGGCTGATTTTGAACTCCTGACCTCAGGTGACCCACCCACCTTGGCCTCCCAAAGTGCTGAGATTATAGGTGTGAGCCACCACACCCGGCCAAAAGGCAACACAATCTTAAAAGAGGAGGAACAAGCAAAAGATTTGAAAAGGCACTTCACAAAAGAAAACATCCAAATAGCAAAAAATGTATATAGACATACATATATGTAGGACTATACATACACTTATGTATTTATATACACACACCATTAGTCATCAGAGAAATGCAAATTAAAACTACAATAAGATACTATTGGGGTCCTGGTAATGTACTATTTCATGACCTGGGTGATGGTTTCACGGGTACGTTCACTAGAAAAAACTGAGTTGTACAATTAAGGATGTATATACCCCTTTCTACATATTATACTTTAATAAAGATGTTTACTAAAAAAAAAAAAAAAAAAAAAAACAGGGCCAGGCGTGGTGGCTTATGCCTGTAATCCCAGCACTTTGGGAGGCCGAGGTGGGCGGATCATGAGGTCAGGAGTTTGAGACCAGCCTGACCAACATGGTGAAACCTCATCTATACTAAAAATACAAAAATTAGCCAGGCGTGGTGACGCACGCCTGTAATCCCATCCATTCAAAAGGCTGAGGCAGAAGAATTGCTTGAACCCGGGAGTCGAAGGTTGCAGTGAGCCGAGATTGCGCTACTGCACTCCAGCCTGGGTGACAGAGCAAGATTCCGTCTAAAAAAAAAAAGAAACCAGCAGGGCGCAGTGGCTTATACCTGTAATCTCGGCACTTTGGAAGGCCAAGGAGGGTGGATCACATGGTCAGGAGTTTGAGACCAGCCTGGCCAATATGGGGAAACCCCGCCTCTACTGAAAACACAAAAATTAGCTGGGTGTGGTGGCACGAGCCAGCTGCTCGGGAGGCTGAGGCAGGAGAATCACTTGAACCCGGGAGGCAGAGGTTGCAGTGAGCCACTGCACTCCAGCCTAGGCAACAGAGCAAGACTCTGTCTCAAAAATAAATAAAAAAACCCAAATGCCACATGTGGGCCTTTTTTAGATCCTGCTTCATACAAGCCAACTGTTAAAAGAAATTGTGAAAAAAAAAAAAGAAATTGTGAGACAATTGGAAAATTTTGAGATTAATTGCATATCTGATGACAATATTAATTTTTTAGGTGTGATGATGGTATTAAGGCAATATTTTCAAAAGGAGGTTTTATCTTTTACAGCTATATACTGAAGTATAAGTAAATATATTATAAATAAATAATATCCTGGATTTACTTCAAAATAATCAGGAGAGAGGACAGATAACACAAGCATAGATGATAGCTATCATAGCTGGATGGTGGGGACATGGGAATTGCTACACCATCTCTTTACCTTTATGTATGTTTAAAATACTGCATAATAAAACTTTTTAAAAATCTAGAACATATCCAAGGTTTTATACTGTTTGTGTATTTATGACTCTTGTCTTCTGCCCCTACCTGGGCTAATCAAATAAGATTATGCAGCAGCAATGCAGCTTCCATAAACACTGAATCCCTAGGCTATAGGGACCTCAAGAAATCATCTTGGCTGTCCCCTCACTATCAAGCAGTGTCTGAAACAGAGGACATCCCAAACCACATCTGCACACTGACCAGCACAGGCGACAGTGTCTCTACTCTCAGAGAAGCAGCCTAAAAAAAAAAAAAAAATATATATATATATATATATATATATATATATATAAAATTGGGCAGAGCAATCATTTACCTATATTCTTTGGGGTGTATGGCAAGGTAAGGTCTCTAGGTAGCCCAGTTGCTTTGTCTAAAACAGAAGACTCTTAAAAGAAGCTCCTGTATTCTCCCTGAGCTGACCTTTCCTGTCTTGTCCCTCGATATTAAGCTTATGCTATCGAGCCTCATCTCAGTTAGATATCTGTGGCTTCCTTTGCCAGCTGACCTAGCTGGAGCTACTAATGGAGTAATCAAGTATGAATTCCTGTATAAATCAAGTCTGGCTCTTATTCCAGGGATCTAGACTACTACAGGCCTACACATTTTAGAACCCCTCATTAGATAGATGCAAGTAGTTGTAAATATAAACCTGGCTAGGGCCTTCTGACTTAATGGGTCTCCCAGGAAGCCCTCCAGGTTTGGGAGCCTTCTCAGTTCACAGGGAAAGAAAATTCATTTCCTCCTTCTCGCCTTCCTTTGCCATTTCAAGATGAAGTGTCCTAAATTGATAAATCTCCAAGTTAACGCCTAGCTTAGTGTGCTATCCCTACTGGACATAATGTCTGTTTCAACAAGGATTTCTTGGAGAAATGAACTATACCTTTGGTACAAAGCATTCAGGTACCCCCTGTGATAGCTTCTGGAGGAAAGAAAATCTTTTAGTGTTCCTAATGGGCTTACCTACCTACTACTAATTAGGTTAATGAAATGATACAGGCTTCAAAGGTGAAGAGCCGAGGTTTCATATACCCAAAAAGGGAAAAGTTCAAAACTGAATGTATAGGACTTGCTCCATTTTTTCTTTTAACCCCTAAGGAATTTAAACAGTGGCTACTTTTTGGACTAACACAAGCCGTCTCCAAAAAGTCATGTAATAAAGGGGTTGAGAACACGGCTCTGGAGCTACACACCAGCTATATGACCTCAAGTTTTCTGTGCTTCAGTTTCTCACCTGTAAAATGTGGCTAATGAAAATACAGCCTTCATAAGGTTGATGGGAAGATTAAAAGAGTACAATGTATGTAAAGCACTTACAACCTCGTCTTCCTAGCGTTAGCTCTATTATTTCATTATCACAGAAGCCCTGCTGTGGACACGCGCCATCACAGGGGGAAAAAAAGGCTAAGAATGGAACAACTGGGCACTAGGAAACAAAATGAAAAGAACAGTGTTGTTGACACTCTGGCTAAATCTTAAAAACACATCTACTTCTATGCCACAGTATTTGTCAATAATCTGGGGACAGAGAAAAAGACATTCTGAAATAAGGGGTCAGAGGTGTAGCAGAAAATGTACATCCTTATTTCTCAGGAATTTACAGAGAAAGGCTAGTGTTATGTGTGATGATACAAACCCCAGTAAGAGAGGCCAGGCTCTTGCCTATAATCCCAGCACTTTGGGAAGCTGAGGCGGGAGAATTATTTGAGCCCAGGAGTTCAACACCAGCCTGGGCAACATGGGGAGACCCTGTCTCTACAAAAAGTTAGCCAGGTGTGGTAGTGCGTGCCTGTGGTCCCAGCTACTCGGGAGGCTGAGGTGGGAGGATTGCTTGAGCCCACCTCAAGGTGGGTGCAGTGAGCCACGATCGTGCCACTGCTCTCCTGCCTGAGCAACGAAGGAAGACTCTATCTCCAAAAAAAAAAAAAAAAAAAAATTAAAGGAATCAACAAATCTCCCAAACTCTGTAGTCCTGAGTTGGCCAAGCACCCCTCCACTAGCCACAAGAAGCTAAGAGTTATTGTTTTGCTTTTTGTTGTTAATGACTGACATTCATGGTCTTTCATTCAATAATTTTTTTTAAATTTAGGCTATTATAATATTTCATGTTTGCCTACACATTTAGTATTATTTAGTAAAGAGCATAATTTTAAAAAATAATTAACTGAAGAAGCCTCGAGATCCCTTCAACAATTTTTTAAACTTTATGAATAATCTACTACAGTCTTTAAAATTTTTCAGTTTTAAATGCCTAGTTATTGGTCATTACATCTACAGGGGATGCATACACATATTCAGAAACATCTTCTTATGATAATTAGAATTTGTTGTTAACAGTCATAATTGTGTTTTACCATTGATTATTGTGATTATCATAATGCTAGAGGGATGAACAACACATTCAAAACTGAGAAGAAGGAAGACTGCCCAAAGGGCCTGTTGTTAGAGTCTATGCAGGGACTCCCGGGGCTATTAATTATTTATCTACTTTTCAAAGTTAATAAATAGGAATGTCTTTTTGCCCTTTATTCCCCAGGTGAATTTAACCAAATGAGTGATGGGGTGGGTGTGTGCAGAGATGGCAGTCTGAGAATATGAGGTATGGGTAATGAGAAGGAGATTTTAGAAAAACAAATACTTACTGTCAAATATACTTAATAACATTGCCTTATCTGGCATGTTTTTATTATGAACATTTTGATGTTTTTTGAGTGTTCTTTTAAAAACATGAGTGCTTTAGAAGCATAACATTAATATAAAAAGAAAGAAAAATTATATACAATCTCACAACCCAAATAACCCCTTGGCACTTTTTAAAAATACTTAATACTGTATACAGCTGTAAAATTCAAACACTAAGGAGTAGTATTAAATGGAAAAATAAGAACTTCTCCCCTCACTACCCCACTCCATCCATCAAAGAGAAACCCTGTTTATGCTTTTCTTTCCTACCAGAGAAAACAATACGTGCATATATACATAAATTTATTTACCAAAATGCATCATATTATGCACACTGTTTTGTAACATGCATTATTCACTTAATAACATATCTTGGTACTATATCCATATCAGCACATGGTGATTACCACTTTCTTTTTGCTCTTAATGCTTCAGGCCAGAAGCGGTTGCCCATGTCTGTAATCCCAGAACTTTGGGAGGCAAAGGCAGGAGGATTGCTTGAGCCCAGGAGTTCAAGATCAGCCTTGGCAACATAGGGTGACCCTGCCTCTAGACAAAAAATAAAAAATTAGCCAGGTTTGGTGGTGTGCACCTGTAGTTCCAGCTACTCGAGAGGCTGGGGCAGAAAGACCACTTGAACTTTGGAGGTTGAGGCTACAGTGAGCCATGACTGCACCACTGTACTCCAGCCTGGACAACAGAGCAAGATCCTAACTCAAAATAAAATAATAATAATAATAATGCAGCCGGGCATGGTGGCTCATGCCTGTAACCCCTGCACTTTGGGAGGCCGAGGCAGGCGGATCATGAGGTCAAGAGATCGAGACCATCCTGGTCAACATGGTGAAACCACATCACTACTAAAAATACCAAAATTGGCTGGGCGCAGTGGCTCACGCCTGTAATCCCAGCACTTTGGGAGGCCGAGGCGGGCAGATCATGAGGTCAGGAGATCGAGACCACCCTGGTTAACATGGTGAAACCCCACCTCTCCTAAAAATACAAAAAATTAGCCGGGTGTGGTGGTGGGTGCCTGTAGTCCCAGCTACTCTGGAGGCTGAGGCAGGAGAATGGCATGAACCGAGGAGGCGGAGCTTGCAGTGAGCCGAGATTGCACCACTGCACTCCAGCCTGGGCGACAGAGCGAGACCCCGTCTCAAAAAACAAAACAAAAACCAAAATTACCTGGGGATGGTGGTGCACGCCTGTAGTCCCAGCTACTTGGGAGGCTGAGGTAGGAGAATCACTTGAACCTGGGAGGCTGAAGTTGCAGTGAGCCGAGATTGCGCCACTGCACTCCAGCCTGGCAACAGAGCGAGACTCCATCTCAAAAATAAATAAATAAATAAAAGTAAATAATAATGTTTCAGTGACTATCTTTGTACCCATAGCTGAGTGTTAAATGTTTTTTTTTTTTTTAAATACAACCCATACTGCAAAAGTGCTGCAAGTACAAACTAAGCAGTCTAATCCCAGCTGTGTGGTAGGAAAAGAACAATCTCATTTCTATGGTTCATTTCAGTTCCTTCAGGAAATTTCCTGCAACATTGTTATTTATACCAAATGGGTCTCAAGACCATGAGAGGGCTACTGAGAAGAGGATTGTTTTCCACTGAGAGGAAGGTGAATATGTCTAACTGTTCACTGCTGGCTGTAAAGGCGCCTGTGGCAAAGCAGTCGTCCTGTCTTTGCACTTAAATCCACCTGGTGTGCCACCCCTACCCTTGCTTTCAGGACTGTACTGAATGCCCATGGCATGAACGGAATGTTTGCAGAAGGGGAAAATAAGCAAGCGCTGGAGAGACGTGCATAGAACAGCAGGTAAAACTGCCAGATGGCTATGCCCTTCACCCACTCATGGAAGGCCAATATGAAGCCGTGTTCAGAGTCATCTGCCCAGAGCTACAGAGGAATACAGCTGAGTGGCAGGGCTGAGTAAGAAAGTGACTACAGAGTCACAGCTCAGAAACAATCATAACCAAAAAACCATCTTATACCTCTGCATTTAGCTGCCTCAAATCCTTTCTAAATGAAGAGGGATTTAAATTTTATTTTAAAATATTTCAACATAGTACTTTTCCAAATATTTGTCATATTCGTTATCTCATGACCCACACATTAACTCTAGCAAGCAGGTAGGCCAATGTCATTATCCCCACTTAAACATGACATGCCTGAGGGGCTATGAAAGTTAAATGACTTGCCTAGAGTCAATCAGCTGACTAACTGTTCTGGCCCAAGAACCGTGCTCTCCTGAATTCTCCCAATCCCACCCAGGCCCAACAAGTACAGCTGGACAATTTTAGTGTCCCAAAGAAAAGCTAGGAATGAAGCTGGAGATATAAATACAAAAATATTCCTTCCAAAGACACTGAGATCTGAAAACTACCTCTTCCTAACAAAAATTTAACAAATTAAATATCAATGTTGCTAAGTACCAAGTTGATATACCACACTTATATCTGGACAGAACAACTACAGTCTCTACTAGTTACAAAGACTTGTGAGAAATGTTGGTTTTATGTTTTATTATAAACATTTATACTATCTCAGCTTTTTAAAATATGGTAGAGTTTAATTTTTACAGTTAAGATGTTGTCTTAGGGTCAGGAGTGGTAGCTCACACCTGTAATCCTAACACTTTGGGGGGCCAAGACGGGAGGATTGCTCGAGCTCAAGAGTTTGAGACCAGCCTGGGCAACATAATGAGACTGTGTCTGTATTAAAAAAAAAAAAAAAAGGCTGGCACGGTGGCTCACACCTGTAATCCCAGCATTTTGGGAGGCCGAGGTGGGCAGATCAGGAGGTCAGGAGATCGAGACCATCTTGGCTAACACGGTGAAGCCCCGTCTCTACTAAAAAAAAATAATAATAATACAAAAAATTAGCCGGGTGTGGTGGTGGTTGCCTGTAGTCCCAGCTACTCGGGAGGCTGAAGCAGAAGAACAGCGTGAACCCAGGAGGTGGAGCTTGCAGTGAGCCAAGATCGAGCCACTGCACTCCAGCCTGGGCGACAGAGCGAAACTCTGTCTCAAAAAAAAAAAAAAAATAGTTGCCGTGGGCAGTACTAGTGATTTGTTAATTATATATCCAACACCTATTTCTTGAGTTGCCTTCTAGTCTAGTCTGGACTGGCTTATAGGAATGTTTTTCAAACTTTTTTGACAATGGCCTACAGAAGAAATATATTTTACTTTGTAAAGCATAGACATGTGTCTGTCATTGAAACAAAAATTTCACAAAATAATAATTACCCCTCTTTTGAGTGATTCACTTGGATATCTTCTATGCTTTTATACTTTGCCACCTTATTTTTTAAAATACAAATTATGGCCCACTAAATGGATTTCATGACTTACAAATGGGTCACAACCCAAAAGCCGAAAAATACTGGCTTATATGAACAATACACAGATCGTGCCCTCAAGGAATTTATACATTAGTTGGGAGTCTCATACAGTTCACAGACCTCTTACAGTTAGTTGGAAAGGCCTGGAGGTCAATTAGTTCGACTACCTACTCTATATTTGATTCTACAGCATCCCTGAAAAAAGGTGAGAAATGTGAAAAAGGCTTGTTTGCTATTTCAAGGACAAGAAGTTACCTCTTATTTGGAACACAGGATGGGTCAAATAGAGACCTGTTTTTAACAGGTCTTCTAAAAGATAACTTGAACCTTTGTTCCTAAACCCATCTTAGTCTTTTTTAGGAGGAGGGTGAAAAGGGGAAGGTAAATCAGGGGGACAGAGGTCTAGAAAGCCTTCTGTCTGATGACCTGAAGAAAGGGTCTTAGCAAGTTACATCACAAGCAGCCTTCGCGATTGAGGAGCCTAATAAACGACACTCACAATGATGGCTAGGAGAGTGGAAGTCAGGAAAGGCTCCCCTGAGGAGGTTTGAAATGAGCTGAGTCTTGAAAGACTGACTGGAATCAGACAGGTGAAGAAAAGATGGGAAAGTGTAGTCAAAGACTCCGAAGGAGAAATGAGCCGTACATTTGGCAGACAGTAGACAGGTCCCTGAAGAGGAGCAATAAGAGATGAAGCCAAAAAGAAAGACTGAAACCAACCTGTGGTGAGCAAGACAGAAATTGGATTTTATTCTGTAGGTAATGTGGTGTTACTGAAGGTTCCTCAGTGTGTAGAGTGGTATTTCAGAATTGTTCATCTGCTCATAGACCTGAAACTTGGCTCTAGAAAGACCTAAAGACCCAGAGTTCAGATAACAGATTCTCAACCTGTGTTTTAGTACAGAGAAAAATGTACTTTATAAATTCAGAATTCTAACATGAGCAGTGTTGGTTACCTAAAAATTAGAAAAACTGGAATACAGAGTTTAGATAGCAATGGAATCCAATTTATTTTTCATCATTTTACTTTTGTTAATGAAGTGTAAGCTTTGTCTGTAGCTGCCACGAAGTGACTGATTTCCTTTATAAAACCTACAGTCTTTATTCAGAAGCAAGTCTTCAATGTTGCTATGGGCCTAATAAATTATTATAAACCATTTTGCAAAAATTAAATTTTGCCTAAACAACACTTTTAATAATAAGGTTGTCTAAAGTTAATACACAAACAGGGCTCTCTGAGGTTGTTAACTATCTAGTAATTCCGGCTCTGCTGGATACAGTGACAGAGCTCTATGAACCTCAACTAGAACTCAGGTCGGCCTCAGGTGAATATAAACACTGTATGTGAGTCACCTTGCAATTACAGCTGCCACCTGGAAGCAAATTTAATCAGTAAGAACTACAAAATCAAATCCCTGTAAGATCCTGCATTGACCTTCCTCTTACTTCTTCCTGTCTGAGGATCCATAAACCTCAGGATTCTTTACTAATTTCTCATCAGCATCATATTTTGTTTTATTTCCAAATTTAAAAACGACTGTCTCCAAAGGCCTCAAAATTACTTTGTTATTACTATAATAAATATCAGCGATGTATGATGTATTAATTAGAACCTAAGGTGTTTTTTCCCCCTCCCCACAGGAAAACTACTTCAGAGAAAAACTTTAAATTTCTGAGAAAATCTTTGTACATGTCGAGTATAGATGCTATCAACCACATACATGAAAATAATTGTTTGGGGATAATGCACACCATTTGCCAATGATTAAGATTCAGCCCAGTCTTTGTTGCCGCATTTCTACATTCACATAAATTGGTAAGTCATGATGACACAGAAGGCTCACATGCCACGTAAAAATTTCAAGCTTGGATCTGAATCGGTGCCTGAATCCTTCTCAGAATGCATATTTTGGAGGCAACTGTTTGGTTTATGTTACTGCTCCCTAAACTGGGCAGTGACTCAAGAGGCAGCTGGAAGAGAGAAGGAGGTGCTGGGCAAGTGCTAAAAAAGAGTGAAGCCTCAACAGCAGATTCCCTCCCCTTCTCTACACACCACACAGCCTTTTTGTGACTTCTTGTCCCCATCAGATATGCTCCTCTAGACTAACTCACCTTCCCAGGGTGGAGCAGTCTCACCGGCTCATTATCTCACAGCTCCCGGGATGGCCCCGGGTACAGCAACTGTGTGGCACTTGGCTGTGGAAATTCAAGTTTTTCCACCCTAAAACAAGTAGGTTGTGAAATCCGATTTCGGTCCTGGTTACCATTAAGAGAGGGGCCTACCACAGCCCTGTGCCTGGAAGTTCCTGCCTGTCAAAGCTCCTACCCCCCTGCCCCACCCTCACCTTCAGCACCTGATGGAGAAGGTGCAGTCCCTCCGCGCACCTTACATGCCCAGGCCACACTGGTGGACTCACGCACGCACGCCAACTCTGCCATCCCATGCACGCCCGGCTTCGGAGGGCGGCTACGAACTTACTGCTCGTCGAGCCAGCCGAGCCAGGGCGCAAGGGGAAATGCCCGAGCGGGGCCGGGGATAGGATCGGATCGGAGTCGGAGTCGCGGTCGCGGTCGGGGTCGGGGAGGACCCCGCCGGCCCGCTGGCCTCCCTCCCCTGACCCCCGGGACAGCCCCCGACGCACGTGCTGGGTGACAGGCCCCCTATAGGTTCCATACCTGCCACCGGAAGTGAGTGAGGAGGGCAGTATAGGCATTTCCTGTGACGCGAGCGCCTGGACTCCATTAGGCAGCAGCTGGGGGAAGAATCAACACACCAGGGAGCAGAGCGGAGCGGACCCGAGGACAGAGGCGGCAGCTGCCTCCGCTGCCGCCCGCCGCCGCCGCCGCCGCCGCAGCCACTGCCGGGGCTCAGCCCAGCGGCGGGCCCCGCGCCCCCGCAGCCGCCCCGCGGCGACCCCCGGCGCGACCCCCGGGCCGCGCACCCCGAGCTGCCTCCGGGAGGGGGGGGGGAAAGGGCCCGGATCCTCCTTCTCCCCCTCCTCCTCCTCCCCCTCCTCTCACCCTCACCCACCTACCCTGACCCCCTCCCCGCCTCCCCGGCCCCCCTCACCCCGACCCTCTCCCCGGCCCCCGCCTCCCCTCCCCCGCCTCGCCCCACCGGCTTCCCACCACGGCCTCTCTCGGCGAGGAAACTCTGGCCTCCGCTTCCTCCTCCTCCGACTCGGACACCGGCGGAGCCTCCCCGCCCCCGCGGAAGAAACCCCGAGCCTCGGCGGCGGAGGGAGCAGGAGAGCCCGGGGCTTCGGCAGGCAGAGCAGGCCTCTCCCCTCCGTCCTCGTCGTCCTCGTCGTCCTCGTCCTCGTCCTCCTCCTCCTCCTCCTCCGTGGTGGTAGTGGTGGGACTCCCCCCGGCTGCTGCCTCTCCCGCCGCCGCTGCTGTCCCCCACCGAAGTAGCGGCCACAGCCTGGTCAGCGGCAGCATCATGCAGGCCAACGGGGCAGGAGGAGGAGGAGGAGGCGGCGGCGGCGGCGGCGGCGGTGGAGGAGGAGGGGGCGGCGGGGGCCAGGGACAGACCCCGGAACTCGCCTGCTTGTCGGCCCAGAACGGGGAGTCGTCCCCCTCGTCGTCGTCGTCCGCGGGGGACCTGGCCCACGCCAATGGGCTCCTGCCTTCCGCCCCCTCCGCCGCCAGCAACAATAGCAACAGCCTGAATGTCAATAACGGGGTTCCCGGCGGGGCGGCCGCCGCATCCTCAGCCACCGTCGCAGCTGCCTCCGCCACCACCGCCGCCTCCTCTTCCTTGGCCACCCCAGAACTGGGCAGCAGCCTCAAGAAGAAGAAGCGGCTCTCCCAGTCAGATGAGGATGTCATTAGGCTAATAGGACAGCACTTGAATGGCTTAGGGCTCAAGTAAGTATCCCTTACCGGCAGCTGGTGATGGACAGACCGAGGGACGGAGGCTCCAGGGGGGTAGGGGAAGGGGCGGAGGGGGGAGGGGGGCTTGAAAGAGCTCGGTCAAAGAGAATGAGTGCTGGGCACGCAGGACCCAGTACACAGGAGGACGCGGCTCAGGCCGACGGGGGAGGAGGAGCGGACCTGAAAGGAAATAGGGGAAAATCAATCAGTCTGACAAATTGTGAGACGAGACAGGCGTTGAGGGGTTAGGAAGGGTTAGGAGAAACCCAAAGAATGACTTCTCCCCACGCACCTTCAGAGCTTAATTGTCTGTCAATAAGGACAGATGCGGGAGTGTGTCTCTGTATGTGTTGGGGGAGGGGTGGATTAGAGCTGGTGGAAATAATGAACCTTGGAGGATTTGTTTTTCAAGTGTATCTTGGAGGCATCTTTGTGGGACACCTCCCCACCCCCAACCGTGGCAGACAACAACCCAAGCAAACTACTAATCAGGAAAGACAATCACCTACAAGTGTTTATGGGAACGGAGGGGCTGGGATCATTTGGAAAGAGGTTGTTGAATAAATCTGATGGGAATAATGAAGATACAGTGTTGATGTCGTTTAAAGGCCCTTGTGTGTGTGTACAAGAGGCCTAACCCTAACTAGTCTGAAATCTCTGTTTAATACCAAGAAGATGATCGCCTCTGAAAAGGGGACATCTGATCTGGTGAACCATTTGTTTTCAAATACAATCTAGGTGGCCTTGTATACCTAACATAGGGTGAAGGTAGACAGCGACCTTGGACAAAAACCACCGTTTTGTATACACACAAAGAAAAACTAAGGGGATGGAAGGTAGGATTGGTGGGAGTGCCTGATGAAGGAGGTGCAAGAGGCAGAGTCAGAATGAAATGAAGAGGGGAGGACGTGCAGCAGCAGTCAGTTTCCTACATTCAGAGTGTAGATTAAGCTCTCGGGCTAGCCGATGTGTACTTTTGCATTTATGGATTTCTTGGGGAGTGGGGAGGAGAACAGAACTTTTTTAAAGTGGCATAAGTATTTCGGTTTTCAGGCAGATCGTTGCACTGTTTAGCTAAAAATTAAGTTTTAAAGCTGAATAAGAAAGCATTGAAACATAAGCACAAAAAAATAAGACTGATAAGTGAAGGTTCTTAGATACCAGAATACATGAGGGAAGAAAATACAGTTGATGAATCTTTTAAGTGCTCAAAGACAAATTTGTGGTAGGAAGAATTCACTTTATTCCCTAGGGAAAAGGATTAGCATGAAAACAGATTTTGTAAATGCTAACAGAACATATTACTGAGACAAGAAGCAAGCTGACAGCAGCAGGAGGAAATAACTCGTGACTGTTTGGAACCTACACCATAGTAAATTTGCTATTTTTAGTATAGAGAGAAAGGGAATGATTTTTGATGCTGGATTTATTTTAATTTTAAGGATTGACCTAGTAGAATTTCTATGCAATCTAATACCTGGATATATAAGCTCTTAACTGATACGGGTCATCTCTGTTACCTTGTGTGAAGCTAATAATTTTTATCTTTCAAAATGTAGTAATGTAGTATGTAGATTCTGGTTTTTCATTTATTTGACTAGTTGGTTACAGCACATTTTTAGAAATTTTACACTTTATACATTAAATTGAGACATTAAATGGCAAACTAGGAAGAACTTACATTGATTCTGGTTTCAAGAAAGGTTTTTAACTTGACTAGGAAAAAATGTAGGTGTCAGTTTTAAATAAAGTTTGTTTAACCAGGCACATGAAAGCTATTTTTTTCTTCATCATGAGGCTAGCTTAAAAACTTTGCATCTGTTTTCATGGACATTAGTTTATTTGGAAGATTAAAACCCTAAAGTTGGTCAGGTCTGTTTTACACTGTATCTTTCCTGCAGCCAGACTGTTGATCTCCTCATGCAAGAGTCAGGATGTCGTTTAGAACATCCTTCTGCTACCAAATTCCGAAATCATGTCATGGAAGGAGACTGGGATAAGGTAAAGTAGGGCATATAGAGCTGTGTGACTGCTGCTAAAATTACAGATTTGATGTGCATTTTGTGACATTTCTGTTTCTCTTTTATACCAATTTTTACAGGCAGAAAATGACCTGAATGAACTAAAGCCTTTAGTGCATTCTCCTCATGCTATTGTGGTAAGAGGCGCACTTGAAATCTCTCAAACGTTGTTGGGAATAATTGTGGTAAATACACTTTTGTTCTTAGTTTCACATTTATGCTTATTTTAATAGGTTATTGATAACTCTAGGCTTCTGCCTCTTATAAAAAAAATAAGGCCTAAAAGTAGTTAAATTTCATATAATTTGTAAACTAGGATGAGTATAATGTTTTAAAGTATGAGTTTTATGTCTTTAAAATCATACTTAGTAAATGTGTCATTTGAACTTTATAAATTAAGCTCTACAAAAAATATATTGAAAGCTCTTCATGCTTTCAGTGCTACTAATAGAGGTTTTATATTTATAGAGTTAAAGATAAATTATACTTTTATTATGTTACTTAAAATACTGAATGTGCTGGTTAAAGAGAAAATGTGTTTGGGTGTGTGTATATCCATGCAGCCTTAAGAAGCTGATACATGATCTTTTTTTTAATCTTTGGGAATTACAGTTAATTCAAGCCAACTCCGTTGGTGTGCTGGCCATTTTCCATTCTAGCATTCCAGTTGTGTGAATTGACAGTGTCAAAGTTTGTATAATACGGATCACTCTGGTGGAGGGTTTGTATGCAGATTTGACCATTTGGCCCTGCTTACTGGCCTTATTTCCCCGACAAGATCAATTTAGTAGTTTAACCTGTTAGCCTCTTTCATAAATCTTAATGAATCTTTTAGACTTATGGGCTTTAATTCTTCAGTAGATGGTGGTGAGGGAGAGAGGAGGAAATAAGTTTTTTCTAAATGCTGGAGTTTGGAAACCATGAAGAATCAGCTGCTAGCTGCTGGCTTTTTAACTTCTAGCTGATTCATTTGTTGTCAAAAGCAGTTTCCTGTCTGGGGGTGGGGAGAGAAAGAAGGCAAATAGGAAGTGAAGTAGAGAAACCAGCTGTTTGTTAAGTATTAGTAATTGACTATTACATTTTGATTTTTTTTAAATTGAGTGAAACATTAATCTTTTCTGCCTCTTTCTGTAAAAATAAGGCCTTGTGTTTTCTTCTTTTGAAATCTTATTACAAAAGAGTTTTCAAACTCAGTATAATTCTACACAATAATATCCTAGAGAAATGGGCTTCAGGTGAATTAAAGGTGCAAACAAGCAAGAACAAATACAAATTCATTTAAATTGATGATGTAGTGTGTTATTTTTATTCTTTCATTAAATAAAATATTAAAAATTTTAAACTACTGTTGACTAAGATGATTGGTAATAAATTATAAAATAATTCCTTAGTAAAATTTAAAAATAAAAACAAGTTAAAATAGTTAAACATCTATATTCAAAGGGATTGGAAATTTTTCGTTAACTAAAGTTTCCTCAATTGGTGTGTTTGGGGTTTAAAAAAAAAATACCCAAGTACATTTTATTGAGCAGTTCTGCATAAATTTTTGCTTCTGACTGAATGAGCTAATATAAAAACAATTAGATGGCCAAAATAAGAATTAAGGTTGCTTTCCCACTGGGCAAGTTAGCACTACTTGTGTGTTGACAATAAAGAACTTGCCTGTGGACTGGTTTAAAATGTGTGTGATTTCTAAGAGGTTGTTTAGGCTTCACCCAAATTATATCTGTAATTTAGTAGTAAAAAATTTAATAGGCTTACTTCCTATTTTTTTCTTATTTGTTTATAGTAATTTGAGAGTTCTGTATTGGATTTCGATTATGACTATCTCATTAGAAACCTTCATTAGAGGCAACATGTAAACTGAAGAAAGGTAGTTATAGATAATAAGGAGGAATCCTTTCTTTTTACAGCCTGTTCAGTCTGTAGAACATTCTAGGGTCTAATAAAAGATGAAGATTAAATCTCTGGCTGAGCCTCATGCCATCAAACTGTTTAGGTATTTATAAAAAGAAAGGGGTTCCAACTTTTATCTCACTTTAAGCATTGATGAATCAATTGCTTTTAAAGATTAATTTCAACATTTTTTGAAGTTGCTCTTCACCTCTCTAATTGTGTTTAAATTTACTTTTCTCATCCATCCCATCTCCAGAAGAAGAGAATCTAATATAAGCTTAAATTTGTAATAATATCTTAGAAGACAACTATTAGGATTTCTTTAAACATAATTATTTTAATTGTATACCCAGACACATTTGATGGCTTAGTCTAGACTAAAATTGTACTTTATTTTTTAAGCCTGAATGTTTTCATTGACCCAATCCACTCTCCCTACAGCCTACTCCCTTTGTTTTTTGTTTTGTTTTTTTGAGATGGAGTCTCGCTCTGTCGCCCAGGCTGGAGTGCAGTGGCGCGATCTCAGCTCACTGCAACCTCGCTTCCCAGGTTCAAGCGATTCGACTGCCTCAGCCTCCCAAGTAGCTGGGACTGCAGGCACACGCCACCATGCCCGGCTAATTTTTGTATTTTTAGTACAGATGGGGTTTCACCATATTGGCCAAGCTGGTCCCGAACTCCTGACCTTGTGATCCGCCCGCCTCAGCCTTCCAAAGTGCTGGGATTACAGGTGTGAGCCACCGCACCAGCTGTTTAAATGGTTTCCGATTAAATGGTACTAGGAATGGCAGAAGTTGCTCTCATGAATCAGCACTTTTTTTTTTTTTTTTTTTTTGAGACGGAGTTTCTCTTATTGCCCAGACTGGAGTGCAATGGCGCAATCTCGGCTCACTGCGACCTCTGCCTCCCGGGTTCAAGAGATTCTCCTGCCTCAGCCTCCCAAGCAGTTGGAGTTACAGGTGTCCATCACCACGCCTGGCTAATTTTTTTTTTGTATTTTTAGTAGAGACGGGGTTTCACCATGTTGGTCAGGCTGGTCTCGAACTCCTGACCTCAGGTGATCCACCCGCCTCAGCCTCACAGAGTGCTGGGGTTATAGGCGTGAGCCACACCGTGCCCGGCCAAATCAGCATTTTTTAGTTTGGGTTCAAATATACTTCGCCATTTCTGGGCAATTTGGATGGGTATACAAGACCAATAATAGAAAACTTTTTTTATGTCTAGAAATATTTGGTTATTTTTTAATATAATGGAAATATGCTTAACAAAAATTGGAGTCTGAATTCAAGTCTTAACAAAAATTCAAGTCTTAACAAAAATTAACTAGTATATTTTAAAGTCAAATAGGAGTTTTGAGAGCCAAGTTTAGATATAATTTATTTCCCCTTTTCTCTGAGAAATCATGATTTAATTGATAAGATTTGGTTATGACCTTACTCCAGAGTTAGAACCACTACTGAATTAGCTAGGAGGCCGCCCTTGAGAACCAAACTTTCTGAGTATCTTAATTTCTGGGTTTTTCTTTCATGTTGAGTTCAGTTTAATAATATGGGAGCAAAGGAAGGAATAAAGCAATTCAGTATTGGGTGGACTAGGGGAGCAACAGCAGAATTTACAATGTGAAACTATCATTCAAGCTATCCTAGTCACTTAACAATTTCAAATTTATTAGATATTAAAATGGAGAAGGAGATCTTGCTGGGCCCAGAGATGGTGAAAAATCGTTAGAGACCAGAAATAATCTCTTAAGAGGTCTAGTTGGGAGTTGGGGAAAGACATAAAGGAGAGTTTATTTTCCTAATCTTTTTTTGTCTTTATTTCTTCAAGATTTTTTTTTAAATATAAACATTAGTAGAGCCCTGTCCCCATCTCAGCAAGCTTTAATTTTGTCTGATTTTTACAATGTTTTCAGTAAATATTTAACATTATTTGTTAATTAAAGGGTGTTTGCTTTCTTGAGGTTATATTTACATTTTTGTGCTTTAAATTTTGGGAGGTAAAATACAGTTTTACTCCCCACCCTTATATGTGTCAAATACTTCAACTGATTTTTTGGAGAATAAACATTTTCTTTCAAACAAATCTCTAGCTGTGCTTGGCCAGCAGCATGTTAGTTGCCATGCACAATACCAGGATTTGATATCTGTTTGAGAATATTCTTGGTCTTGATCTGGATAAAATGACTCATAGAGAAATGCTCTTGTGCTACTTTTATAGCATTCCCTGTATATACAGAAATATGTGTTTATATTGGCTTCTCTCAGAGTTTTAGTCAGCCTTTCTCTGCTCTGCTGCCCCACCTCTGCCCCACAGAAAGAGAGTAACATGTTGGATCAAGATCTTGGTGGGAAAATAAGGGAGAAATAGCACTTTGGGCACTGTCCCTGCACACATTGGAATGGGGGAGGGGTGGGCATAGGAGCCTAATGATTGATACCAAAAAATATATAAATATTAAGTAAATAAAAAACTTGCCCTGAAATTTTTTTTTAAGCCCCTCAATTCCCAATTACTAAGAAAATTTAGTGAAGAAATTACATCACATGCTCTGGCCAGTTCCATGTGACATTTAAATGAAAAAGTTCTGCAACTGAATATGATTTTCAAGTTTGAATTTAAAAAATACCACAAAATGGAATGAAACTTTTTTTTTTTTTTTTTTGAGACAGAGTTTTGCTCTCGTTGCCCAGGCTAGAGTGCAGTGGCACAATCTCGGCTCACTGCAACCTCCGCCTTCCGGTTTCAATTGATTCTCCTGCCTCAGCCTCCGAAGTAGCTGGGATTACAGGCACCCGCCACCACACCCAGCTAATTTTTTTGTATTTTTTTTTTTTAGTAGAGACGGGGTTTCAGCATGTTTGTCAGGCTGGTCTCGAACTGATGACCTCGTGATCCACCCGCCTCAGCCTCCCAAAGTGCTGGGATTACAGGTGTGAGCCACCACGCCTGGTGGAATGAAACTTTTAACATTATATTGATAAATGAAAATATATGAGGTCTTCATTTCATAGTTGCATTTTTTTAGAAGCTAAAATGGTGCAAATATCCAGAATAACTTCAAATATAAAATTCTTTTATTTTTCGATTTTTTTTGTGTGTGTGTTTAGTTTTTGGTTTCTGTGACCTGATGAATGTCAAAGTTTTTTCATTTAACATAGGTTAACTTCAGGCTATATGTACAGTAATGTACTTTTCAGAGCATCTTGGTAATTAATGTATTTCTGAAACATTCATTAGTCATTCTAAATTTATATGTAAAATTTGATAAGTGTAATTTTCCTAGAGTTACAGGAGTGTCTCAGTTTGAATTTTTTTCTGTTCCTTAGCCATATATTTAAGATGAGATTTGTATCAAGCAAAAGCAATGTATCTTATAAATTTAAATACATGCCTAACTTATATGAGAGGGTTTATTATTGCTTACTTTCTCTAGAAACCACTTTTATAAGCTTACAGTTTATATCTCTCTTCTAAATATTCCTTGAGAGAAAATCTTGTAGAGCAGTTTATTACACTGTTAATTCTGCAAATAAATGGTAATTTCTCCACAGCATTTCGTGACAGCAGTGTATTTTTTTATGGTTTTAAAGTAAGCATTTTGGGCCGGGTGCAGTGTTTCATGCCTGTAATCCCAGCACTTTGGGAGGCCAAGGTGGGCAGATCACTTGAGGTCAGGAGTTCAAGACCAGCCTGGCCAACATGGCAAAACCCTGTCTCTACTAAAAATACAAAAGTTAGCTGGGTGTGGTGGCGGGTGCCTGTAATCCCAGCTACTTGGGAGGCTGAGGCAGGAGAATCACGTGAACCCAGGAGGCAGAGGTTGCAGTAAGCCAAAATCACACCACTGCACTCTAGCCTGGGCCACAGTGAGACTCTGTCTCAAAAAAAAAAAGAAGAAAAGCATCTTACGAAGAAGAAAAATTGTACTTTAAGTTTTAATTTTAAGTGGACTTGAGATCTTTACCACTGTATTCCTTGGAGTCTCTAAGTATGACTAACATTTCCTACCTACTGACTTCTCTGTTTACATCAGTTGGCTTGCTCAAGCTCCACAAGTAGCAAATATGATGAAAAGGTCCCTCCAAGCTGTGGTCCTTAATTAGGTTTAAGGTTTAAAAGAAGTTTCAAAATGATATTTATAAACATCCCTTTTCTCTTGTAAAAAACTGCAAAGATTGTGACCACGTGATTTCAAGTTAAAAGTAAAATAATAAAGTAGCATTTAAAAGTATTAAAGTCAAAAACACAGTTCAGGAAAAAACTAAATGTGAAAGTGTCTCACAGCTGGAAAGTGGTTTATTGGTTTAGGGGAGAAAAGAGCGAATAATAATTCCCTGTGCTTCATTTTTAAATGCATCAGTGATCAGATTGTCAGAAATACACAAGTACAAATATTGAATCTTTTTAAAAACCTTTAAGTTCGACCATCTAACGTAGACATCCCTTAATAGCCACCTAGAAGAGAGTGAGTGCATCAAGCTTATGCTTGTCCACGTTAGTTGTAGGAAATTCAATACTTTGCACACCAACTTGTAGTCCATTTGTTGGACAGCTCTTAAATTTTGATAAGCCAAAATATGACACTTTTCTCCTTCTCCTGAGTGTGTCTGGTTCTGATTTCTGGTCTACTTATTCCCTCTTTCACATTGTGACTTAAATAGTTCATTTGCTGTTTTTTTTCTCTAATCTTTTCAAAACTTGTTGCATAAAACCCCCCAGTGCCCTAGTTATAAAGTCATACTTTTTAAAAAGCAAATTTCAAGTACTTGGAATAGTTCTAAATTTTTATATAAGAACTAAAATTCTAGGAGATTGCTTTGAGAGGAGAATTCATTTTTTCCAAGGCTGATGCCTCAGTCACTAATGATCTAGTCTGATTTGAGATTATTTGTTCAAAGCAGAGTTTTAGTAAGATGTGAAATTGAGCAAAGTCACATTTAATCTACTGCGGCTCTACTAAACTAAAATATTTTGAGTCATCTTGAAGCTTTATAAAAAGTTATTTCAAAGGGCATAGTAGAATGGTTTCTACTGTTCTGTTTAGGCACAAACATTTTCTGAAACTTCCATCAACTTTTTTCCCCTGACTGCTGCTTTCTGTCATGTCAGAGGATGAAGTTTTTGCTGCTGCAGCAGAAGTACCTAGAATACCTGGAGGATGGCAAGGTCCTGGAGGCACTTCAAGTTCTACGCTGTGAATTGACACCGCTGAAATACAATACAGAGCGCATTCATGTTCTTAGTGGGTAAGGAAACTGAGTTCTTGAACTCGGGTTAATGGAGGGCCAAAGTTATATTTCTTTAACATTTTTCCAAAATATAAAATCTTGATTATTGCTAAATTCTTAGATATTTGTCTGGGTAAACTCACTCCTGTGTGGATCAACTAATTTGGTCATCCTAGGAAACTGTTCAGATTAGGATAGAGATATATTTAAGTGGGTGAAAGGGAGAAGAAAATATGTATTGCCTGTGAAATGCTATTTTAGAATGTTCTATGAAAACCCTATTACATTCCAAGGACAGCTTTTGTAGTTAAAAACAAAATAAAAATCATACGATATGGATCACAGTAAACAATGACATTTCCAGTATTGGTGCACACTAACTTTTTTAAGTGAATACTTGTCATGTGCCAGGCCCTTGCTAAGCTTTTCACATAAACAGCCTCATTTAATCCTCACATCAACATCAGTCCTTTTTTGGGGGGTGAAGGGTAGAGACAGGGTCTTACTATGTTGTCCAGTGTGGTCTCAAACTCCTGTGATCTTCCCACAATGCTGGGATTACAGGCATGAGTCACTGTACCTCGCCACATTAATCCTTAAAATGTTAGAGTACCCAAAGGTTTGATCCTGGGCCTCCTTTTTAGTCTCTATCTACATACTCTTTTTAGGTAATCTCGTTCTATACCATGCCTTCACATACTATCTGTATACCAGTGACTCTTAAATTTAGCTTCTCATCTGAACTCCCAATATGTATATCTACTGGCATACCTGACATTCTCCACTTGGATGTTGAATAGATGTCTCAGTTGTATGAGGCTGGTGTGCAGTGGCACAGTCATAGATCACTGCTGCCTCTAGTTTCTGGGCTCAAGCCATCCTCCTGCCTCACCCTCCTAAGTAGGTAGGATTTCAGGCATGCACCACAACGTGTGGCTAATTTTTTCATTTTTTGTAGAGACAGATCTCGCTATGTTGCCCAGGCTGGCCTTGAACTCCTCCTAACCTTAAGCAATCCACCTGCTTCGGTCTCCCAAGGTGCTGGGGTTAATAGGCATGAGCCACTACACTCAGCCTCAAAACAAAATTCTGGATTCACCCCTTCATGGTAAATACACTCAACAGACTAGGAATAGAAAGGAACTTCTTTGACCGAATAAAGGGCATTAATGAAAACTCACAGGGCTGGCAGTGAAAGACTGAAACCTCTCTTCTTGTGATCAAGAATAGGACAATGATGTCTACTCCTGCTACATCTGTTCAACATTGTATTGGAGGTTCTAGCCAAGGAAATTAGGCAAGAAAAAGGAATAAAAGGTTGAAAAGGAAAAACTAAAACTATCTCCGTTCAAAGATGTCATGATTTTATATAAAGAAAATTTAAGGAATCCACTAAAAAACTCTTAGAACTAATAGGCAAGTTCAGCAAGGTTGTAGGATACAAGATCAATACACAAGAATAATGGTATTTCTATAATCTAGCAATTAATAATTCAGAAAATGGAATTAAGAAAAGTTTTATTTATACTAGTATAAAAAAGAATAATTTAGGAATAAATTTAACCCCTACAGACCTGTGCCACTTCTAGTATATCGCAAGATCTTCAACCCAGTTGCTTAAGGGAAAAACTTAAGCCTCATATTGCTTTTTCTTTATCTTTTAACTTTGACATGTATGGCCTAATTCTAAAAAACTAAAATTTTCATTTCTCTGAACCTCCACAGTTTCTAGCCTAGTTAAGCCATGGACATCTCTCCTAGAATATTATAGTAGCTTCCCACCTAGTTACATGGTCTTCACTCTTAATTTCTTTCTTTCTTTTTTTTTTTTTTTTTTTTTGAGACAGAGTTTCACTATTGTCACCCAGGCTGGAGTGCAATGGTGCAATCTCAGCTCACTGCAACCTTCGCCTTCCGGGTTCAGGTGATGCTTCAGCCTTGCCTCCTGAGTAGCTGGGATTATAGGCATGCACCACCATACCCGGCTAATTTTGCATTTTTAGTAGAGATGGGGGTCTCACCACATTGCCAGGCTGGTCTCGAACTTCTGACCTCAGGTGATCCACCTGCCTCAGCCTTTCAAAGTGCTGGGATTATAGGCGTGAGCCACTGTACCGGGCTTCACTGTTAATTTCTTAACAATGCGTATTTCACACAGCAGCTAGACAAGTAAGCAAAACCATAAATGAAGTCTTTACTCCCTTGCCACTGGCTCTCCAGCAGTCTTAAAACCCAAAATCTGTGCAAGGCCTCAAAATACCTGATCCTTTTCTGCCATCTTTTTCTTTATTCATTACTCTAGTGACACTCGTGCTCTTTCTGTTCCTTAACTTGCCACCCCTTAAGGCATTTGCACTGCTTGTCCCTTCCGTCTGAAATGTATGTCCCCCAATCTTTGCATAGCTGGGTACTCCTTGCTCAGCTCCCAGCCCAAGCATCATCATCTCCCAAGATTACCCACTGGGTAATCTCGTGACATCACTCTGTTTTTATGTTTTTTCTTTATAGCATTTTTCACTATATGATATGGCTCCAGCATCAAGAACAAATATGTGACACATGAGTTTGTAAATACAGAATGATGGACAAAAGAATGGGCCCAAGATAAGGGCCCATTCCTTGCAGATAAGGAAACTGAGCCTCAAAGAAATTAAGTAGCCAGCACAATATGAAGCTAATAATTCAGAAAGCGGGACTCAAAGCCTGGTTTGACTGATTCCAAAGTCACTGGTCTTACTCACTACCACATCTTGAAACAGTAAATTCTACAGGTTTTTTTCTTGTTGTTTGAAATGGAGTCTGGCTATGTTGCTTAGACTGGTCTTGAACTCCTGTGCTCAAGCAGTCCTCCCATCTTGGCTTCCCAAAGTGCTAGGCTTACAGGCACGAGCCACCACACCTGGCCTGCTAGATGTTTCAATATGGTAGCTGACAAATTTCTTGTTCCGATTACCCTTTTTTTTTTTTTTTTTTTTTTTTTTTTTTTGAGACAGAGTCTGACTCCATTACCCATGCTGGAGTGCAGTGGCGCAATCTCGGCTCACTGCAACCTCCACCTCCCGGGTTCAAGCAGTTCTCCTGCCTCAGCCTCCCAAGTAGCTGGGATTACAGGCGTGCGCCACCACGCCCAGTTAATTTTTTTTCTGTATTTTTAGTAGAGACGGGGTTTCACCATGTTGGCCAGGCTAGTCTCGGACTCCTGACCTCAGGTGATCCTCCTGCCTCACCTCCCAAAGTGCTGGGATTACAGGCGTGCTGATTACCTTTTTAATGCGGTATCTGATTTCTTTGTCATCGGAATATCATTCACATGATGATTTTTTTCCTGCTCTTGTGTCAGAACATATAATTTAGTCATATGGGTTTTATTCTGAAGCACACCATGAGTTTTTCACCTAAGGAAATGGCCCAAAGGTGGCGAGAATGTGGAACTGGGATCAGAACCCAGGGTTTCTCCTTCTCAGTCCTATGTCCTTTTAGTTATACCATGTGACTTTCTGTAAACAAATTCATTTAAAACTTTAAGATTTAATATGTATTTTCACAAGGACATAGAAGCAATTCTAAGTCATTTTTGTAAAATTTTAAAAAACATTTTAAAATATAATTATTGATAATAAACTTTGCCCAAAAAAAGTTATTTTAGAAACAAAATATTCACAATAGCCAACTTCCGGCCGGGCACGGTGGTACACGCCTGTAATCCCAGCACTTTGGGAGGCCGAGGCGTGCGGATCACGAGGTCAGGAGATCGAGACCATCCTGGCTAACATGGTGAAACCCTGTCTCTACTAAAAATACAAAAAAACACAATAGCCAACTTCCTATAGAGTATTTTGAGTGTAATTACTTACATTATTAAATAAGTTTTTTTGATCAGTTAAGGCACTATTTATGTACTAAAAATCAAGAGAAAAAGTAGTTCTGCTGTTTGGAAGAGACTATTAAATCATTTAGATTCTAAACGAAATATGCTTTATGCAGTTAAGAAAGGGAGGGAGTGATACTCATGTTAACTGAGAGGTATAGCAGGTCGTAGACTAAGTACTTAAAATGCTTCATCTTCAAGAATCCTCATTACCCTATTTAATATTCTTTTTACAAGTGAGAGGAACAGATTTGTCTGGCAGAGCATGAGACAAAATAGCAGGAGAGTTACTTGCCAGGTCTAATCTCCATGTTTGAATAATACCTTCACTTCTTTTATTTTCAAAGCCCATTCTTCTGAGAAGAGCCAAAACCAGGTCAGGGTCACAGTCCAGCAGGGGCCCCTCATGTATTCTCCAGAATCTGTGAACTTTAGCATTTATCCCACCTTCTGTACATACAGTAAGCAATAAAACAGTTCCCCAGTTTTGTGCTCTGGGATCTCAATATCTTTCACAAGATGACACAAGGATGATTATCCAGTTATACTATTTCTTGAATGATGTTTATTATAAAGTCTTGAAGGTATGTTCTTTGAGTTTTATTTTACTATTCAGAAGTAGTTAAGTGAGCCTAGTGGTTAAGAGCAAGTTCTACAGCTAGAATGCCTGAGTTTGTATACCTACTTTGCCTCTTAACCCTAGGCCAGTTACTTAAGCTTTCTGTGCTTTGGTTTCCTCATTTATAAAAATAGAATAATAATAGTGCTTACAGGGTTGTGATAAACATTAAAGGAAGTAATATGTGTTGAGTGCTATAACAGAACCTGCACAATAAGAGCCATATATATAATATATAACAATAACATAAGAATTTGTTCTGTTAATAGGTAATATATATTTAGGTATTGTTACTTTACATTTTAGTAATTATATGCAGGTGCCATGTTATATTAATGAATTGAGTCCACTGTAGAAATTTCTTGACATGTATTAGTAAGAAGCAGATAGCCAGATGGTCAGTACTTTTCAATTATATTTATTACAAAGAAATGGGTTTAATATTGGTTGCTTTCTCTGTTGTATATTTAGGTATCTGATGTGTAGCCATGCAGAAGACCTACGTGCAAAAGCAGAATGGGAAGGCAAAGGGACAGCTTCCCGATCTAAACTATTAGACAAACTTCAGAGTAAGAGTCTCAATTTTTTATGTTGCTGTGTTTTCTCTTAGATTACAAATGGATACAGTGATCAATTAGGAAGACATATCTAGACATACTTTTATTGAGTGCTTAGAAGAGGGAGAATCCATTTTTTCAGACTCTGTCATGGAGTCTAAGAAGGTAACCTCAGGAGTCAGTGAAAGGGCACTGGTTCCAGAGCAGCCCTTCTTTCACTTGTATTATGTGGCGATGCTCCCCCTTAAGATTTTATTTAGGGGAAAAGTGCTGTGTTTAGAGAAAAAAATATGTAAGCCACAGTTTTAAGTCACAAGTGCTTTAAAGATTTTGTTGATTTCAATAGTAAAGTCCAGGTTTCTTTAGGTAAATTGTTTTATTCTTCCCCAACCATGTTATATTTATTCTAGATTGTAATGCGGGTTTCATTTTTGCTGTATTTTTGTGTAAAAGATGTTGTTCTCTCTGAAAATTATATGATTCTATAATTTTGATGTTGAAATGACAGTGATGATCCTAAGAATCACAAAGCCATGCAGTTGGGGAGGTATAAGGGATTCAAGGATTGCAATAGGTTGGTATGGATATCAAAACACCAGTTACTCCCTGAATTCACACAGTATCTTTGGCATTTGGAGCAATTTGTACTTGATTTTAGCCAAAAGGCGAAGAAGCGATTTTTAGAGCAGTTTGATGGGAACTAGAACTTAACCTATTGCAGCATTTGCCAAAATTTTGCTCTTTGTTAAGTGGAGATTTTACTTACAGCTGGTCTCCTTCTGGTACACAATAATTATCTGATATTCTTTTCATTGTTGGCTTCTTTTTCTTCATTTTGTTGTTGCTATTCCTCACTTATCCTCCCTGCCCCTAGAAAATCCACATATAAAATAAACCCCTCCCACCCAAATATATGCAATTTTATGAGCAACATAGCTATTGCTGCTGACAAATATTCGTAAAGCTCATGTATCACATAACCCAGAACTTCTCTATTTAAGGAATAGATACTATTGGGGTAGGAACAAGTACAGCAGAAGATGAGCAAATGTCTTCAATAAAAGTTTACAGTTTATTATTATTTCTCTTTTTTAAAATATCTTCTATTAAAGCCTATTTACCACCATCAGTGATGCTTCCCCCACGGCGTTTACAGACTCTCCTGCGGCAGGCGGTGGAACTACAAAGGGATCGGTGCCTATATCACAATACCAAACTTGATAATAATCTAGATTCTGTGTCTCTGCTTATAGACCATGTTTGTAGTAGGTAAGAGGAAAACTTCCTATATTCTGAAATAGGCTAACATTTTACAAAATTTTAGTTTTCTTTTTTAGAGTCTTATCCTGTAGCTATATAACAGTTCATGTCTGATTTAGCATTTGTTCACGAGTAAAGCTAGAACTATGAAAATTGAAAATTATGAGAAATATCTGTGTGTTTACTTAGTAACCATACCTTGAGAACTGAAGTTGGGAAGCCAGTTTTTCGTTATCTATAGGTTTGGTTAGTTGTTTTCTGTGTCTGACAATTTAACTATGTCCCAAATTATTTACTGCACGTGAAGATCATGGTAATACTTTTTTCTTAATGAAAGTTCTGCTTTTTAGTAGAAGATGGGCTCTAAAAATGGCTAGAACAACAGCTATTAACTTATGATTTGGGTTTTTTTTTTACCGTGTGTACCCATGTCCATAATTTAACTTGTAAGAATTCAGGCTTCTCTTTTGACATTAGGAGTATTTTGAGTAAAAATATACCTAGTATTTTAATGGTCTCTAAAAGTAAAGTATAGCTTTATTTTGTTCTTGATGTTTTTGTTGGTTTCTTTTTTAGACACAGCCTCTCTCTGTTGCCCAGGATAGAGTGCAGTGGCATGATCATAGGCCACTATATAGCCTTAGGCTCAAGTGATCCACTCACCTCAGCCTTCTGAGTACCTAGGACTATATAGGCATGTGCTACCATGCCTGGCTAATTCTTAAATTTTTTTGTAGAGATGGGGTCTCTCGCCCCAGCTGGTCTTAAACTTCTGGTCTCAAGCAATCAATACTTCTGCCTTGGCCTCCCAAAGCACTGGGATTACAGGCGTGAGCCTCCATGCTGGGCCTAAAGCATAGCTTTAATATATCGAATAACAGATTGTGAAATATTTCAGACTTCAAGAATGAAATAATTTGGATCTGGTGAACCAAAGAAAAAGGAGAATAGAGAATAGCTGCAATGCATGTGCTCAGTTGCTTTTACCAGTGATATCAAAGAACTAATGAAAGTAACATAAATAAGGACAAAAGCATATTAAGTATGAGGGCTTTGGAATAACGAGGAACTTCTGAATAACCATAAAAATTGTCTATATATGCATATCTCTACTGTGATATAAAATAATTTTTTACATGTGTATAAACCACTTTTGTACCTATTGAGTTGTTAACCTCACTCTCCCTACTTGAAGTACAAAAATAATAATAGTTTGAGATATTGGCCTTAAATTACTTAAAAGGGTTATTTTATCTTAAAGTATTAGATTATTACTTGGTACATATCTTAAATATTCTACAAGGAAGTCGTTAGAAATTTTTTCCCCTATTCCTTTTAAACTCTTTAATAATGTTCATTGACCTGCTTCTAAGGATTTTAAAATCTTTTTGTATAAAATTGAACAGCGATACAAAGAGATAATAGATTAAAAGGCTATATAGTTTCATGGTTCATAGCTGCATTAGCGGATCTGAGAACACTGTTAAAATTAAGACGCTTGTGAACCCAAATCTTTTTTTGGTTCATAAATATGAATATTTTGAAAGGTGGTTACTAAACATAATGGTTCAAGAGGTATCAGTAGGTTAAGAGCTTGCCCTCCTATTTGGAAACTGAGATCTATGGGAACATGACCAAAGTGTTTTAACATCTACATCAGTACCTATGAAACTAAGTGATGAAAAATACTTAATCTAACTTTTTCCAACCCTCAGGTCAGGGACCAAGCTCTCATAAGCCTGTGTAGAAAAGCAGTCCAGGCCAGTTGCGGTGGCTCCCGCCTGTAATCCCAGCACTTTGGGAGGCCGAGGAGGGCAGATATGAGGTCAGGAGATCGAGACTATCCTGGCTAACACGGTGAAACCCCATCTCTACTAAACATACAAAAATTAGCCGGGCGTGGTGGCAGGCACCTGTAGTCCCAGCTACTTGGGAGGCTGAGGCCGGAGAATGGTGTGAACCTGGGAGGCGGAGCTTGCAATGAGCTGAGATCACAACACTGCATTCTAGCCTGGGCAACAGAGTGAGACTCCGTCTCAGGAGAGAAAAAAAAAAAAAAAGTAGTTCAGAGTTTTACAGAGGATTGAAAGCATCCTTTTTCTTTTGAAATAACCATTGATTAGAAGGTATTCTCTGTAATCTTCAAACCTTCACTCTATGCTCCTACTTACCTCTTTCTCCCCCTCCACTTTAGAGCTAACTTCTTGAAATCATTGCCTACTACACATTCGCAATGTCTTTGTCCTTGCTTTTCCTTCACTCTTCATGTTTCTTTAGTATTAGGACCTGTGTAGCTAACATAATACCAGAATTGTTGATGTTGGTGAGAATACCTCTTTCACATTCAGTGGATATTTTCTAGCCTATATCTTCACCTTATTATAGCACTGTACTACTCTACTTTGAAACTTTTCCTTTGACTTCTAAAACATTCTAGATTCTTAGTTTACTCCTGGCTACTCCTTAGGCTCTTCTTTACCTGTCCCTTTAAGAAATACGTGTTCCAGGCCAGGTGCGGTGGCTCACGCCTGTAATCCCAGTATTTGGGAGGCCGAGGCGGGTGGATCACGAGGTCAGGAGATCAAGACCATCCTGGCTAACATGGTGTAACCCTGTCTCTACTAAAAATACAAAAAAAATAGCTGGGCGTGGCGGCACACGCCTGTAGTCCCAGCTACTCAGGAGGCTGAGGCAGGAGAATCACTTGAACCCGGGAGGCAGAGGTTGCAGTGAGCAGAGATCGCGCCACTGCATTCCAGCCTGGGCGACAGAGCAAGACTCCGTCTCAAAAAAAAAAAAAAAAAGAAAGAAATATGTGTTCCAGAATTGTTTCTTCCCTCATCCTTAGGTTATACTTCATGGTTCTAATGACAACTAGATACAGGCCAGAGCTACAGAATTTATCTCCTGAGCCTTAGACCTTAATACCACAATTTGGGTTCTCAGGTACATTAAACACAGCATGTCCGAAACAACTTCCTTTCCCTCTCACCTATTTTTGCAAAATCTGCTTTTTCTTAAATTCCCTACCTCAGTGAAAAGCAACCATCTACCCAGTTTTCCCAAACCAGAAAACTTGGAGTCAGCCTTAGCTTTTTACTGTAGAGATTTTAAAGCCACTAAGAGAATAATGTCAGACATTACGTTATATACACAGTCTTGAGAGTGAGTTGTGCCCTTTATTGCTAAACTGCAAAAATAGAACCCGAATTTACTTATTTTTTAATTAAAAAAAATTTTTTATTCGACACATGATCTTGCCCTGTAGCCCAAGTTGGAGTGCAGTGGTACAATTATAGTTCACAGTAGCCTTGAACTCCTGTCTCAGCCTGAGTAGCTGGGGCTTCAGGCGTGGACCACCACACAGCCAATTTCAAAAAAAACTTTTTTGCTTTGTTTTTGTGTTTCCATTGTTGTTTTGTGGTTTCTTTTTTTTGGAGATGGGGTTGCTCACTGTGTTGCCCAGGCCAATCTCAAACTCCTGGCCTCAGGTGATCCTCCCACCTCGTCCTTCCAAAGTGCTAGGGTTACAGGTGTGAGCCACCATGCTGGGTCTGAACCAAAATTTAATTCCTATTATTTATCTAAAATTAGTCTTCAAAAGAAAAGTTGCTAATTTTTATTACCTTCTTTACTCTTTTAGAAACTAGATTTTAGCATTGGAACTAGAAAACTATTTTCAGAAATTAAATCTTAGCTTTGAAATTAAATACCAGCTTTTTTCTGGAGAATAAAGAATTATGAATAAATGAATTATTCTGATTAAAATGAATTATTCTGAATAAAAAATCCTGATGTACATTGAAAAGGTTTATTAGATTGTATACAATTTCTAGGCCGGGCATGGTGGCTCACACCTGTAATCCCAGCACTTTGGGAGGCCGAGGTGGGGAGATCACTTGAGCCCAGGAGTTTGAGACCAGCCTGGGCAACATGGCAAGACCCTGTCTCTACTAAAAATACAAAAATTAGCCGGGTATGGTGGTGGGTGCCTGTAATCCCAGCTGCTTGGGAGGCTGAGGCAAGAGAATTGCTTGAACCCAGGAGGTAGAGGTTGCGGTGAGCCGAGATCGTGCCACTGCATTCCAGCCTGGGCGACAAGCGAAACTCAGTCTCAAAAAAAAAAAAACAGGCCGGGCGTGGTGGCTCACGCCTGTAATCCCAGCACTTTGAGAGGCCAAAGTGGCTGGATCATGTGAGGTCAGGAGTTCGAGACCAGCCTGGCCAATGTGATGAAACCCTGTCTCTACTAAAAATACAAAAAAATTAGCCAGGTGTAGTGGTGTGCACCTGTAATCCCAGCTGCTGGGGAGGCTGAGGCGGGAGAATCACTTGAACCCAGGAGGTGGAGGTTGCAGTGAGCAGAGATCGCACCACTGCACTCCATCCCGAGCAACAGAGCGAGACTCCATCTCAAAAAAACAAAGATAAACATTAGAGGAGGAAAAAACTATTTCTGATACTGAAATTGCTTATTTGATTGGAGTTTTGTCCAGCAGTGCCTTGAAAAATATGATTTTAAAATGGTATTTGGAAAGAAAACTGGTCTTGGAGTCAACCATAGGTCCAAATCTTAGTACAATTACTTATCAGTTTTATGACATCTAGTATATTATTTGTCCTCTTTGAGCCTCATGAAAATGGGGATAATAGTACTTCCATGAGCAATATTATATGTGAAGTGTCTAAAGCGGCATTTGGCACCTAGTAATTGCTTAATAAATGTCAGCTAGTATTGATTATTTTATCTAAAATCACACATGTATAGTAGTAATATTAAAGCAATTTAATTTAAAAATCTGAAAGTTTAACACAGCCTGCAAATACCCATCTGCTAAGGTAGATTGCCATGTGTACCAAATAAAGAATGTTAATTTATTTTTTAAATGTATATTTTGTTTCAGACTGGTGAATTGACAAAATATAATTCTAAATTATTGATTGGGAAAAGAAGCAAGGAAGACCGTGTTTCAAGATACACTTAAAGGTGTATCCATTAATGTTTAAATAACGTTATTTTTTTGGGTTTTTTGTTGTTGTTGTTGTTTGAGACTGTCTGACTCTGTCACCCAGGCTGGAGTGGAGTGGCACGATCTTGGCTCACTGCAACCTCCACCTCCCACATTCAAGCGATTCTCCTGCCTCAGCTTCTTGAGTAGCTGAGACTACAGGCAGGCGCCACCACACCCGACTAATTTTTGTATTTTTAGTAGAGATGAGGTTTCACCATGTTGGCCAGGCCAGTCTCGAACTCCTGACCTCAGGTGATCCATTTGCCTTGGCCTCCCAAAGTGCTGGGATTACAGGTGTGAGCCACCGTGCCCAGCCTACTCAAATAACGTTTTTTATAATACAGAGAATTTATAAAGTAGAGCTATTCTGTCTAAACAGTAGCCACTAACTACATGTGTCCATTTAAATTCAAATGTAAAATAATTCAAATTAAATAAATCAAGTTCCTCCAGCTTACTGGCCACATTTCAAGTGTTCAATAGCCACTTGTAGTGAGGGCTACCATATTAGATAGCACAGGTATATAGCATTTCCACTGTCACAGAAAGTTCTGTTGGACAGTTGATATAGAGGTTGGAAAAGAATGATTTTTTTTTAAATGCTTAATGAAAATAGTCATTTAAATTGGTAAACCGGATCATAAATCACAAAATTCTTTGCCCTTGATATATAATATTAGCTGCCATTTATGAGGTACTAGCTAAGTGTCAGATTCAGTCTAAATGGTTTATAGTCATTTTCTCTTCCTCTTATTTCATCCTTGGGTAAGGAATTCTGTAAGGCAGATACCTTAATCTTTGTTTGATAGTTGGAAAAGTTGAGATTTAGAGAGGTTAATTTAATATCTCAGAATCATAGCTAAGTGACTGAGCCAAGATTTGAATCTAAGTCTGTCAGACTACCGCTCGCATTCTTAAGGCTTTGCTCTTAACTACTGCACTCCTTGCCATATATTGCACTTCTCCTGTGCATCCCCCAAAATATTTGAGTATCTCTTACATTCCAGAAATTTTAAATGTATTTCTAATTCTTACAAGAATTCTAAGAACCCGGTTAGGTAGATACTAATCTCCTTTTGTAGATGTGGGAACTCAGGCTGAGAGTAGTTAAATAACTTGCCAAAGACATTAAAGCTTGTGAGTGAGAAGGACCTAAACTCATTATCTGGAGCCTATTCTGATTTTGGTTTCGGTTTGTTTGTTTTTTGAAATGATCTCACTCCATCACCCAGGCCGGAGTGCAGTGGTGCAGTCATAACTCACTGCAGCCTCTTAACTCCCAGGCTCAAGCAATACATCCCCCTCAGCCTGCCTAGTAGCAAGTAAAAAAAAAAGGGTAGCCGGGCCTGGTGTTGTCACAGGTCTGTGGTCCCAGCTACTCAGGAGGCTGAGGTGGGAGAGTCTCTTGACCCCAGGTGGTCAGGGCTACAGTGATCTATGATTGTGCTACTGTACAACAGTACAGAGCCTGGGCAACAGAGAGACCCTGTCTCAAAAAAAAAGATTTACAAATGCATTCATTTCTTATTTTTAAAGTTAGTGATGTGATCTTCAAAGAAGTTTTGTCAGTTGTTTAACCTTTTTTATTATTATTACTCTAATCTGTTTTGAAAGAATAATTTGTGGCCCTCTTTGTTTTAGGAGGCAGTTCCCATGTTATACGCAGCAGATACTTACGGAGCATTGTAATGAAGTGTGGTTCTGTAAATTCTCTAATGATGGCACTAAACTAGCAACAGGATCAAAAGATACAACAGTTATCATATGGCAAGTTGATCCGGTATGTACCCCAATATGAGTGTCTATATTATAAAAGGGGATAATTTTGAATCTAATTCATTGATTACATATTTTTAAGTATATATATATCAATAGCATTCTTTTCCAAGAGCATTTTTTATCATTTTTGTTACATCTTCATGTGTTGTATAGATATGTAAGTTAATATTGTCAACATTGTTGAGTGTTTATGTGCTAATGATAATGTTAAATCTGTGTATACATTATCTAATTTAATATTCTGAAAAACTCTGTAAGGTGCTAACATCTCCTGCAGTCAGATGAGGAAACTGAGGTAGCAGTTAAATGCTTTGACTCTCACAGCTAGTACATGACAAAGTTTGATTCAAATCCCGGAATACCTTGACTCCAAACCCACTGCTATTAACATATCTGCCAATTTATATCTTTGTTAATACTTGATTGAAAGATTAGGCCAGGCACAGTGGCTCATGCCTGTAATCCCAGCACTTTGGGAGGCCGAGGCAGGAGGATCACTTGAGCTCAGGAGTTAAAGAGCAGCCTGGACAACATAGGGGAGAGTCTGTCACTACAAAAAATTAGTCAGGCATGGTGGTACACACCAGTCGTCCGAGCTACTCGAGAGGATGAAGTGGGAGGATCACTTGAGCCCGGGAGGTGGAGGCTACAGTGAGCTGTGACCTTGATACTGCACACTGAAGCCTGGGCAACAGAGTGAGACCCTGTCTCAAAAAAAAAAAAAAAAAAAAAATTAATACAATGTCCATTCTGTCCCAACCACAAGTTAGAAAAGACTCATTACTCTTTTGCCTTCTGAAGCCCATCATTATCTTGTGTAATTGGTGGACCTTGTTGTGTAATCCTTTCCCCCTTTGTTTTCCCATTGATATATATGAAAAGTATTTTATTCTGGATTTAAAATTCTAAGTTCCCTCTAAAATCAGATAAGTGTTCGTTTATAACCAGATGACCTATGGATTTGTTGTGGGTAATAAGTATTTTCATTTATTTCAACTAATTGAACATTTATCAAGCGATCAAAGGAGCACATGACTCCAGATAGGTTAAGGAACTATATTTGGTTTGGGAGTCATTCACCTAAAATAAACTTATTTTCTTTTCTTTTCTTTTTTTTTGAGACAAAGTCTCGCTCTTGTCCCCCAGGCTGGAGTGCAATGGTGCGATCTTGGCTCACTGCAACCTCTGCCTCCTGGGTTCAAGGGATTCTCCTGCCTCAGCCTCCCGAGTAGCTGGGATTACAAGTGCCTGCCACCATGCCTGGCTAATTTTTGTATTTTTAGTAGAGATGGGGTTTCACCATGTTGGCCAGGCTGGTCTCAAACTCCTGACCTCAGGTGATCTGCCCGCCTCAGCCTCCCAAAGTGCTGGGATTACAGGCGTGAGCCACTACGCCTGGCCAAATAAACTTATTTTGAAGTTAGAAGTAAAATATGCTATTAGCTCAGGATAAAGTTTTGGGCTCCCATGTTGAGAAACATAGAAAAAGGGAGTCATAGATGGAAATAATTTTTTTTCTTTCTTTTTTTTTTTTTTTTTTTCTGAGACAGTATCTCACTATGTCCCCCAGGCTGTAGTGCAGTGGGGCAATCTCGGCTCGCTGCAACCTCTGCCTCCCAGGTTCAAGAGATTGTTATGCCTCAGCCTCCCAAGTAGCTGGGACTACAGGCGGGCGCCGCAACGCCCGGCTAATTTTTTCATTTTTAAAATAGAGACGGGGTTTCACCATGTTGGCCAGGCTGGTATCATATTCCTGACCTCAGCTGATCGCCCACCTCGACCTCCCAAAGTGCTGGGATTACTGGCGTGAGTCACCATTCCCGGCCTAACAGTTCTTTTTAGAAGAGAATTGAATTTGAGAGTATACACCAATTCTTGCATACCTACATATGCTACAAACAATGAAAGGTAAATAAGATACATTCTTTACCATAAAGCAGTGGTTCTTTACCTTTTTTTGGTACCACGTACCTCTTTGGCAGTTTGGCAAACCTATGGACTCTTTCTCAGAATGTGTTTAAATGCATAAACCAAAGCACATAGCAAGGCCAAATATATGTTATGTATTCATTACTAAGGAAAGCCAGCTATATTGATATATAGTTAACATAGTACAAAAACATATTTTTTATTTTTATTTAATGCTTTATTCATGCATTAAATAATAAATTCTAGCAGCAGATATAAGTACCAGAATTTTGAAGTAGTGATGAGCATAAATATTTCAAGGTATCTGCAACAACTATAATATGATATGAAAAGACTTAAGATTTCTATTGTTAATGGAGTCACCTAATACTACCTAATTTAGTATACTAGCTAGTATACTACCCACCACTACCTAATAATATACTACCCTGTGTAATTACTAATATACCCAGTACTGCCTAATACTACCTTGTTAATTGCCTGCATTTGAGAGTGAAGGAAACACCAAATTTCAGGCTGTGTTTAATAAAAATAGAGATGTGTCTTTTTCTCATTTAAATTCATAGACCCCTGATTGTATCCCTGGACCCGTTCTTGTAGATCTCAGGTTTAAAATTCCTGCGAAAAAAATGTACAGTTTAAATGAAAACAAAATTCAATGAAATAAGCATGATACATAATAGATAATACATAAAGTATTATGAAAGCGCAGGGAAGCTTTACAAGTCGAAATACCTCATGAGAGCCTTATTGTGCGTCACACAGGTGGACAACAGGAAAGTGGCATTCTAGGAAGACAGGAAAACTTCTTGCCCTCCTGTCCTCCTCCAAAAAAAAAAATAAGAGAATGGGATGAGTAATGGCAGAGTGGGAGATGAGACTAGAAAAAGAGTTTGGGATCAAATCATAGCCTTTGCATACTATTCTGAGTTCTGTTTTCATTCACCAGTCATTTATTTGCATGATATATGAAAAAGAAGGTAGTAATACCAAAACTGGGCTTTATTAGTTTTTCCTAGTAGCAGTGTATAAGAATCCCCTTCATTTAGCCAGTATTTACTAAACACCTGCTGTGTGCCAGGTCTTTTGCTGTAGACAGACTAAGCACATGACAATACACCATAATTTATAGTGGGTGCTACAGGAGCTCATCAAAGAGAGCCTACTGGAACAGGAAAGCTAGGGAAAGTAAGAAAAGTAAATATTAGGTGAAGAAGAGGTAAAGAACTATTTAGGCAAAACTAGTTAGGATAGGCCCTTGGGCAAAAGAAAACGTAACATGGCATTTAGGTGGTTTGGGTGAAGAGTTTTAGGTAGGCTAGAGTTGAGGTTAATTAAATAGCAGCCAGATCAAGGAGGAGCTTTTGTATTCTTTGCTAAGAAGTTTAGACTCTTATGCCAGTGTTTCCCAGAGTGTTTTTGCAGGAATAATGGGTATGCAGAATTAATAGGTGTTACATGTAAAGGGCTTTTGTTGCCAGATTAGCTTGGGAAATGCAGAGTTAATGCTTACATTCCAATATGAAACAGAGAGACTTTTAGAGACTGTAATTTTTAGATAGCTGTATTATAGTGAGTCCTCTGGGACTGTTTGATTCTTTTGGTATGATGGTATTTTTGTTATGTCAAATACTGTCTGAAAAAATTATAAGAAAATATGTGTTCTTTTTGGCCGGGTGCGGTGGTTTTACCCCTGTAATCTCAGCACTGTGGAAGGCCGAGGCAGGTGAGTCACCTGAGGTCAGAAGTTCAAGCCAACCTGGCCAACACGGTGAAACCCCATCTCTAGTAAAAATAAAAAAAATTAGTCTGGCATGGTAGTGTGTGCCTGTAGTCCCAGCTACTTTGGAGGCTGAGGCAGGAGAATTGCTTGAACCTGGGAAGCGGAGGGTGCAATGAATTGAGATCGCGCCACTGCACTCCAGCCTGGGCAACAGAGCAAGACTCCATCTCAAAAAAAAAAAAAAATATATATATATATATATATGCCCTTTTTGAACATGTGTGTGTGTGTTTTAATGGAGAGAAAAAAATACATTTAAGAGAGCCTTAAAATTTGAGTTGATGTGATTCCAATGCCTACTTTCCTTTAACAGTTTTTCTTTGCCTAAAAAAGATGAATTTTACCCATTCCCCGCAAAATCCAAGCAAAGTCATATAGGCTCCACAAACATGTTATTTCCACTTTGAATAAATTAGTGTAAAGGCACTGTGCTAACGAAGATATAGTATTAATGTTTTTGTTTTCAACTTTATCTTTTATAGGATTATATTTTTTTCATTCATGTACATAAAACAGTTTTTGAGTTAAATTTTTTTTTTTTTTTTTTTAAAGACAGGGTCTCGCTCTTGTCACCCAGGCTGGAGTGCAGTGGTGCGATCTTGGCTCACTGTAACCTTTGCCTCCCGGGTTCAAGCAATTCTCCTGCCTCAGCCTCCTGAGTAGCTGGGATTACAGGCATGTGCCACCATGCCTGGCTAATTTTTGTATTTTTAGTAGAGACAGGGTTTCACCACATTGGCCAGGCTGGTCTGAAACTCCTGACCTCAAGCTGTTCGCCTGCCTCAGCCTCCCAAAGTGCTGGGATTACAGGCATGAGCCACCACACCTGGCTGAGTTAAATATTTCTAAAGGAGTTTGTCTTCAGTTTAAAAGCAAATCTTTGTGTTGATCTGGGGCAGTACTGTGAATGAAAATTTGTTCCTGGAAGATCTTGAGCTAGTCAGGAAGACTTGACTTGCTTAGTAAATTATTTAAACCATTTTGACCTAATGATACTGCTGATCTAATACAAATACCTCTTACCCACTTCCCAAAGAAAAATCAGAAGTAGTTGCATTGTTAACTATTCAATTTTATGAAAACAATGGTGATTTGGACTAGATAATTGTATGAATGATAAACAGGGTTCAGTGAAGAAACAATAGCATAAACATAATCCATTTTGCAGTGACATTTCTTAGGAGGGGAGGAATCTCCAACCTAATTTTATCAGCCTAGTTCCCAACTTTTTTCAACTGCTGGTGGGTCATTCCATTGGAATTTCCCCCCCACGCCCTCAGGCTCAAAGCTAAACTCAATAAATCTTAAGACTAAAGTCTAAAACTTATTGTTTCTTCCCACCTTTAGTCAAATTCTTACTTCCTCTATTTCTTGTAAACATCCATCCCTATCCCCTAAACCAGAAATCTGGAGGTTGTCTTTGAAGATGTTTTGTTATATTCTGTCATGTCATTTTTATCTCCACAATATCTTTTTTTCTTTTTTTAACAGGAATCTCACTGTGTTGTCCAGGTCGGTCTTGAACTCCTGGACTCAAGCAGTCCTCCAGCCTCAGCCTCTCAAAGTATGGGCATGAGCCATAGTGTCCAGCCCAAAATATCTTTTGATTCTGACCTCTTTTAGTCCTTAACATCTTACATTAGGGCCTCATTTTTTGGGAACTGACTGTGAACTATGTATGGCTCATTATGGTTCCATTGTCCCTTTATGGTTTCCTCATCCTGTGTCTTTCTGATTGATCTTCCACATTGTTATCCTAGTTCTCTTCCTAAAGCCAAATATCACACTGTATATTCCCTAGCTTACAAATTTTAAGTGGCTTTTCACACACAGGGAAAATGTAACCCCTTAGCCTACAACAAACATGTCAACTCTTGCAGCCTTGTCACTTGCCACGTCTACATTTGCACTTCACAGTTCAGCTTGCATAGCTTACAATATGGGCTTTTAAGCGAGGCAGCCCAGATTCAAGTCCCCATTGCACTACAAACAGGCATGTTTCTAACCTTTCTAAACTTTTGTTTCTTTCCCTATAATATGAGAGGGGGCAATATTCTAGATTTGTGAGGATTAAATGAAGTATTGTTTGTGAATGGTGCAGTAGTGGTTAACATTAATAAGTGGTAGCTTTGCTGGTAGGATTGTAAAATGGTGCAACCACTTGGAAAACAGTTTGGCAGTTTCTCAAAATGTTAAACAGAGTTAGCATACGACCCAGAAATTCCACTCCTATGTATATACCCAAGAGAAATGGAAACATATGTCTACACAAAAACTCATAAATATTCATAACAGCATTATTCATGATAGCCAAAAAGTAGAGAAACAGTCCAAATGTTCATCACCTCATGAATGGATAAACAAAATAATTATACTGTTATTATTCAGCAATAAAAAGAGATTAAATACTAATACATTCTATAACACGGATGAACCCTGAAAACATGCAAAGTGAAAGAAGCCAATTAAAAGAGACCACATCATGTATAAGTCTATTTATGTGAAACGTCCAGAATAGGCAAATCTATAGAGACAGAGACAGAAAGTAGTGGTTGCCAGGGGCTGCAGGGAGGGAGGGGTATGGCAGCTGCTGATGGGTAGGAGGTTTCTTTGGGAAATGATGAGAATGTTCTAAAAATTAGATGGTGTGATGGTTGCACAACTCTGCATATACTAAAATATACTGAGTTGTATACTTTAAAAGGATGAATTTTATGGTAAGTTATATCTCAAGTTGTTTAAAAATATGTAAGAGACAGCTCTTATTATACCCATCTGTTTTCAGTTGCCTTGAAAGCTTTCTAAGGTCAAATTCAATGTATCTTTATACACATATTAAAAATGTTAATGTATCTTTATATTTTCATCGAGTACACAATGACTTGTGTATAGTAGATGCTTAATAGTGTAGTAGATGCTTAATAGATGTTGCAATGTGAATGAGTCTTTGATGAAGCAAGCTGTTAAAGGGAAAATTGGTCTGAAAATTTCCTGAGATTAAATTATCAAAGTACATCTTTGTAGCTATTTAAGTTCTTACATCGGGAAACAATGACTTTAGTGATAGGAGTTAACTGAATTGTTTATTTTCCCTCCTAGGATACACACCTGCTAAAACTGCTTAAAACATTAGAAGGACATGCTTATGGCGTTTCTTATATTGCATGGAGTCCAGATGACAACTATCTTGTTGCTTGTGGCCCAGATGACTGCTCTGAGCTTTGGCTTTGGAATGTACAAGTGAGCGAGTTCCATCTTTGGTTGAGCTTTTAAGTACAGTATAGTCATAATGTACATATTCATTATAACTTTATTGATTTATATAATAGAACCATTCAACCTAAATTACTATACTGTATCTCTTAGTTATTCAAGTGGAACCCAAGTTTCCAGATTTATCAATTTAAATATTATGCTCAGTAATATATTTTTGAAAGAATGATCAGTAAGTGTTTTCAGGATGTTTGGCTTTGTCCTATGGAATTTATACTATTTACTGTGGTTCCTCGGAAAGAATTTTATAATGGTTTCATAGTTTCACAATTGTACATTAAACCTACCTTTGAAATGTTAAAGGTCAGCGTTAAACCAAATTTTCCATTCTGATGGCAGTTGCACCATCTCCTTACCTATATTTAATATACTAAGCTTGTTTAGTGAAGCTAACTGATGTTTTCAGTACTTATTACTAAGGGCTTTATTGCTTGGTTTGTTCGTTTGTTTGTTTGTTTGTTTTTGAGGCAGAGTCTCGCTCTGTCACCCAGGCTGGAGTGCGGTGGCGCAATCTCGGCTCACTGCAACCTCCACCTCCTGGGTTCAAGCGATTCTCCTGCCTCAGCCTCCAGAGTAGCTGGGATTACAGGCACCCGCCACCACGCCTGGCTAATTTTTGTATTTTTAGTAGAGACGGGGTTTCATCATGTTGGCCAGGCTAGTCTCGAACTCCTCACCTAAAGTGATCCGCCTGCCTTGGCCTCCCAAAGTGTTAGGATTACAGGCATGAGCCACCGTGCCTGGTCCGTTGCTATTTATATATGAAAATTTGAATTTTATGCAGGGTCCCATTTTAGGAAAAGTCGGTATTAGGTTCAGTTTGTTATTTACAGTTCATGTTTTAGAAACCCTGTAGTTACAATAGTAAGACTGCCTTGCTGGTCAGTCATTTCCTTGTTTCAACTCCAGCTTTTTATTAAGAAAATTGTCAAATATTAAGAAAAGTCGAAATAGGACAATGATGATCTATGTGCCCACCACTGTAGATTCAATAATTGTTAACATTTTGTGATATTTTGTTTGTACATACATGCATAGAAACATGCATTTGTGGCCGGGCGCGATGGCTCACGCCTATAATCCCAGCACTTGGGGAGGCCGAGGTGGGTGAATCAAGAGGTCAGGAGTTCAAGACCACCCTGGCCAAGATGGTGAAACCCTGTCTCTACTAAAACTACAAAAATTAGCAGGTGCGGTGGCAGGCGCCTGTAATCCCAGCTACTGGGGAGGCTGAGGCAGGAGAATCGCTTGAACCCAGGCAGCAGAGGTTGCAGTGAGCCGGGATCGTGCCAGTGCACTCCAGTCTGGGCGACAGAGTGAGACTCCATCTCAGAAAAAAAAAGAAATGTGCATTTGTACTTATATATTGCATATATATACATATCTAAAATATTTGAAAGTAAATTAGATATCTTACCCTAAATACTTAAGCATGTATCTTTTAAAAAATTCTACATATTCAAACATTATGATATCTAAGAACATTAACTATAATTCTCTAATATCTAGTACTCATGATCAAAATCCACAATTGTTCCCAAAATGTGTTTTATGCCATTTTTGTCAAATCAGCATTTAATCAATGTTGTATTTGTGATTGGGTTCAGGGAGGTGGCAAAACATAGAGTAGAATATTAAAATTGCTTTCTCTCAGTAAAACAGAGCTCGCAGTGAGTCTGACCTAGAAGATCAAAGAAAACTTTTTTCCTTTAAAGCTTTCTTTCCACCTTCCAAAGGAGAAAGTATATCGTCTTAATCCCGTAACAGAAATTTAATGTAGAGTGCCTTTGTAGTCTTCGTTTGACCAATTAAACTATGTTCTAACATAACTTTCATTGTGTAGTACTTTATATACTTAAACTTCTTCTAAAAGGGTGATCTAATCAGTTTTCAGATTTCTTTAATCATTTCTTAAATTAGAAAAATCCTTTCTAATCTAATAACCTCATGTACTCACTATTTAGAACATAATAAGAGAAGACAAACGATTTCTGCCTTCAGAATTTAGTGTGTTAATGTATTTGTCAATGGAAAATGCCAAGAATTTAGCTATTGCTTGTGTATTTGTGCTCTAAACTTTCAACGGTTTCTATCAGTCAACCCAAAAGAGTAAATAGGGGAGAGTAGTTAACAATTTGGGGGAAGGATTTATATCGCTGAACACTTTTTTTCCAGTGTGAGGGAGACCTGGTTTTCTGTTTTTGTGCCCTCTTTTAGTACTTGGCCCCATTTCCTAATCATACCCTTTGTTTTCACTCTTTTATTTCTACTTTTGATTACCCGTTTCTCACAGGAAAATTATCCCCATGTACCTTTTATTATTATACCAAGGGCAGCTATTATCTCTCAGATCCTGTTTCTAATCCATGAACAAAATGGAATCAAGACTAGATTAAATGGTATGTGTATACCTTCTAAGTTGAGTAATTCAGAAAATGTAACAGGAGTATACCTGAGGGTTGTAACCACTAAATATTCTTACTTAGAAATGCCATGGAATGGCTATGTTAAACAGTACAAAGGTTCCTCTTTCTAGTACTTTTCATTGAAGTAAGGTTTTGTATCAGAAAAATGTTTTTTTCTCTCTTTCTACCTTCCCTACTATATTGTGAGCATTTGAATATGAAATTTAACATAATTTATGTAGACTGCCCTTTGCCTACTTTATGGGCATAGTTTTTCTCTTTTTCTTTTTCTTTTTCTTTTTCTTTTTTTTTTTTTTTTTTTTGAGACAGTCTCACTCTGTCACCCAGGTTGGAGTGCAGTGGCATGATCTCAGCTCACTGCAACCTCCACCTCCTGGGTTCAAGTGATTCTCGTGCCTAAGCCTCTTGAGTAGCTGGGATTACAGGCATGCACCACCACATATGGGTACAGTTTTTTACTCATTAATCATGTTCTTGAGGAATTGCTAATTGCATTAACTGCAGTTTTAGAATAAAATTTATAAAAACTTTGGACTGAGAAGTGAAAGCTCAGAAGGAATAGGTACGTGGTCTTGGGCTTTTCATTATCTTGCTTGGGAAAAATTACATGTTTTAGTTTATGCATATAATTGATTTGCGATGAGAGATTTATTGAAGTTTATCTCATCATATCTACTCTTTGGGTTACCTGTGCCAGACATTGTTCAACTCCTGGGTTTTTCTTCAGGTTCTTAATTTCTCTTCTGAGTGCTGTTGTCTCTTTTTTGTAGGGTCACTTAAATTCATTACTCTACTTAGAATGAACTGGGAAACCAGCCAGACATCCCAGTTATTTTTTTTTTTTTCACATATTTCCTTTAGAGGGGTATCTTGAAGGTCTCATTTGCAGTTTTATTTCCTAATAGACAGGAGAACTAAGGACAAAAATGAGCCAGTCTCATGAAGACAGTTTGACAAGTGTGGCTTGGAATCCAGATGGGAAGCGCTTTGTGACTGGAGGTCAGCGTGGGCAGTTCTATCAGTGTGTAAGTATTCAGTGCCCCCTTCGCAGTGTCTGTTGGTTTAAAAGCAAATGTACTTTTGTTTAAACGATTTCCTTGACTCAGTATCTTATAAAGTATACTCTATGGGCCAGGCATGGTGGCTCACACCTGTAATCCCAGCACTTTGGGAGGCCGAGGCAGGTGGATCACCTGAGATCAGGAGTTCAAGACCAGTCTGGTCAACATGGTGAAACCCTGTCTCTACTAAAAATACAAAAATTAGCTGGGCATGGTGGTGGGCGCCTGTAATCCCAGCTACTTGGGAGGCTGAGGCAGGAGAATTGCTTGAACTCAGGAGGCAGAGATTGCAGTGGGCCAAGATCGCGCCATTGCACTCCAGCCTGGGCAACAAGAGTGAAACTCTGTCTCAAAAAAATACATAAATAAAACAAAATATACTCTATGACCACCTACTTTGCCGTCGTCGTAGACAAGCACTGTCCAATAGAATTTTCTGGGTCATTTTTTCCTTTCTTTTAAACGTTTCAAATGTTTGTACAAAGTATATAGACTTTGGATTTAGTAGAAAAAAATGTGGGTTTTTTTCTACTAAAAAAAAATTTTTTTTTTAGTAGAAAAAAAAATTTAGTAGAAGAAAAAATTTCTACTAAAAAAAAAAATTTGTTTTTATGAGCAAGTTTCTAATTTATAAGAATTGAAAAGATTTTTTAAATTTCTTTTGAGATTTTTGTAACCAAAAAAAAAAAAATGCTGAATTTTATGAGTAGACTCCCTTTAATATTTGAATAATAAAAGTGGTGACAAGTGCTACCAGAGTACTTTTCAGTCTTTGTGTCAGCTTCTAATAAGTAGCTGCCCTAATTATTTTGGATTGTTGGAATGATAAAAATAAGTTTTATGGCAAGGTAAACTTTATATCATAAGTATCATTTATATCATAAATCATAGTATACCTTGCCATAAAACTTTCTCTGTTACTTGCAGTGTAGTCTAGATTCTGTGTCTCATATTACAGACTCACATGGTTCCAGTATGCACGTCCAGATTTTTTTTTTTTTTTTTTAAGAGACAGGGTCTTGCTCTCTGCCACCCATGCTAGAGTACAATGGTGATCATGGCTCACTGCAGCCTCAAACTTCTGGGCTCAAATGATCCTCCCGCCTTGGCCTCCCAACGTGCTGGAATTACAGGCATGAGCTACCACACCCGACCCCAGATCAATTTTTTAAACTAAAACAAGATAATCATTTAATTTAGCTAAAACAGGTTATCAGTTTCTTTTATTAAGCTCGTTTGGAACACATGGATTTTGGTGTTGTATTATCTCAATATGGTTATGAATTGTTCTTAATTCCCTGCGTGCAAGATGATCATGTATGTTTCTGCTGAGTTTGCCATCCTGTACCGTGTTAAGGCATCAAGATACAGGATTATCTAACTTATAAATGGGAAGGGTTGTTCCTCTCAGAACTTTGGATATTCAATGAGATAATGACTACAAGAGCTTTGATCTGTAGAGCACATTACAAATTTTGTAAATTTTTGAAAAATGTCATTAACAGATTCCTCCAGTCTGTATGAAGCTGTAAAATGTTTTAGAATCTTTTTCCATTTCACAACTCCTAATTATTAGGATAAATTGCAATATAGTGAATTTTAAAGGAACCTTTAAATTGTTTTTGAATAAAAGTAAGACCTTACTTGGAACTTAGGGACTGTTTCTTTCTTTGTGTTATTTATGCATGGTGAGTTAATTGAAGGGAAGATAGAGCTACAAAGTGTCTCTCTGCTTTCCCTTAAGTATGGTTGTAATGAAATTTGAACTATATTCAGATTTTCATGGTTAAAAACACTTCTAGAACAATTAGGTTGAGATCAGTCTCAGGAAAAAAAAAAACCTCTTACTAAAAGATATTGTGAAGGGAGTCTTTTGGTTCTTTATTTGCTTTCTGAGTGCTGTTGAGTAATGAAGTTAATAGTAGTTTTTTCTTACTCAGGACTTAGATGGTAATCTCCTTGACTCCTGGGAAGGGGTAAGAGTGCAATGCCTTTGGTGCTTGAGTGACGGGAAGACTGTTCTGGCATCAGATACACACCAGCGAATTCGGGGCTATAACTTCGAGGACCTTACAGATAGGAACATGTAACTATTTTTTGTTTCCATTAAACAACAATTACCTGATTTATATTAAAATGTGTAGTGGAACTTGCCTTTTCACAGTTTTTATGTTTTTTGTTTTGGTTTGTGTGGTAATTTGGATTGGAGGTCACATGGTACTTAGTAATCAGTAACTTAGATTCTTCTCAATTGAACTACAGTATGTAATAGTGATGGCAGGCAAAATTGTCATACTTAAGCTAGCACATCTTATATATTGATAATTTGGATGTCTTGACTCTTAATATGTTGTTTTTGACAAATTATTTTCTGGTTCCAGAGTACAAGAAGATCATCCTATTATGTCTTTTACTATTTCAAAAAATGGCCGATTAGCTTTGTTAAATGTAGCAACTCAGGTATGTTTATTAATATAATTTTCTGAAAAATTTGGCTTAGTACAAGTTTTATTTTAACTGTTATTTTCAGTGTATTTATATTAACAAAATTTTCTACTTACCCTTAAATTTTATTGCATGTGTTTGATCCTTAAATGTGTATAATCAACCATAAATTTGTCAGAATATTGGTATTTTGCATAATAGAAAATGAAGATATTTCATCAGGCAAAGGGATATTTACAGATACTTTTAAAAATTTGTTTGAGTTGAGGTAGAGTAAATATCTGTATTCTCCTTTGCCTGCAGGGAGTTCATTTATGGGACTTGCAAGACAGAGTTTTAGTAAGAAAGTATCAAGGTGTTACACAAGGGTTTTATACAATTCATTCATGTTTTGGAGGCCATAATGAAGACTTCATCGCTAGTGGCAGTGAAGGTAAATTGTGTCCTTATCAGTTTACATATATTGATATTAAAGTCTGTAAATCTCAATTTATGAAGGCAGTCATGTCTCCAAGAAAATTCAGGGTAGTAAATTAAAATTCTTTCATTTATCCAATACACGGTTAATTTCTCTCTGTAATGACCTAAGCCCCCGTATTATCACAAATTGTCACATACTGTCATGTATTACTTTCTCCTTTTCTGTAATGACCTAAGCCCTCCATATTGTCATGTATTATCACGGATCAGCAGTGCTGATTCTGACCACGTAGCAGTGTGTTTGGTGCATGTGTCGAATCAAGATTTAGTTAAATTATTATACTTTCATATGTTGACTTGTATTTTCATGGAACTGATTGTTTTTAAGGGTTGGTAGTATCTGAAAAATCAAGGTTAATTATGATGCTCTACCTGAACTTGGACAGATTTGACTATAGTTAGTTCTTCAATATTTCTTCAGTGGTCACCAGAGTTATAATTGAGTTTGTTAATTCTTAAGATTTTAGGAAAGCTGAAATTATTCTTCCTACTACTACCCTTTTGAATAAACTTGTTCTCTAATGTAAAAGTGTCAGTGTCCAGACAGGAATATGCCTAAAAGCACTCTCATTTAAAGTGTGAATTGTTTAGAAGATGCAAGCACAAATAAGTGAGGCAGTAATAAAATTTAGTGTACTTTTTAAGGCGATAGGAACTTAACTAGTGGCAAATTACTGCAAGTTTTTATTCAACACATTTTTCTTGAATACCCACTGTACAGTTCTAGATACTATAAAAGCAAATTATTTAAGTCACTTTTTTTGGCCGGGCATGGTGGCTTATACCTGTAATCTCAACACTCTGGGGGGCCTAGATGGGAGTACTGCTTGAGGCCACGAGTTCCAGACCAGCCTGGGCAACATGGCTAGACACTGTCTCTACAAAAAGTAAAAAATATATACTGAATTTGGTTTTATAAGATAGACCAAGGAATTAGATTATATTATGTTCCATTTATTGTATAAGATGTTTACTATCCCTATCTTGACAAAAAACTGATCTTGGTAGATAAGAGGATCATAAAGTGCACATGAGGTTTACCTTTAAGAATAAGGCATATTTAAGGATTGGGACAAAGAGAGACATTTAGAGATTTAGATTTTAACATCAAGCATATAAATTCATCTATTCCTTTTCTTTTTTTTTCCTTTTTTGAGTGCAATGGCACGATCTTGATGCAACCTCCACCTCCTGGGCTCAAGCAATCCTTCCCTCCTCAGCCCCTCAAGTAGCCCCAATGAATTTTTGTAGAGATGGGGTTTCACCACGTTGCCCAGGCTGGTCTTGAATTCCTGAGCTCAAGCAGTCCACTTGCCTCTGCCTCCTGAAGTGCTTGGATTACAGGCATGAGGCATGTGCCACCGCGCCCAGCCTGAATTCATCAATTCTTTCTTTCCACCGAAAATCAGTGTCAGATGAGATTGGGAGGAAAGAGGAGTGGTTAGGTAGCAATTGGGAATTTACTTTTTTCCAGTCAGGAAATTTAGTTTTTTCCACTACTTCTAGATTCTCTGTTGGCTTTTTGTTTTGTTTTGTCTGTCTGTTTTTAATATATCGCGGGAGATAATAGACATTAGTTTCTAATTAAATTTTCCTGTGGTCTAAATATGTTAAGCCTTCTTGCTTTTAAATTCCTCCTATTTATAAGATGTCTTCTCCCATGGTCTATTCAGTCCTGCTTCTGGTAGGTTTTCTTTCTCTTAATTATGCCTGAGAATCCCTTACAGCTCTTTCTATGTACCCTAGAGGTACTTAAAATTATGTATGGCTACCATTATCCCTAGAAAAGCCAAACATTTTTTAAGCCCAAACTAACTTAGAAACAACGATGAATACTATAATTAAACCACATTATCTTCTGGTTTAGGGCTACAAATTAGACCACTGTCAAGTACAGAGATTAGTCTTCTCATGACTCAAGTGATTTAGAATGGTTTTGAAAATCAGTCAGATATAGTGAGTATATTATCTCCCAGGATGACCACAGTAATCCATTTGCCATTTATTTGTAAGGAATATATTTCAATGACCCTCCAAATCCCCAAATATATAAGTGCCAGTATAAAATAGAGCAATTAAGAAACCGTTTCCCAAAAAAGTTATACCACTACTCAAGCCTTTTCATTGTGCTGGCAATATGTAGAAAAACTGGACTTTTTTACCTTTGCATAAGCAATAGATTTCTCAGATTGATACAGCAAACAGAGCTTGATGATAAAGCGTGTCATTTTGACCTTGATTACTTCAAATCCTGTTTTTCCTGCCTTTCAGCAAATATAGTCCTTGAATATATATTCACAAAAACATTTTCCACCAAATAGAGAAATATTCAATTGCATTCACACTTTAACCCTGTGATCCTTCTCCTTGTGGATCTCTTCAGTTTAGGAAGGAAATACAGCTAACCTGTCTTTTTTTTTCTAATTTCATTTCATGTAAGAAAAAATTATTTTCAAAAATTATTGAGCAGCAGATACTTCTAAGAAGATAAATTCAGTTTTTTAATTATTGCCTTTTAGCTTTTGCTTCCCACATACACACACAAAAAGTTCAGATACAGTTCTAGCTTTTTATCTTCATGTCAGAAATTTTGAAGCTAAGGCACATCCTCTAAGGTTTCCTCAACTGGCAATACACCCACTCACAGTTTGCACATTGGCCACATACTTAACTGATATATCATTAAGTTATACACCTTTCTAATTTGCCCTGGGATTCTGCCCTCTGTTCAAGAACCATCACCTGTACTTAATCTCATCACAGTAATAAGTGGTGTTTATTCCAAACACCTTTCCACATACAAATGTATTTAATCCTTATAACAACATGATATGAGGTTAGTATCCCCATTTACAGGTGAAGGGTTGTAAAGAGTGAGTAATTTGCCCAAAGTTGTTCAGCTAGTCAGTGTTGGAGGAAAGATACAATGTTGAGTAGTCTGATTCCAGAGCCTGTACTCTCAACCAATACTCTCTATACTATGTGGCTAGTTTTTTGAAGATTAGTTTATTACAAAGAAAGCTGTAGGGGATTTTGATTGTTGTGGTCACTTCATGAGATTATAGTCTACAAAGCCATATCATGATGCAGATAAGGGACCATTGTCTACTCTCACTAGTAAGCTCTTGAGCAGGGCTGCCTGGATTTGAATCCCAACTTTACCATTTACTAGCTGTTAACCATGAGCAGACCGCTTAACCATAACCTATGTTTCAATCACCATTAAGAGGATAAGCAGGCAGGGTGCAGTAGCTCATGCCTGTAATCCCAGCACTTTGGGAGGCTGAGGTGGGCGGATCATGAGGTCAGGAGATGGAGACCATCCTGGCTAACACAGTGAAACCCCATCTGTACTAAAAATACAAAAAATTAGCCGGGTGTGGTGGCACACACCTGTAATCCCAGCTACTCGGGAGGCTGAGGCAGGAGAATCGCTTGAACCCGGGAGGTGGAGGTTGCAGTCAGCCGAGATCTCGCCACTGCGCTCCAGCCTGGGCGACAGAGTGAGACTCCGTCTCAAAAAATAAGAAAAAGGATAAGCAGAATACCCATTTTATGGGGTAGTGATGAAGATTAAATAATATGCATTAAGTATTTGATACCTAGTACTTTGTAAGCACCCAATAAAGGTTTAGCTGTCATCTTCATTTTTGCTTCAGTATTCAATTTGGATACATTGCTTTTCTGTCACTTCCCATTTCCATAGAATTTATCACCATCTCTATCCTGGATTTGTTTATGTTCAAAGGCCTTGATTTGTAATTCTTCATTACTCATGTATTGACAGAATATTGCAGATAGTTTTTTTGTGTGTGACTTGATGAGAGCTGATCACCTTTAACAGGAAAAAAGTATATATTTGATTTAAACATTTTTTCATAAGGTAACATGTTGAACTATTCATGGTATATTTATTTTCCCTTTAAATTCTAGTAAAGAGTCCTGTGTGTAGTGAATGATAAATTTAAGATCAGTTAGTTGGTTTTATTAATGTAAAACTTTTCTCTGAATTACTATATGTTCAGATCACAAGGTTTACATCTGGCACAAACGTAGTGAACTGCCAATTGCGGAGCTGACAGGGCACACACGTACAGTAAACTGTGTGAGCTGGAACCCACAGATTCCATCCATGATGGCCAGCGCCTCAGATGATGGCACTGTTAGAATATGGGGACCAGCACCTTTTATAGACCACCAGAATATTGAAGGTAATACCTTTGTATAATGTTACTATGTTTTGTCCAAATGAAACATTGCTCAGCTTATTATGAACTTAAAGCAGTTTTAAGCAAGTTTATTTAAACTGTGGTGTATGATTTCTCTCTTTTACATATTGTACCCTATCTCAGGCCACAGAAAGAGTTTTTAAGTAATCTAAGAGCCAATAGTGTAGTGGTTGTTTTGGGGGCACAGTGAAAAGAATAAGCTGGAATATGATACCTCATTGACATCCAGTTAGCTATTTAGTAGTTTCACTTTAAAAATCTTATTGAAAATCTTGCTTCATCATGCTACCTAAATGTAATATTGTAGGAAGCATTTTATACACATGAAACTAACCATACAAAATTTGAACAACTTTAGATATTAAATATCTTGATTATGGATTTTACTCTTTAAAAAAAAGTAAACGTCTGTTTGCACCATGCATCATACTAACATGAGTTGTGTTTAATGGATAGGGAAAGAGAAGAGAGAACTAAAATTGATCATGTACCTGTGTGCCAAGCAGCATGGTAATCCCTTTACATATACTGTCTTGCATAAAGTCTTCATAGTCCTATAAGGGAAGTATTTTTATCATTATTTTTAGAGGTAAGGAAACTGCAGCATGGCAAAACTAATTCACTTGTTGAGTGCCATCAGGTCTTCAAGTCTAAGTCTGAAAGGTTTTTTCCACCATTTTGAGATACTTGGGGATGAAGAAAGGCCAAAATATAAGGCTAACAGTTAAGGCCAAAAACTTAATTGAACATGATATATCAGTACTACAGCAAAGAGATAATGAGAAACTTCATGTAAATGACTCTCTCTTAAGTAGAGCACGTAAAATGTTTGGTTTGCTTAGAAGGAAGCAGTTTATATATAAACAGATTTTTTGTTAAGCATGTCCCACCTAAATTTTTTTTTTTTTTAGTGAGAAAGATGACTAATTGCTCTCAGTTAAGTGATTCTCTGTGGAGGAGGGTTATCGGAGTAGCATGTATGGTTTGAAAAAGCATATTCCGTACACTTTTATCTTTGTGGTACAGACTGTAGAAGGCTTGGCCACATCTTACTGGCGGGTAAGGATATGCAATCAGAGATGAGAATACAAAACATGAAGAGCACACGAGTCAAAAAGTTTGAGAACTACTGTTAATTTGCCCAGAACCTTGAAGGGCCTTTTTGTATTTATAGATCACTACCTGACATTCTAACATTCCTCTAGGAAATCAACTAAGACCAGAAATCTTTACCTTCTTGTGTTGTCTTGTTTGGATTTCAACCAAAGGCCTACAAACCCAAAGTCTTTGTAGATCTGCAACTGTGATTCAATCTGTGCTTTTCTCATTTTATTAGTCATTTGGGAGTTATTTCTTCAAATAAACATACTTGGTTTAAAGAAGTAGGAAAATACTAGGTATGTAGTAACAGATTTACCCCAGAAAAGGATATGTTTTCTTTTCTTTTCTTTTTTTTGAGACGGAGTCTCATGCTCTCTCCCAGTCTGGAGTACAGTGGTGCGATCTCGGCTCACTGCAAGCTCCGCCTCCCAGGTTCACGCCATTCTCCTGCCTCAGCCTCCCGAGTAGCTGGGACTACAGGCACCCACTACCACGCTCAGCTAATTTTTTGTATTTTTAGTAGAGATGGGGTTTCACCGTGTTAGCCAGGATGGTCTGGATCTCCTGACCTCGTGATCTACCCACCTCAGCCTCCCAGAGTGCTGGGATTACAGGCGTGAGCCACCACGCCCAGCCAGAAGAGGATATGTTTTATGCCTCCATAGCAATGGAATAAGAGTGTGCTGCTATTTGGTGAATCTGACTAATGTAGATCCTCACTTTGGTGAGTGAGCCAAATTTTGGCTGATTTGTAGGATCTGGGTCCAGTTCAGCAACTCTCCATTGTGCTTTGGCAACATGGGTATAGCCCTAAAATGATTTTCATTTTCACCTGAAATAGAAAAAACCGTACTTGTATAACCAGATGTTTGGCTATAATGTCCTTTTCACAAGTTATTTTCTGGAGTATTCCCCCTCCACCCCCAAAACACTTTTTCTAATTAAAGTAATACCTATTTAGAATAGAACTTATGAAAAATATAGATGAGGCTAAAGAAATCAATATTAAAAAATCAAAATACAGCCAGGCATGATGGCTTGCACCTGTAATCCTAGTTACTTGGAAGGCTGAGGCAGGAGGATCCTTTGAGTCCAGGAGTTTGAGGCTTCAGTGAGCTACAATCATGCCACTGCACTCCAGCCTAGGTGACAGAATGAGACCCTGTCTCTGAAGGAAACAAGGAAAAATGTAGCACAGTAAAATACTATAAGTCATTTAAATAAAAATATTTCACTCAACTCCATTTCAAATGGGAGAAATTTTAACAGTAGATTTATGGACTGTAAATAAAATAAAATTTTAACAGTAGAATTAAGTGTTGTTTGTTTTTTATTTTTTTTTTTTGAGATGGAGTTTTGCTCTTGTTGCCTAGGCTGGAGTGCAATGGCGCAATCTCGGCTCACCACAACCTCCGCCTCCTGCGTTCAAGCAATTCTCCTGCCTCAGCCTCCTGAGTAGCTGGGATTACAGGCATGCATCACCACGCCTGGCTAATTTTGTATTTTTAGTAAAGATGGGGTTTTTCCATGTTGGTCAGGCTGGTCTCGAACTCCCGACCTCAGGTGATCTGCCTGTCTTGGCCTCCCAAAGTGCTGGGATTACAGGCATGATTTTTTTTTTTTTTTTTTTTGAAGGATGCATAAAATGGAATAGGACGAAGTACCGATGCATGCTACAGTATGAATGGACCTTGAAAACAATATGCTAAGTGAAAAAAGCAGGACACGAGACCACATATTGTGATTCCATTTATATGAAATGGTCTAGAATAGACAGATCTGTAGACAACATAGATATAGTGATTACTTAGGGCTTGGGGAAAGTGTTTGACTGCTAATGAATGTTGAAAATGTTCTAAAATTGATTGTTAATGATCGCATAATTCTGTGGGTACACTAAAAACCATTGATTTTACACTTTTCTTTTGTTTTTTTTTGTTTTTGTTTTTGTGTTTGTTTCTGTTTTGAGATGGAGTCTCACTCTGTCGCCCAGGCTGAAGTGCAGTGGTGCGATCTCAGCTCACTGCAACCTCCGCCTCCCGGGTTCAAAGTGTATACTTTAAATGGTTGCATTGTATAGAATATGAATTATATCTCAAAGCTGTTATACACCCCCCCAAAAAAAAAGGAGTAGGATGACACTGTAGAATTTCAAACTGAGCAACCAAAAGGAAAATTAACAACTCCATAGTTATAACACGTTATTTTACCTTACGCTGCCAGATCTTTCTTTCCTCTTTACTATTGTAGCTATCATAAAGATTTATCTATTCTGCTAACTATTTCAAGGTTAATTTTAAAAGTATGAGATTCTGAGGCTAGGCACGGTGGCCAGTGCCTGTAATCCCAACATTTTGGGAGGCCAAGGCAGGCAGATTGCTTGAGCTCAGGAGTTCAAGACCAGCCTGGGCAACATGGCGAAACCCTGTCTCTACAAAAAATACAAAAAGTAGCCAGGCATGGTGGCATGTGCCTGTAATCCTGGCTACTCAGGAGGCACAGGTGGAAGGATCACTTGAGCCAAGGAGGCAGAGGTTGCAGTGAGCCCAAATTACATCACCAGCCGGAGCAGCAGAGTGGGATCCTGTCTCAAAAAAATAAAAGCATGAGATTCTAACATGATTATTCACTTGGGTTTCTTCAGTATTCAAAATCATGAATTTAGATCGTAATATATGGTCTAAGACATGATACAGACACATTGTTTTAATGAGTATGATGAAAGTATCAAGAATTTGCTTTGATTTTTTAATGTTAGTATAATTTTGTAGTGTCATAATGCTAATTTTGAAACTTTCTAACTGGTAATTTTTTTCTCTCCTTCCCCTCTTTTTCCTCCCCCCCCCTCCCCCGCCCCAAACATTTCATCTTGTCTTCATTCAGAGGAATGCAGTAGCATGGATAGTTGATGGTGAATTTGGAGCAGACGACTTCTGTTTAACTTAAAATTAGTCGTATTTTAATGGCTTGGGATTTGGTGCAAACAAACATGATTGATAGCTGGACAGACATGCTCGTCATGAAAAAAGAACCATTTCTGAAGCCCGATTGGGGCCAAACATTTACACCTTGCTTCATAGTAACCAGTTGAGATGAAGCACGTCGTTAGAACGTTGTTGGACACCATGTTGAATTATCCCCCCATCGGTTGTGAAGAACTGTGCTACATTCAGGCTTACCCATTGAACTCAGTATATATATTTTTTTCCTTCCTGTCTTTTGTCTGGCAGGATACCATTCTTGTTGCTCTTCTGTGTAATGAAGTTTAAATGCTTGTTTGGAAAACTTTATTTAACAGTTTAGAAGGCTTGATAGAAAGAGTGCATTAGTCTGAAGAGTATACATTGGATAGGAAAGAATTTCCTCCTTTTGTTTCTCCAAATCTTTCCGCCTTATTTAGCTTGAGATCTTTGCAGCTTGGTTCATGGATTCTAGCCTTGCCCGTTGCGCAGTATATACTGATCCAGATGATAAACCAGTGAACTATGTCAAAAGCACTCTCAATATTACATTTGACAAAAAGTTTTGTACTTTTCACATAGCTTGTTGCCCCGTAAAAGGGTTAACAGCACAATTTTTTAAAAATAAATTAAGAAGTATTTATAGGATTAAAGTGACTTCATTTGTATACATTTGGAATCTAAACCAGCTTAAAAACAGTTTCCTCAATGACTTAGATACACAGTATAACTGATGCTCTTCTGGAATACCACATGAGACATGGTCAGAGACAGCGCTTGGAAGGACATTACACAGGAAATTCAGAGTAATGCTTTGAAGATTTCCCCCTTTTGTTTTATTCCTGAAGGAACATCAGTACCCGATCTTGAAGAAATTCAAGATTCAAAAAGAATTTTAAATACACCAACATGAGAGATCAGTAGTCAGTTGGTTTTCAGTAAAGCTTTTTCCAAGTTGTTCTCAACTTAGGAAGTAATTTTGGTGTGATCTAGCAAAAGAGTAGAAATCAGCAGATACAACCACTTTGGAAGTTTATAGTATAATTGAAATTATTAGAAGAATTCAGCAGGTTACAGACATACTTAAACTGGGATTAAAACCTCATAGTCATTTCTCTTAATTGCCCTTAATATTTTGACATATAGGGATACTTAAATTTAAAGAATATTTCTTCTCAGTTTTTTCACATATTGCCATACTGAACCTCATTCTAAACTGGTGCTGTGGATAGTCTTTCCCTCTCCCCTCCTGTTTTAGTTTAAGGAAAGGTTTCCTTCATGGAAAAGCACTTTTAATTTTGAGAATTTCACATTTAAAATAAGCCAGAAGCCTGATGTTCACATTGTGCTTTTAAACTCCGTAACAGCTGAATACAACATAACATAGTCTCCCTTGAAATTCCCTCCCTTTTTCAGTAGAGGATAAATAGGGTGACTCCAGCTGTTGGAATGAGAATGGGGATACCCCCAAAATAAGATTCTGGTGAAGATAAAGTCGTGTACTAAGTTCCCCTTTAGGCGTACTCAAGTCTATAATATAATTATGATCATGAATAGACTCCTCCAGAATCCACAAAGAGAACAGGGCTTGGATGTCAAAAATTCTTCCATTGTGGGGTAGGTGGTTGGGGATGGGAGAAAGGGAAAAGTCAGGGAAGGGGAGAAGAAAGAAAAACACATTTGGCCTTAAAATAGCTTGCATTCTCCCAGAAGCCCATAGTAAAGAAAATGACAGATCGTGGTCAGCAGACTCTTATCAAATTGGTATGTAAAAGATTTCTTCAAGCTCCGTTTTGCAGAGACCACCACTTAGAGAATCAAAAAATTCCTGTTTTGATACTTATAAGTTAAAATATATGTTACAGTTTATCTGGTACTTCATTTTTCTTAACTAAAACTACTTTTTACTTTAAGCTTGAATAAAAATCATCATTGGTAACTGTATGTAATTAAGTGGCAACTTCTCTTTACCTCAGTATAGTTAAAAACCATTCATATTTTAAGTGATTCATGTATACCCTGAAGCCGTTAATACACCCCAGTCTCTACGGTAACATCACTAAATGTGGGCATAGAAACTCCACGGCTGTTTACAAATTTGGTTACAGTGTGCTATGGTGCATTTGTAACACTCAGATTTGTGCCCATTCAGGGGCAATTTGGCACTCAGATTCTACTCTACTTCACCTAACCACCCCTAGATCTGAGTTTTCAGAGTGCTTCTGAAGTACAGTTAAAAAACACTTTTTAAAAAGTGGAGTAAAAGTGAGGCACATTTTACAAGAACATAACTCCTATTAAAACGGAGTAACAACTATGCAAAGGTTTCTATAGCAGCTAGGTGAGTTTGTTTTCCGGGTCTGTCTTAACTGGCAGCTTCCTGTATATACTGGTACTTTGCTGTGCCAATTTGCTGTAAACGTCTGTTTCATACATTTGCCATGCAGTGACTGTGCTAGAAAGGTGAAATAAATGGTAAAGAAGCCTAGGATTTTATGGTGTAAGAAACTGATCGAAGGATTTTCTGATCCATAGCTATTAATTGAAAACTTCTGATAGTGCTATAGGCTCTATAGTAGGCTTAAGAGTGAGTCTTACACTACGAAGCCAGCCACAAGATACTAACAAATGTATAAATTGAAAAGTACCAATACTTTTTGCACATAGATCAAAATAGAGTGGAGAATTTGGGCTCCAAAAATCAGGTTAGTAGGCTCATTTCCATGTGCTTAAAAATGTTTTTGTTGTTATGCATTGATTAAGGGCTAGAGCAAATATAAAATTAAATGTCTTTTTCCTCCAAATAATTGGTTATTAATGGTAAAATGTTGGACTTGGGGATTACTGAGATTAGTATGTGGGTAGTAAAGAATTGGAGTGGGAGTTAGTGGGGAGGGATGACAAAGCTTCAGCTTTGGTTTTTGTATTTTATTAGTCTTCATAACAGCTACATTTCTGTTGCTCTTATTGGCCAGATAAATGTGTTATATTAAACCAGGTAAGTATTTTAAACAGAACATTTTATTTGCATATATCCCTATAAATTGGCCCATTTTATTGGGTGGGGGGATAAAAAAGGGATTCCCTAACTTTATATAATCAGAATATCCTGCAATTGAAAGGAGAAAAAAATCCAATTTTGTCAGTATTTTCTTAGTATGAAAAAAAACAGAAGTAGTAATATGGTGAATTTTATTATTAGGAGTGTTCTGCCTCTAGAGTGGCATTCCATGACATTAATAGAAAATCCTTCTTTCCCACCCTTCCCCATCTTGAAATTTTCTTTTTTAGGATGTTGGTTCCTGCAAACAAGAACTGACCCTATCACCTCTGCCTCACAGTGGGTAAATATATCGTACATCTCTTGAAAGGGAAAATATCCATGTCAGTTTCTTTCACAGTAGAAGAATGGCTGCTTTTGAATGGGGAGGAAAGAAGACATTTTTCTTAATATCCTTTTTGTCCCATCTCTAAAATGTATAAATATTTTGATTTGGTTTTACTTTCTCATTCATAATTTAGCAACTCTCCTTTTGGGTTGCCCTCCAACACATTACTTCCATTTCAGAAACCATATCTGATTTAATATAAACTGCTAACTTAAGAAGAGGTGAATTTGCATTTACACTTAGACACTTTCTAAAAACAGGGTGAACTTAATTGAAATTTTTCAGTGTTGTTAAGCTATTGTTATAGTAGCTGCCCTATAGTTACAAAAATAAAAACTATAAAAACCCATCCCCTATCTACTTAATCCAGATAGCCTGGATTTAACAAAACTAATAGTATAAAAATGTGTGTGTGTGTGTTCTGTGTGTGTGTGAGAGAGAGAGTACGTGATTCATTAAAAAGTCCTGGAAACAGCTGTTCTAGGATCTTGTCATTTTTACTAAAAGTCTCGTGCACATGTGAAGTGCCCTCTGAGTTTAAGGTTTGGTTAATACTGGTATATTTTTATAAGATTGAAATTGTGTCCCCATCTTTAACTTAAACATTTTCGTTATCAGGGTCAATGTGCTAGAACTGAATTGTAACATTTTTAGGCACAGATGGAAAAAAATGTTATTGGCTCCTTGAAAATGTGTGTGTGTGGCGAGGGGAATAGATCCACAAAAGCATGTATGTACTTACAAACCAAGCTGTAGAGATCAAGAAAAGAACTTAAATGTTGATCTCAAGATTTCTAAATTGTCAAGATTTACATGGCATTGTGGTGGAACTAGTTAACACTTAGAGCTTTTGGTATGTAATAACTATTTGCTATGGACTGATTAAATGTTTCAAAAGATTGTGTTCTTCAATTTTGGTGGGTTTTGATTTTTGTTTTTTTAACTGCCTCTCAGATTATATTTACTTAGTTTAAATTTCTTTGCTTTATTCATTAAAGTATAAAAACTTCAGGTCTCTGATATTTATTTTCACTTGTTTACTAATTATTTACAAAACACCCTTTGTTGACTTTTATTTTATAAATGTGTAATGTATTAAACGTCTTTAAATTTTTGTTCAACTGAAACTACATTAACTTTGATTTGCTTTACTGGGATTTTTTTTAAAGACACCTTTTCCATGTCAGTGCGCAGCACTTAACCAGTCGTTTGTATTCCCTTTCTTTCAATCCAATAAACAGAATGAATACCTAAATAATTCTTGGTGTGTTACATCTCCTAATATCCATTAATCTGAATGTTTAAGTAGTACTCTTTTTGCCTAAAACATTTGCTGAATTTTTATGTATTTTAGAGAGAGTCTCACTATGTTGCCCACACTGGACTTGAACTGCTGGGCTCAAACTATCCTCCTGACTCAGCCTCTCAAAAGGGCTGAAATAATAGACACAAACCATCATGCCTGGCTATGATTTGCTGAATTTGCCTTCCATATACGTACCTAGAGTTTGTGAGTGATAGCTAAAGTTAGTCTGTTGGGATCATCTTTTTTTTTTTTTTTTTTTTTTTTTTTGAGACGGAGTCTTGCCCTGTCGCCCAGGCTAGAGTGCAGTGGTGCGATCTCGGCTCACTGCAACTTCTGCCTCCCGGGTCAAGTGATTCTTCTGCCTCAGCTTCCCGAGTAGCTGGGACTACAGGCGCCCACTACCACGCCCAGCTAATTTTTGTGTTTTTAGTAGAGACGGGGTTTCACCATATTGGCCAGGCTGGTCTCGAACTCCTGACCTCGTGATCCACCTGCCTCGGCCTCCCAAAGTGCTGGTATTACAGGCATGAGCCACTGCGCCTGGCCTGGGATCATCTTTTTAAGGGCCATTGTGCATTCATGGATAAACTTAGAAAAATTTTAGGAGTATTTGCATTTCAAAGGAATTGCATGCCCTATTTTGTTCAAAAATAAAGTTCAAATGTGAAAAATAAGTATTTGGCAGCCAACTAATGGTGAGTGTAGCTGTGAGAGGTATTACTTCCATAGCTCACTGCTTAGAAAATCATGGTTTGCAGCTTCCTCTGATTAACAGGAAAGAGAAGGAAGAAGTTTTTCTACTTGTTTTCTTTAAATACAGCTGTACTTTAACAGCAGATTTAGCTAATTTAGTCAGTTTATTCATCTACATTTAGAGTTTCATGCCAATTCCCAGGACCAGGTATAGAAATTTTCTCAGTCTTAACAAATCTAAGAGTACAGATTTTTATTTGAAATACAATCTGGCGGGGCACAGTGGCTCACGCCTATAATCCCAACACTTTGGGAGGCTGAGGCAGGCAGATCACCTGAGGTCAGGAGTTCAAGACCAGCCTGACCAACATGGCAAAACCCCGTCTCCACTAAAAATACAAAAATGAGCCGGGCGTGGTGGCGGGCACCTGTAGTCCCAGCTACTTGGGAGGCTGAGTCAAGAGAATCGCTTGAACCTGGAAGGCGGAGGTTGCAGCGAGCCAAGATCGCGCCATTGCACTCCAGCCTGAGCGACAGTGCGAGACTCCATCTCAAAAATAATAATAAATAAAATACAATCTAATTCTCTTCCACTTAAGCAAAAGAAAAACTGGTATTTTATTACATCATTTAATGACTTCTCTTTTCCAAAAAAATCTAAAACTGTTAAGATTCAACAAACAGAAGTATTCCCCTCATCATATCACATCGTTCAAGAATCTTTGTTGTTGGTTTTGTGGCAGTAGGCTCTTCTCCCTTAAACTTGATTAGCCTACTTAAATGAGCTTGCTATATATGAAACATTCTAGTCAGGTACTTAAAGTTATTAAATCAGCATGTAATTATAGCTAATGTGGGAATCAAAGGACAAATAGCAAATTTTCAATCAAGTTTATTTTGTTGTGTTTTGTTTCTTGTTCTCAGATGAGACAAGTTTTAACTTCCCTTTCTGATGTGAGTAGTGGCTTCCTCGGTCATGATATTAAAGTTGGTGCAACTTGATGTACATTAGTCCCTCCTATATGATTTAAGACTTTAGAATTCTTTCATACGCTCAGGAAAGACATTTAAGACAATTAGCCATGGTGATAGAACAGATCTAGAATAAAAGTGATTCACTGCAACTTTAGCTTATTTTTAAAAACATAAGAAAATGAATGAATAGGCTAAATGAATAACATTTAGCCTATCCATTTAGAAAAAAAGCCTGTGTGGCTTTTTTCCCTACTGTTTTGAATATAAGAAATAGAGCTACACATTGGATTGGAAATTGTATTCCAAGTAGTTTCCAAATGTTGAGTAATTTTCCCTCATCCCCCATAGCTGAAGAATACCAGTTTGTGTCCTAAGCATTCAGAAAAGGGATCCCTAATTTTATTAACATCAACAAAACTTTCTGAAAATCTTTTTTAAAGAACAGGCAGATGCACTTCTGATAGGAAACAAAATATATTTTGGATCTATATGCTATATTCTGAAAAAGCAAATAAACTTTAGATGAACATGCCTGAACCTTTCACAGGTAAATATGTTTAAGTGGGCTTTTTTGTCCCATTAATGGATTTGCATGAAAAGACCTTTTCAGTAAGTTTCTGTTAACTTGTACACAAACTAAACAACTAACTTGGTTTTCCTTTTTCTTTCTGTACTTCCTCTTAGTAAAAGTAGACAATTGGAGTGCCTGTTAGATGCCAGACACTAAGCTAAGCATTTCACATACATTATTTAACTGTCTACTGTAAACAAGTATTACTGCCCACTATTTTCCAGGTGATAAACTCAAGCTTGAAGATATAACCTGTTATTCCACAGCCTGCAATTTTAACCTCTAAATCCAAATGCATGTGAGACTCAGTTGGGGGCTTTTCTAAGTTTCAGATTTCTGAAGCACCTTTCAGATCTCAAATCAAAAGGGAGATCTGGAATTTGTGTGTGTTAACACTCCAGGTAATTTTATTTTTAAGTTTTTTTATGTAGAGACGGGAGGGGGGGGTCTCACTTTGTTGCCAAGGCTGGTCTCGAACTCCTGGCCTTATGCAGTCCTCCCACCTTGGCGTCCCAAAGTGCTGGGATTATAGGTGTGAGTCACTGCTCAAGACAAGGTAATTTTATGCTGTCAGCCTGGTACCAATTCATTTGTTGGTGTTTGAAAACCACAAGACCATAATGCTATGTTACATCAGTGAAAAGAACAAAAAGCAGGAGCAAGAAGGGCATTCAGAGGAACTAACCACATTAATTTTACACATACACCTATTTGGTTATTGAGCAACAAGTATTCATTTGGGTGCTTACTGTAGGCCAGTCACTATGAGTGTGAGCCATTTATATGTATTCTCATTTAAATATCAAAGTAGCTTTGTGGGGCAGATATGCTAATTCTCATTTTACAAATGAGGGAAATAGGCTTTAAAAGGTATACGTATGAAGGAGCTGGGACTCAAACCTAGGTGCCTCTGAGCTCATGTTTTTAGTCACTACACCATATAATATTTCTTTGGTGTCTATAGATGGCCACTTACCTTGGAAAAATTGACTGTTAAAACTTGTCAAAGATAGATGAAAAGTTTAAGGCCCCACTTTGATTCTAGTGAACTGCTTAATTGACAGAAGGAAATGACACTTGAAATTCAGGAGACTCCTTCATATTGATTGTTTCGGGGTTGTTTTTTTGTTTTTAAAGTCTCGCTCTGTCACCCAGGCTGGAGTGCAGTGGCAGATCTCAGCTCACTGCAACCTCTGCCTCCCAGGTTCAAGCGATTATATCGTGTCTCAGCCTCCAAGTAGCTGGGACTAGACACACACCATCATGTCCGGCTAATTTTTGTTTATTTTTTATTTTTATTTTTTTGAGATGGAGTCTCGCTGTGTTGCCCAGGCTGGAGTGCAGTGGTGCAATCTCGGCTCACTGCAACCTCTGCCTCCCAGATTCAAACAATTCTCCTGCCTTAGCCTCCCGAGTAGCTGGGATTACAGGCACCCGCCATCACGCCCGGCTAATTTTTGTATTTTTAGTAGAGACGGGGTTTCACCATGTTGGTCAGGCTGGTCTGGAACTCCTAACCTTGTGATCCACCCGCCTTGGCCTCCCCAAGTGCTGGGATTACAGGCGTGAGCCACCGTGCCCCATTTTTGTATTTTTAGTAGAGATGAAGTTTCACCATGTTGGCCAGGCTGGTCTTGAACCCCTGCCCTCAAGTGATCTGCCTGCCTTGGCCTCCTAAAGTGCTGGGATTACAGGCATGAGCCACTGCACCCGGCCTGATTGCTTTAATTGTAAAACAGACTCCAGTTTTGTAGAGGGAAACCTCCACAACAAATTTTAATCTTTTTTCAAGAGACAGGGTCTTGCTCTGTTACCCAGGCTAGAGTACAGAGATGTGATCATAGCTCTCTGTAACCTTGAACTCCTGGGCTCAAGCCATCCCTCCACGTCAGCCTCCCAAGTAGCTAGGACTGTATAGGTGCCTATATCGGCTAATTTTTTTTTAAGAGATGGGGTCTCACTGTTTTGCCCAGGGGTGTCTCGACCTCCTGGCCTCAAGTGATCCTCCCACCTTGGCTTTTCAAACTGCTGGGATTACAGGCATGAGCCACTGCGCCTGGCCTAGATACTTAATTCTAAGGACTTGCCAGTGTATGTGTGACACTGCTCCTCTAGTCACATGTGTTTTAAGAACCCTTTATCTTACAGAGAAGCATACTAAAATATTACAGATGTGACGAGGTCTGGGATTTACTTCAAAATGGAGGGCAGTGGAGGGCAAGGAAGGTGGTAGGTAATGGATAAAATAAGAATGACTGTAAGTTTATTTTTTTCTCTGCTGTTTCAATCAGCAAGTATGACCATAAGTTGATTATTGTACCTGGTAAATTAGAAAATTACCAACTAACATGGGTAAATCCTATTACTCTGTCCCAGAAAGTTGGCAAATTTATATAAAGCTACCCCAGAGGATTCACCCTGCCCCACAGGTCTCTTTCTGATAGATACCAGTGGCAGTCAAATGTGTTACTTTTAATTAAGCAACACGAGAGGTTCAATTCTCACCCAGTTTGCATCTAACCTGTGAAATAAGATCTAGAAAACAGGAATTAAAGTGTATGTTCAACTAACTCACATTCTAACTAGGTGCTAACATTTAGTGGGAACTGATGTAGATGAAACCAAGATTGCTCCGTAACGATGTAGCAAACCAGATATACAGCAGAGGAAGCCACAGGCAAACCACTGAGTTCTCTCTCAGCCTGCCGATTCCGACCGCCCACCCACTCACTCTTCTCCACCCAGCTTCAGAGGGAAGCAATTAAAAATAAAAGCAGCCTTTACCCAAGAACTTAAGAGCACCTGAGCTCAGAACCAAGCTAGCTCAGTGAACAGTCCCTTCAGCATGTCCAGACCATGATTATTGTGATTACTGTAGTGAAGAATGATAACCCAAAAGCTTTGAATGAGCTTCAGTCATTAGACTGTATTTAACTGAAGCAAAAAAAAGTTACTACCTTTTCAAAAATTCATGAAAAATATGGCTTAGATCCAAAAGGCTTCATTTACCAAGAATATTTCAATCTTTGCTATACTACATAGTAAAATAGTATATTTGGTTTAAAGTACATAAACTCAGGTGACAAAGATCCAGATAGTGTAGAATTTCAAACTTACCTTCTTTATCTTGCTGCCTTTTTCCATATATTAGAACAAGTTTATTTAGATTTGGGGGACAACTAATTATACCTAGTATATGATATTTCTCACTACTTGACAAAGTATTACCTGTTAGCAAAGCTGATTTCTCCAGTCTCAAGCAAACCAATTATAGCCATTTCCTAGCCTAGCATGTCAGAATATTTCATAATGTGACTGTCTTGAAAACAAAGATGGTGAACTTTGATTATGTTGCTCCATTGCTGCTTCTCTGACTTAAAGGCCATCAGTTTGACTTCTTGCTGAAAAAGCAATAGAACACCACAATCAGGTTTACTTATTCACTCAACAATCATTTATTGTTTCTGTGTGCAAGGCACTGTGTTAGGTGCCAAGAGCAGAAGGAAGAAGATACAAATATGAATGGGCATACTCTGCCCTCCAGGAACATACAATCTAAGAGTGATTAATTGCATACAAATAACTGTAATACCAGATAGAATGTGGTAAGTGCCACGGGAGATACTGCTATAGGAAGCTTTCTTAGCTCTTAACTTCAAAGACCAGGTCAGGTTTTCTTCTACTGTAGTCTGTGTGGCAGGCATGAAAAGGCAGCTGAGGGGACCTGCTAAGCTTTGATGAACTGAGCTGCATCTTGGATTTCACTTCCTCTGCTCTCTCAGCTGAGGTTACGGTGATTAGCAAGGGCAGTTGCTACCACTGAAAGGATAGAAGGAAAAAGGCAAGGGAAAATGATACGTACTAAGAAGATGCACATAGGAGCACTCAATAGTAGTCTATGGACTGGGCCCTGGGTACTGCCATTATAGAGGGATGGGGAAGAGGAGTGGTAAGGGAGAAAGAACACTGGACTAAGCATCAGCATTCAGATGTTCATAGTTACAACACCTTGAACAATCTCTAGGCCTCAGTTTATCTTTGGGATGAGGGAGTTAGACAAAATGATCTCTAAGGTCCTCTACAACTCTCCAATCAATGAAAAGGGGAGAAAATTTATAGCATCTTAACCATGGCTTTTTAAAGTCAGTGCTTTTATCCCCCTTTCATTATTTGTAGAAGTGCCCCTAAAAATTTTTTTTTTAGCTGGGCGTGGTGGCTCACACCAGTAATCCCAACTTTTGGGAGGCTGAGGCAGGAGAATCGCTTGAGGCCAGTAATTTGATACCAGCCTAGGCAACATAGCAAGACCTCTGTCTCTACAAAAAATGTTTTAAAAATTTGCTGGGCATGGTGGTGTGCATCTAGTCCCAACTACTTGGGAGGCTGAGGCAGGAGGATTGCTTGAGTCCAGGAGTTCAAGGCTGCAGTGTGCCATGATTGCGCCAGTGCACTCTAGCTTGGGCGACAGGGCAAGACCCTGTCTCTAATTAAAGAAAAAAAATTTAACTACAGTGATCCCCCACTTTCCTGGCTTTGATAGACAAGCAATACAAGAAGGAAGAGTTTTTGTTTTTAACCACAGCTAATGTTTCAGAAGTAAGGAGCTTCTGACCTTTGTTATAAACATGGCACCTTTCTGAATTGCTTAGCCTCAGCAAGCCTGATGTACTGTAAACTGACAGCCCAAAGGCTGTCTCAACTGCCATGGGTCACTATTTTGGTTACTAAGAATATCTGAACGAGAAGATGAAACATTTTGGTCAAAAGTCCTCTACATGGCTGGGTGCAGTGGCTCAAGCCTATAATCCTAGCACTTTGGGAGACCAAGGAAGGCAGATCATTTGAGGTCAGGAGTTTGAGACCAGCCTGGCCAACATGGTGAAACCCCATCTTTACTAAAAATACAAAAATTAGCCAAGAGTAGCTAGCTGTAATCCCAGCTACTTGGGAGGCTGAGGCAGGAGAATCGCTTGAACCCAGAAAGCAGAGGTTGCAGTGAGCTGAGATCACACCACTGCACTCCACCCTGGGCGACACAGCAAGACCCCATCTCAAAAAAAAAAAAAAAAAGGATCTGTACCACCTTTGAGTTTAAGTAGCTTGTCTCTCAGTTGCAAGGATTTAAGTTCTCCAACAGCTTCGTTGCTTTAAAAAGCTTGAGCAGAACATGAAGAGGCACAGGAAGTTAGGAGGAAAGGCAGAGTGAAGGGACTGTTTTCTAAGCAAAAGCTGCCTCAGAGGGAAAAGGTATGAAAAAGAGAGGCAAGCAAAGTAATGTCTGTTACACAGCTTCTTGGCCCTGTGCCTGACAGAAATATAAGATTACCACAAGGAGCAATTTCTGTGACCCCAAAGAGGCCAACAGAGCCAAGTTCACTTTGCCTACCATTTCACCGTTCCTTTTGTGTGTTGCCAGGGCACTACTTCCAGCCTTGAAACATGGTCTGTCTGTACAGGGAGTTTGGCTTAGTGGCTCCCTTGCTTCTGCCAAGGCTAGACCTAGTCCAGGACTAAAAGGACATGTAACATTTAATCTTTTGGGTACCACACACCCTGCTTAGCCACCCAATTCTATCTCAACTAGAGTGAATAATGCCTTTGGATTCTCCCATAGAACACAGTCATGTTTTGCCCAAATGCCAGTGCTTAAGATAGCAACATTAAAGCACAAACTAGGACTGAGGATAAATTGCCAGGTTTATTTTACCCTGTAAGAGCTGGCAAACAGAGCTGAGGAGGTGAACTGCTCTCCCAACTGCAAGAGTTTACAATATAACTCCAAGGAACAGAGTTTGGTTGCATATTGCTATGTCCATGAAATGGCTTGTATTTGGTCTCCCAATTCACAATGTGGTCAGTGCAGAGGGATAGAAGTGTTAATCTGGCACCACGTGGCGCACCAAAAGGCTCAATTTCACAGACAGCGAATAACTATTCCTGCTTCTAATCTGATTAGCATCTTCTACCCAAACCCATTAAAATACGTTATCAGGGAGATCAAATACAATTGGAATAATTGCAATACGAAAACCAGACTGGCAAGAGCCAGTGGGGATTTTCTGGGTTGGGGGTGATTGTGGAGGTAGTAGCTTTTAAATGAAATCTCTTGACAAAATATTTCCTATCAGCAGGAACTACATTGTACCTGGGGAAAATGGCTTATAAGGTTTCACAAATTGTGCAAAGAAATATATATATTTTGAAATGCCATTCTCTGTTGACATTATTGTGAAAAGACTTTCAGCTGACAGTCTCATAAATCTTTAAACCATATTAAATGAAGTTGCCACAACACAGGCAAAAAGGGTAATTTTTCTTCTTTTGTCCAGATCAACAGTGTTGTTTTGTACTCTAACTTTTCAGTAGACCTGAAGGGCACCTTTGCTCGCTCATCTCTTCAGTTTGCCCTTTAAAGTGTGTTCTTTATTTCTTTGGCATGCAAAGCTGGGATGGCAGTCCTGTTCCTACATACAAATAACCACCTTCAACATACAGAGGATGAAAAACACCTTCAAATGTTGGCGTTCAGGCTAAAGTTGAAAACTAGAAATCTACAGAAACTCAATTCATGTTTTTTAAATATTTTATATGGTAAAAATACAGCAAAAATAGTTTTTTGTTCAAAGAGGAAAATATATACTGCTATGGTCACGGTTCTAAGGATGATTTAAGAAGTCTCTGGCTCCTCAGCTGTGCACTGTAGTGTAGGCTGACTTCAACCACGGCTTCTCCAGCTTCAGTCATTTATCAAAGCTAAGATCATACTGTGGAAAGAAGAAATTAATGTTACTAATGTTTTCTCAGGAATGTTCCTACAGAGCCTAGTTTGTCCAGACTTGCGTCCCTAAGGTTCACGAAGGAACAATCATTTGAGTAAAAGACAATCATTCATACCCAAAGGAAAGAATATATTAGGATCTTTCATGTCCAAACTTTTTCACTAAAAAAGAGTGACTGGGGGTGGGGAGTTGGGGGAAGTATAACTTAAAACCTACGTTAGGCTATAGTTAAAAAAACAAAACAAACAAAACAAAACAAAACAAAACAAAAACCTAGCTCAGTCAGTTAAAAAAAAACAACGTAACAAAACAAAACAAAAAACACGTATGTCCAGAAAAAAAACCTCTAAATTCTCTAGCCAGATACATACTGTTCTATGCCTGGAACCTCTTCTCCCCATCCCACCACTCCATCAAAGCAGTAACTTCTTACTCAGGTTTTGTGATTGGCTCCAGGGCACCTCGTTGGGGAAGCTGGCCTCTCAGCCCAGGGCAGTTGCACAGCCTCCTTCCACAGCTCTTCCTCCTGCTGCTGTGGCTTACATGCTGTCTCTACCACTGGACTATGAGCAACTCTTGAGATGAAAGCAGGGCCCAAGCATCACCACTTTCATGTTCTACTAGCACCTGAGCCTGCAACTACCAAGTTCCAAGCTTTTACTGTAGGGATTCTGTGCTGCTCCTCTGTGTCACTTGCAATGCTGTACACAATGTCTGACACACGGCAGTCACCCAATAAATGCTACGCCACTAAAACTGACACAGTTAACAATAACAAAACCATCCTTTCCTTTGAAATACTGGGATCAGCCTTGCTCTGCTGAAATCAAATGCCTAAAATACACAAAAATATCCTTACATCACTTATGGTATAAATAATTGTCCAAATTCAACCATACTAAATGTACTCAATGCACAGTAAAAATTAATGATAGCAGCTAATAGTTTTTAAAGATTTTTGAGAGTTTACTATGGGTCAGCATAAACAAGTGTCTTACATGTATTATCTCAGTCCACATTAAAATGTGATGAGGCAAGTACTATTAATATCATTAATATCCCCTTTTCAGATCAGAAACTGAGGCTCAGACAGGTTAAGAAACTTGCCCCAGGCCGGGTGTGGCGGCTCACGCCTGTAATCCCAGCACTTTGAGAGGCCAAGGTGGGTGGATCACCTGACCAACATGGTGAAACCCCGACTCTACTAAAGATACAAAAATTAGCCAGACATGGTGGCGTGCGCCTATGATCCCAGCTACACGGGAGGCTGAAGCAAGAGAATCCCTGGAACCTGGGAGGTGGAGGCTGCAGTGAGCTGAGATCATGCCACTGCACTCCAGCCTGGAGAACAGAGTGTGAGACTCCATCTCAAAAGAAAAAAAAAAAAGAAAAGAAAAGAAACTTGCCCCCAGGCCACAGTGTAAGTGGTAGAGCCCACATTCCACTAGGCTAGCACCCAATCAAAAAACCAAAAGTATGGATTCCCCCATTATCTAAAGAAGATGAGCATTTTTTCAAAACTTTAACTCCATTCAACAAGCCCTGAAATGTCAACTAGGTGCAAGGTATTAGGCAAGGTGTGGCAGATGTTAGATACAAAGACAAGTAGCATAAAATCTCTGCAATCAAAAGCTAATGACTTGGTAGTAATAGCAAAACCACTGTTTAAAAACAGCAACCAAAAACCAAGAGAAAAGTGCTACAAGGACATCTTCTGACCCTCTGAACTATATTTAACACCAAAGGGTAACGTAACAGCAATGTGGCTGAAAATGACAGGCTGATAGGGAAGGGAAGAGAGAAAAGAAAACGGTACAGCCAGTGAAGTACACAGCTGCCCAGGCAAACCAGTTACATGAGTTGCCTCTCTTTTATTTAGTTATAAAGAACACTGTCTTAAACCTGCCCCAAAATTACATCTTAATTCCTCCAGTCCAACTCCCCACCACTTTATTTTTTCTTTTTTTTTGAGATGGAGTCTTACTCTGTCACCCAGGCTGGAGTGCAGTAGCACAATATCGGCTCACCACAACCTCCACCTCCCGGGTTCAAGCGATTCTCCTGCCTCAGCCTCCCGAGTAGCTGGGATTACAGGCGCGCACCACCACACCTGGCTAATTTTTGTATATTTAGTAGAGACAGGGTTTCACCATTTGGGCCAGGCTGGTCTTGAACTCCTAACCTTGTGATCCCCACCTCAGCCTCCCAAAGTGCTGGGATTACAGGCGTGAGCCACAGCGCCCAGCCACTCCCCACCACTTTAAATTCAACGACTAATGTTCAGAAACTCATGTACGTTTTTAAATCCTAAGACTTTGAGTCTACTAAGCAAGATACTGATCTCCAAGCCTAAATTTACTCCCCAAAGCATGACTACATGGGCTGTACCTACAGCACCACCCCCAGGGGATGCCTGCTCTAGTTTCCTTTCCAACAGCATGAAATCACAGGGGTGGGAGGATGAAGAAAGGATAACCTTAGCTAAGCCAATTCCAGCTTGTTTTTTGTCTCTTCAGAAACAAATATAAGGGAACATATATGACAGTAAAGATACAAAAGTATTAAAAACAAGAATAGGTGCATCATTATGTTCTCATCATTAACTTTTTTTGCTCCTTATTCATCATCTTTGATACCTGGATTAAAAACTAAGCATATTAGTAATGAGGTAGGGTATGAGAACCAGAAACTGATACCAGTGTGCTTTTTCTGATCTCGTTTTAAAGACACAGAAAAGCACATAAGATGAATGGTGAAAAGAAAACTATCTAAACTCTAATTTTAATCTAATCCACTAATGGGTGGATTTAGCACAGTGAAGGGATTTTAGGAAGCCTGCTTTGTCAGGAAGAGGCTAAAATGGTTCTGACTTCTAAACTATTCCAAAAAAATAGCAATTTTTAAAAATTGCTATCTTGGCCGGGCATGGTGGCTCATGCCTGTAATCCCAGCACTTTGGGAGGCCAAGGTGGGTGCATCATGAGGTCAGGAGATTGAGACCATCCTGAAACCCCATCTCTACTAAAAATAGAAAGAAAAAAAAAATTAGCCAGGCGTGGTGGCACGCACCTGTAGTCCCAGTTATTTGGGAGGCTGAGGCAGGAGAATCACTTGAATCCGGGAGGCGGAGGTTGCAGTGAGCCGAGATTGCGCCACTGCACTCCAGCCTGGGTGTCTCGAAAAACAAAACAAAACAAAGAAAACAAACAAAAAAAAACCCCTGCTACCTCTATACAGTTTCTAATCAAGAATTTTCTGAGTGGTGGAAGTTGACTTCAACATAAGTTTTTTCTAATAGTCCTTATGCCTACGTGAAAAATTAAACTCTACCTAGGGGAAAAAATAAAAATGATCTAATTAAAGCTTTGATACAAAGGTTAAGCCTGACTTCTAGCTTTTCAAAGGTTTAATCAAATCATATACACAGGAATTTTTTTTTCTCCTTTGCTCTATTCTATGCATCTATGATGGATAAAGGAAAAGATGGCATGTTCACCTTTAAAACACACAAGAATAATTTAAAACAGGACTATATAAGGCTTCCAATGTCCGACAGCCAATCTATCATATTAATTATTACTTCCAGTGTGTTATAACTAGAAGACTGATACAACTTTACCATAATAGACCATTTAGCATGCTGGAGAATGACATCACACCTAAATTACTTATTGCCAAGAAAGATCAGCACAGTTTGGATAAAAGTTGCTGAGAGCTGCTGCTAGTGGTGTGATCCCTCAAAGACCATGAGTGGGATGGTCGCTGAGGCACATATATTAATGCTTATAACAGGCAGTGGAACTCCACAGCTGTATACTACTAGGGCAGGAAAAAAATATCAAAGACAGTTTTTCTTTTTTTTGAGACAGAGTTTCACTCTTGTTGCCCAGGCTGGAGTGCAATGGCGCAATCTTGGCTCACTACAACCTCCGCTTCCCAGGTTCAAGTGATTCTCCTGCCTCAGCCTCCTGAGTAGCTAGGATTACAGGCATGTGCCACCAGGCCCAGCTAATTTTGTATTTTTAGTAGAGACGGTGTTTCTCCATGTTGGTCAGGCTGGTCTCGAACTCCCAACCTCAGGTGATCTGCCCTCCTCGGCCTCCCAAAGTGCTGGGATTACAGGCGTAAGTCACCGTGCCCTGTTTTAAGCATGTTGATAGCCTCAAAGCTAAGGCATAACTAAGATGCCACAGGGTAGATCTACTGTAGTTCAGACAGAAAGCTGATTCAATGACATACATAAATAATCTACACAGCCACAAGGAATTTACATAATCCCCGAAAGTTCCACAATGTCAATGCAAAATCCTATAGTATAGTAATATCTCACCCTTCAAAAACAAATATGGCATCTAGGAAAATACCAGGACTTTAAACTCACCTATAAAGATACATGAAGAAGCAGAGCAAGTGGAAACCAAGCTTGATCATGGCTTCTTTCATGTGTGACTTCAGCTGCCCTCGATTGTGTATTTCTGTTGGATCAAACACTCCCATGTTACCACTCGGCACCATAATGTATCTGATAAATTAAAGGATACATACATTAGAAGGATAATCAAATCATAGGCATAAGTATTCAAATATAAGTAGCCAATAATAATCGACTTTTAAAAGTGAACCAATCAGGCCCGGTACTGTGGCTCATGCCTGTAATCCCAGCACTTTGGCAGGCCAAGGCAGGTGGATCACCTGAGGTCAGGAGTTCAAGACCAGCTTGACCAACATGGTGAAACCCTGTCTCTACTAAAAATACAAAAATTAGCTGGGCATGGTGGCAGGCACCTGGAATCCCAGCTACTCGAGAAGCTGAGGCAGGAGAATCACCTGAACCCAGAAGGCAGAGGTTGCAGTGAACCAAGATCGCGCCATTGAGCCCCAGCCTGGGTGACAGAGCAAAACTCCATCTCAAAAAAAAAAAAAAGTGAGCCAATCATAGCAGCCTTAAATTCATACCACATATGGACAGAGTGGTTATGATAATGTCATGGGCTGCCACTTAGTTAGTTTCCTTTTGAAAGTTATAATACTGTTAATCTTCTGCCCTGTAAAATAAATACATTAACATTCCAGAAAAGGATATTTTATGCACTGAAACCCTTTTACTCATCTGTAGAAAACTACCGTACCAGTCATATCTACAGCCGTTTTCCATTAGACAAAGGTTAAAGGAGGCTCCAAACCCAAACCAATTTTATTAAGTTCTTAGAAACTTCATTATGGAAATAGGGAAATTAAGGAAGTTAGGTTACTTTGAGAGGATCAATGAGTTTAAGTGTCTGGGCTTCAACATCCAGACTGTGTCATCTGTGTAACATATATGTCCTAACCTAGCACTGTCCATGAATTCTTCCTGCTCTCACGTCTAAGCTTCTTCTAGTACAACCTTAGTTGTCACACAGCTTCTCAATTATCACTTCTTTGAAATGCAAAGGACTCTCTGAGTTCCACAAAGCTGAAATTCTCCCTTAAAACCCCAGTAGCCCAACTATAGCTGAATAGAGGGTATTTTCATTTGAATATCCAGATAACATCTCATCCTTGTCTAATTTCTAGGTTATCTAATAAGAGTGTCACCATTTTCTCGGTGGTCCTTAAAAACTTCCTCTTACCCAACTGGGACTTCTGTCTTCCTCATCTTTCATAGCCAGTCCATCAAACCCTTGTCCAGTCTTTCTTCCTACCACCACTTACTTAGCTTTTTTTTCCTTTTTGGATTTTTGTTTTATTTTTAATGTTTGTGGGTACATAGTAGGCATATATATTTATGGGTTACATGAGAGATTCTGGTACAGGCATGCAATGTGTAATAATCCCATCAGGGTAAGGCTGGGCACAGTGGCTCACACCTGTAATCCCAGCACTCTGGGAGGCCGAGGCGGGAGGATTGCCTGAGGTTGAGAGTTCAAGACCAACCTGACCAACGTGGAGAAATCCCATCGCTACTAAAAATACAAAATTAGCCAGGTGTGGTGGCGCATGCCTGTAATCCCACCTACTCAGGAGGCTGAGGCAGGAGAATCACTTGAACCCAGGAGGCAGAGGTTGCAATGAGCCAAGATTGCGGCATTGCACTCCAGCCTGGGTAACAAGAGCAAAACTCCGTCTCAAAAAAAAAAAAAAAAAAAATCACATCAGGGTAAATGGGATATCCATTACCTCAAGCATTTATCCTTTGTTACAAACAATCCAATTATACTTTTTTAGTTTATTATTATTATTATTTTTAGATGTAATTTCACTCTGTTGCCCAGGCTGGAGTGTAGTGGCACAATCTCGGCTCACTGCAACCTCCTCCTCCTGGATTCAAGCAATTCTCCTGCCTCAGCCTGCCGAGTAGCTGGGATTACAGGTGCCCAACACCACCACGCCCAGCTAATTTTTGTATTTTTAGTAGAGATGGGGTCTCTCCGTGTTGGCCAAGATGGTCCTGAACTCCTGACTTCAGGTGATCCTCCCACCTCAGCCTCCCAAAGTGCTGGGATTACAGGAGTGAGCCACTGCACTCACCTCTAAAACACACAGGAATAATTTAAAACAGGACTATATAAGGCTTCCAGTGTCTGACAGCCAATCTTTCATATTAATTCTTACTTCCAGTGTGTTATAACTAGAAGACTGATACAACTTTACCATAACAGACCATTCAGCATGCTGGAGAATGAGCATCACACCTAAATTACTTATTGCCAAGAAAGATCAGCACAGTTTAGATAAAAGTTGCTGCGAGCTGTGGTATGATTCCCCAAAGACCATGAGTGGGATGGTCGCTGAGGCACATATGTTAATGCTTATAACAGGCAGTGGAACTTCACAGCTGTATACTACTAGGGCAGGAAAAAAATATCAAAGACAGTTTTTGGTATTTTTTTGATATCCATCAAAAAAAAAAAAAAGACACACACAGTAAAAAGTGTTGGCAAGGATATAGAGAAAATGGAACCCCCAATACACAGTTGATGGGAATGTCAAATAGTGCAGCTGTGGCTGGGCACACTGGCTTACACCTGTAATCCCAACACTTTGGGTGGCTGAGGTGGGAGGATCGCTTGAGCCCAGGAGGTCGAGGCTGTAGTAAGCCAAGATCATGCCACTGCACTCCAGCCTGGGCAACAGAGTGAGACTCTGTCTCGAAAAAAAAAAAAAAAAGCGCAGCTGCTTCTGAAAATACTCAGGCAGTTCCTCAAAAGGTTAAATATAGAGTTACTATATGACTCAGTGATTCCACTCCTAGGTATTTTGCCTCTTTGTCCTGTGGACTACTGTACTTCACCTCCAACAGCATAAAGTACAGTGGTCTGAAAATAACAAATAATCAATCTGTTGATTTTTTAAACCTTATTAAATAGAAGGTAAACTTGTGACCAGCAGACAGCCAACCTGTCACTGCAGTTACCAGGGCAATAAATATACATGATCTTTGTCTTTATTTTATTATTATATTTAAAAAAGAATCTTCGGTGTTTTTGTTTGTTTTTTTGAGGCTGGGTCTCGCTCTGTTTCCCAGGCTGGAGTGCAGTGGTGCAATCTCGGCTCACTGCAACCTCCGCCTCCCAGGTTCAAGTGATTCTCCTGCCTCAGCCTCCCAAGCAGCTGGGACTACAAGCGCATGCCACCACGCCCAGCTAATTTTTGTATTTTTAGTAGAGATGCGGTTTCTCCATGTTAGCCAGGGCTGGTCTCGAACTCCTGACCTCAGGTAATCCACCCACCTCAGCCTCTTTAAAGTGCTGGGATTATAGGCGTGGGCCACCACGCCTGGCCTAAAAAAAGAATCTTTGGACTTGACTTCATAGAGCCTTTTACCACTATCTACAAAGAAGCCATGCCAAAGCTGGCTCTTCTAGCAGGTTTTCATTTCTAGTAGAAATGACTGACAGTATGGTCTGGTATAACATTAAGATCCTCATTCTCAAAGATTCGAGTCCCCATTCTCACTCCCAAAGTTGTGTTTCACTTAGTGAAACTACAGGTAGACTTAGCTGTGCTAAAAGTCTGCCTGGGACTAGCCCGCAGCAGAAGTGCAAGTAATCTGTGTTCCCAGCTCAGAGCTCACTTTAGGGCATTGTCTATGGAACTGATCATGGGAGAGTACTATTAAGCTTGAAAGAGGCCAGGCGCGGTGGTGTGCACCTGTAGTCCCAACTGCCCAGGAGGCTGAGGTGGGAAGATCGCTTCAGCCCAGGAGTTCAAGGCTGTAGTGCACTATATCACGCCTGTGAATAGCGATTGCATTCCAGCCTGAGCAACATAGCAAGACTTCATCTCTTAAAAAAAAAAAAAAATTCAGAACCCATGTTCAGTATATTAAAAAAAGAAAACAAAAAATTCTACCCCAGGATACCCACCCTCTAGAAAAGAGACACAGATATTTTAAAGCTTTTCTCTCACTCAGATTCTAGTTTCATGACCTTTATAAAATCATTCCCCCATATCCACTCCTTCCCTCATCTCTACTGCTGCCATTATCTTTTCATGTGCATCCCATCTTCCTCCAAACCCTACTTAATTTTTTTCTATGTTCTTTTTATTCTAACTGCACTTTACAACATCATACTTAAAAATCAGCCAATGAATGGTCCTGTCCCAAAAAACTAGACATAAATAAAAATGAAATAAAACCTAAAAATGTAGTAGAGCAGCAACCCACTAATACAACAATTGCAGGCTTGTCAAGATTATCCCAGCGGTCTTCACAAGAAAGTATGCTATGTATAATAACCCAACTATAAAATTATATACAGTCAGGGTTTCCATTGAGCTCATTTTGAGCAAACTTCCTAAATTTATTAAATAAAAAATTTGGATTAGGTACCTAATTTGCAGCTTTTTTTTTTTTTTTTTTTGAGACGGAGTCTCGCTCTGTCGCCCAGGCTGGTTGCAGTGGTGTGACCTCAGCTCACTTCAAGCTCCACCTCCCGGCTTCACGCCATTCTCCCGCCTCAGCCTCCCAAGTAGCTGGGGCTACAGGTGCACACCACCAAGCCCCGCTAATTCTTTTTGTATTTTTAGTAGAGATAGGGTTTCACCGTGTTAGCCAGGATGGTCTCGATCTCCTGACCTCATGATCCACCCACCTCAGCCTCCCAAAGTGCTGGGATTACAGGCGTGAGCCACTGCACCCAGCCCTAATTTGCAGCTTTTAAATGTACTTCCAGCCCGGCGCTGTGGCTCACACCTGTAATCCCAGCACTTTGAGAAGCCGACGTGGGCGGATCACTTAAGGTCAGGAGTTTGAGACCAGCCTGACCAACATGGTGAAACCCTGTCTACTAAAAATACAAAAATTAGCCAGGCATTGCGGCGGGCACCTGAATCCTAGCTACTTAGGAGGCTGAGGCAGGAGAATGGCTTGAACCCAGGAGGCGGAGGATGCAGTGAGCCGAGATCAAGCCACTGTACTCCAGCCTGGGTGACAGAGTGAGACTCCATCTCCAAAAAAAAAAAAAAGCTATTAAACACCTTTTTTGGCTCACACCTATAAATAATCCCAGCCCTTTGGGAGGCCGAGACCGGCAGATCACCTGAGGTCAGGAGTTCAAGACCAGCCTGGCCAACATGGTGAAACCCTGTCTCTAGTAAAAATACAAAAATTAGCCAGGCGTGGTGGTGCATGCCTGTAGTCCCAGCTACTCGGGAGGCTGAAGTGGGAGAATCGCTTAAACTGAGGAGGCAGAAATTGCAGTGAGCTGAGATCACACCACTGCACTCCAGCCTGGGTAATAAAGTAAGATTCTGTATTGAAAAAAACACACCTTTTTAAAATTTTTTTTAACTGCCTTGACACCAAACTAAACAAACTATACTCACCGATATATATTCCAAGTGGCAACAGGTAAGTTGAGAAGGAAGATGAACCAGTGCAATGAAATGAGCAGTAATACAGTGACAATGGTATGGCCAATCAATTCTGGAATTACCCACTGCAATGGAAGAACACAGTATTACATCTCACTGCTATGTCCTTCCTGACTGTACATGTTATTTGAAACTAAATCAATGAACGTACAGAGAATTTACAAGCTACTGTTTCAAGATTATTTTTAGACTCCCATGTCCCAGATTTGCATACTGCTATAACTTTGTATCCCATGCAAATACATCAGGGCACAGCTTAAAAATAAAGCACTTAAATTTCAATTACTTTTTATCCTAAGCAAAGGCTTAGGTTCATTCATTAAGCAGATCTGAATGAGAACTAGAGAAAAAAAGAGTATTGTTTAGTTCCTATTCTAGTATCTATGCCAAAGCCCCTAGCTCAAATTTGGAATGTTTGATATCCACACACATGTTGCCTTTCAAGTCAGAATAGCAACGTTAAACATTTTCCAATCTCCAGAATCCCGAGGAAACCATTTCATATTCAGAGAAAAATAAAAAAAAATAAGAATGTAAAAGCTTACAATAATAGCTCAAAGTTGACCAGATATGATAATGAACCAGAATGCCAGAATCCTGGCCTATCGGCTTTACAGAGCTCCATGCCCTTCCCTATGCTCTTTGTTGACTGTGTAATGTTCTAGTTCTTATGCATCAACAGCTTTTGTGGCAGGGTTCTCAATTCACCAACAGCTTTCCTTTCCTATGAGTACAGATTTTTAATTAAACTTAACTTCTTTTAGTGGAAGTTAATATTTAATGAAAGAAACTGGCATGCCTCACTTTCAGAAATGAGGAAAACAAAACTCAGAGTGGTTAGTTAAATTGCCTAAGGTTACACAGCTAAATAATGGCAGAGCAATATAGTGTAAGCCCAGGCACAATGACCTCAGACCTCCTGCATTTAGATTTTGGATAATTTTTTGGTAAATAAAGAAGTAGAGATTTTTCTGGGCCATAAACCTAATTTGCAATCAGCTTGGTTATACTTTTTTTTTTGCTCTGTCGCCAGGCTGGAGTGCAGTGGCATGATCTCGGCTCACTGAAACCTCCACCTCCCAGGTTCAACCAATTCTCCTGCCTCAGCCTCCCGAGTAGCTGGGACTACAGGTGCCCGCCACCATGCCAGCTAATTTTTGTATTTTTTAGTAGAGACGGGGTTTCACCATGTTGGCCAGGATGGTCTCAATCTCTCAACCTTGTGATCCACCCGCCTTAGCCTCCCAAAGTGCTGGGATTACAGGCGTGAGCCACCGCGCCCTGCCGGCTATACTTTTTAAAATGCTATTACATGTTGGAAAGTTCTAGTTGATTGCATAATTCTTACAAGTATGAGCCACAAAGTCAAACAAACCTGGAATGGAACTCATGCTATGTCCTATTTATTAGCTGTGCAATCTTGGGAAAAGTTACCCTCTCTAAGCCACAATGTTTTCATCTGTAAAATACACATAATACCTACCTCACGAAGTTGTTGTAGAGAATTAGATGAAATAACATGTAAGCCACATGCAAAGTAGGCACTCAATAAAATGTCAGCTGATGTTATACTAATACTCTCCGATCCATATCAGATCCCTAAAGCTATAGCCTTCAGTCTCTGGATTTCTTACTGTAGGCTGCAATCATCTTTGTATTACACAGACAAAGACCTGAAACATGTTTCTTTTTTTATTTTTTCTCTTGTTTTATTTTTGTAGAAAGGAAGTCTCCCTATGTTACCAGAGCTGGTCTCGAACCCCTGGGCTCAAGTGATTCTCCCTCCTCGGCCTCCCAAAGTACTGGGGACAGGTGTCAGCCACTGCAACTGGCCTGAAATATGTTTCAGGAAGCAAGACTTAACCTTATTATGCTTGGTTTACTGACTTTCAACCAAGTCCTCTGTTTTTTGTCTCTTCCCTCCTTAACGATATGCCCTTCCCCAAATTTGTTCTCAGCACACTGGCACTAGACTCATATCCTCCATGAAGGAGCTTGGAGGGTTTTTCTCTAAAGTAAATGACTCGAGAAAACACCTAGCAAAACACCGCCATTTCAGGTACCCCAACAAAAGTCCAGGTAGATAACAATTACCCTACAGGGAAGTATACCAGTCAACAAATCTAGACCATCCAAAGAGCTTTCAATGAGCATTTTAGTGCTTTACCCTTAAATATGAATAGGCAGTCATATATCAGAAATTTGAAGAAAGCCTCCAAAATGAAAGACAGAGGGGGGGGAAAAAAGAAAGGAAAAGAACTTGATGGAAACAGATATAATATAGGAAGCAGAAGAAAATTTCAAAAATTCTATAATCAGCCAGGCATGGTGGTGCACATCTGCAGTCCCAGCTACTTGGGACGCTAAGGCGGGAGGATCGCTTGAGCCTAGAAATTCAAGGCTGCAATGAAATATGATTGTGCCACTGTACTTCAGCCTGGATGAGAGAAAAAGACCCTATCTTTAATAAAAAATAGAAAAATACTATAATCAGTATTCTCAGAGAACTAGGAGTCAAACATGAACCAAGAGAATAAAAACCTCTTAAAAATCATCATTTTAGCATAAATGCTACATTTGTTAGAAAATTCAAAAGAAGGTTGGGTGCAGTGGCTCATGCCTGTAATCCCAGCACTTTGGGAGGCCGAGGAGAGCAGATCACCTGAGGTCAGGAGTTGAAGACCAGCCTGGCCAACGTGGCGAGATTTCATCTCTATTAAAAATACAAAAATTAGCCAGCATGGTGGCACACCCCTGTAATCCCAGCTACTTGGGAGGCTGAGGCACAAGAATTGTTTGAACCCAGGAGTTGGAGGTGTCAGTGAGCCGAGATAGCACCACTACACTCCAGCCTAGACAACAAGTGCAAAACTCCATCTCAAAAAAAAAAGAAAAAAGAAAAAAAGAAAATTCAGAAGAAAAAGCAAGGGAAATAATAAAAACAGCAGAAAAAAAATCAAAGAGATAAAACTAAGAAAAAGGAAAAATTGGCAGATCAATCCAGCAGATCAATTGTCTAGTTAGTGGAAGTTGTAGGAAGAGAAGGAGGGAAAAAAGATGGGGAAGAAACATCAAAGAAAGAATACAAGAAAATTTCCCATATTGAAAGAGCCTATCAGATGTCCAAAACAAACAAGAAAGGCCTTTTAAAAAGTACACAGAGGGCCAGGCACAGTGGCTCACGCCTGTAATCCCAGCACTTTGGGCAGATTACGAGGTCAGATCAAGACCATCCTGGCTAACATGGTGAAACCCTGTCTCTACTAAAAATACAAAAACAAAATTAGCCAGGCATGGTGGCAGGCACCTGTAGTCCCAGCTACTCAGGAGGCTGAGGTGGGAGAATGGCATGAACCGGGGAGGCAGAGCTTGCAGTGAGCCGAAATCGTGCCACTGCAATCCAGTCTGGGCCACAGAGCAAGACTCCGTCTCAAAAAAAAAAAAGTACACAGCGATACAGCACTGCAAAATTTCAAAACACCAAGGATAAAGATTCTAACACTTCCCCATAGAGGACAGGAAAAGAGAGAAAGAGAGAGAGAGAGAATGAGAATGAGAATCATATAAAATAGATGAGAAATTCTTCGGGAGGCTGGGGTGGTCAGATCATGAGGTCAGGAGATCGAGACCATCCTGGCTAACATGGTGAAACCCCGTCTCCACTAAAAAATACAAAAAAATTAGCCGGGCGTGGTGGCGGGCGCCTGTAGTCCCACCTACTTGGGAGGCTGAGGCAGGAGAATGGCGTGAACCCGGAAGGCGGAGCTTGCAGTGAGCCGAGATCGCGCCACTGCACTCCAGCCTGGGCAACAGAGTGAGACTCCGTCTCAAAAAAAAAAAAATGGCATGGTACTTCCCAACTTGAACCACTGGAAGTCAGAAGACCACCAACGGGTGTCTTTAAAATTCTGAAAGAAAAATCTTTTCCAACCTAGAACCCTGTACTCTGACAACTATGAATCAAGTGTAAAGATAAGACGTTTTCAAACATGGAAGGTCTCAAAATTTAATTGCCAGTTACCTCATCTCAGAAGCTACATGAGGCTGGGCGCAGTGGCTCACAACTGTAATCCTAACACTTTGGGAGGCCAAAGAGGGCAGATTGCTTGAGCCTAGGAATTTCAGACCAGCCTGGGCAACATAGTGAAACCCTGTCTCTACAAAAAAATTTTAAAAATCAGCCAGGTATGGTGGCACTCACCTGTAGTCCCACCTACATGGGAGACTGAGGTGGAAGGATCGCTTGAGCCTAGGAGGTCAAGGCTGCAGTGAGCCATGATCGCATCACTGCACTCCAGCCTGGGCAACAGACTGAGACTCTGCCTCAAACAATCAAACAAAATTTATGAAAATTTTTAAAATATGGAGCTTAGGCCAGGCATGGTGGCTGACACCTGTAATCCCAGCACTTTGCCAAGACAGCAGGATTGCTTAAGGCCAGGAGTTCAAAACCAGTCTAGGTCACATAGCAAGATCCAGTCTACAAAAAAATTTAAAAATTAGCCAGGTGGCTGGGCACAGTGGCTCATGCCTATAAACTTTGGGAGGCTGAGGCAGGCGAATCACTTGAGGTCAGGAGTTTGAAACCAGCCTGGCCAACATGGTGAAACCCCATCTCTACAAAAAATACAAAAAAAATTAGCCGGGTGTGGTGGCAGTGCCTGTAATCCCAGCTACTTGGGAGGCTGAGGCAGGAGAAGCACTTGAACCTGGGAGGCAGAGGCTGCATGAGTCCAGATCACACCACTGCACTCCGGACTGGGTGACAGAGTGAGACTCCATCTCAAAAAAAAAAAAAAAAAAAATTAGCCAGGCATGGTGGCATGCGCCTATAGTCCCAGCTACTCAGAAGGCTGAGGCAGATCACTTGAGCCCAGGAATTCAAGAATAGCCTGATCATCACTGCAAGAAACCCTCTCTCTCAAAAAATAAATAAAGAGTTATACATTAAAAAAAAAAAATTATTTTCTCGGTAAACTACACAAGAAAGGTCTTCTTTCATTCAACCAAAGACAGACTTGAGCTTTTTTCCATGAGTGGGAGGAGGGAGTTCCGACACAGAAGACAAAAACAATTACCCTCATAATGAACATTTCCCTACTCTGAGTAAAGATGCTATCCACTGTAAACAAGAGACAAGCAACACGTAAAGAAACAAAATTTCAAGTCAGATCTTCTAGCATAATTTCATGATCTAAAATATTGTAAAACACAGCAGTTCCATCAAATTTCCAATGAATAAGAGACAACATGTACTCTAAAATCAAAAATACATCTGTTATCTATAATAATCTTAAATATGGAAAATGACCTGGCTTCAATGCCAGAGAATGAGCAAAGAAATGTCTTACCTTGTTTAATTTTGAGCAACATGATCTAGCGTTAATGTAATCACATTCTAAATCAGACAATGTAATTATCTGATGATCAAGATAAGGAATTATTATATTTCTTTTATAATAACTAAGTATTTAAGTTTCAGAAAGCAATCCCAGTTACAAGGCAGAATTAGATTTGACTTGAAAAAAATGAGTTGTTTCCTAAAGTTTGCTCATTAGACAACTCAATTTTCCCATTCATGTTCCTTCAACAAATTATTTTACAAAATAATCCTATTTTGCTCAAATCTAATCTGACCCAACGAGAACATTTACTTTGAGTTCTTCAAATGTAAAACAATGGCTATTAAAAAAAAAAAAAAATGGGAAATATCCCAGCACTTTGGGAAGCTGAGGCAGGAGGATCACCTGAAGCAGGAGTTCAAGATCAGCATAGGCAACATAGCAAGCCTCCATCTCTGTCACCCAGGCTGTAGTGCAGTGGCACAATTCCAACGTACTGCAACTCCTGCCTCCTGGGTTCAAGCAATTCTTGTGCCTCAGCCTTCCAAGTAGCTGGAATTATAAGTGCGTGCCACCACCACACCAAGCTAATTTTTTGTATTTTTAGTAGAGACGGGGTTTCACTATGTTAGCCAGGCTGGTCTCGAACTCCTGGCTTCAAGTGATTCACTCACCTCACCCCCATCTCTACAAATTTTTTTTTTTTTTTAATTAGCCGGGCATGAGCACCTGTAACGCTAGCTCTTAGTAGCAGTAGTGCTAGGGTGAGGCAGCAAAATGCCTAGAGCCCAGGATTCACGTTACACTGAGCTATAATCACACCAGTGGGCTCCAGTCTGAGCAGCAGATTTGGTAGGCACCTGTAGTCTCAGCTACTTGAGAGGCTGAGGCAGGAGAATCGCTTGAACCCAGGGGGTGGAGGTAATAGTAAGCCAAGATTGCGCCACTGCACTCCAGCCTGGGTGACACAGTGAGACTCTGTCTCAAAAATAAACATGAAAATAAAATAAAGTCAAACTCATCGCTTTCTCCACAAATTGATCTTCCTCCAATTTGTTTTATTTCTGTTACTGACACAAGTATCATTTGCCCAGGATCAAAATGTGGAAAGCTATCTCTGCCTTCTGTTTCATATATCATAATCACTCATTTGTAGGTCCTAGCAATCATTTCTTCCAAATACTACTCACATATTCCCTCCTTTCGCCTGCCCACAACCAGCACTCTATTTGAAATCCAGACCCTATCCAGTTGGTTTATCTTCTAATCTTTCTTGTTTCCAACCCACTCGGCAGATTCATCTTCCTAATAAACTACCGAAAATAAAAATTTTCAATGGCTCTCTATTGCCTGCAGGATAAAAGTGAAAGACTTCCCTCCCACCCTTAACATTCAAGCCCTCCAAAATCTGATGTAATCCTGCCTTTCCAACTTAGCCTTCTACTGATGCCAAAATCAACCATGTGCTCCAGATGGTCTATTCGTTAACCATCGCCCAGAAATCCACGAACATACCTGTCTCTGCACCTTCGCTCTTGCCAGTGTCTGATTTGGAATATTCACCTCTTTCCCTTTCTGTAGATTTTGTCCACAGTTCAAAGTCCAAGAAAACTCTTATATCCTATATGAAGTCTACCGTGGCCATTTTCCACCTCCTATCCCTAAGTTAGCGCAACTATCCTAAAATACAGAATATGCTGAATTGCATCAAAACACCCCCGAATGTATTTTAATGTAATGTCTAAGTCAAACATTCCACCTACCATTTCTCTAAATGCATAAATTGGTGTAAACCAGGGCTATTTCAAATTATCAAGCCTGGTTTTCCAAACTGCAAAAAGAAAAAATCCAGTTACATTTCTGAGCGTAAGCTCTAGTTCAGGGGTGTCCAATCTTTTGGCTTCCCTGGGCCACGTTGGAAGAAGAATTGCCTTGGGCCACACATAAAATACACTAACACTAATGATAGCTGATGAGCTAAAAAAAACAAATCACCAAAAAAGAATCATAATGTTCTAAGAAAGTTTACAAATTTGTGTTGGGCCACGTTCAAAGCTGTCCTGGACCACATGCAGCCCGTGGGCCGTGGGTTGGACAAGCTTGCTCTAGTTCCTTATATCACAAGAGGCGCATAGAGGTCATCAAAACTTAGGCAAGTGATGCTGCCCTTTCAATCAGCTCCCTAAACCTAATAAAACTCAGAAATCTTGTCGTTAGATATCATCAAAGTAAAAACTGCTGCTCAATTGGGGAGGGTGGGGACACGAAGGCAGAGCAATATTTACTGAACATTAGCTATGGGGCAGGCACTGTGCTAGGGTGCTCAGCACCATTCTCATTGTGCATATCTAGGAAATAAACATTTCCTATTTTAAAGATCAGAAAACTGAGGCTTAGGGAAATAATGTACATAGCAAAGAGCTAGCTGAGCAGGAAACCTGATTCCAAATTTTGTCCCTTTCCACTACAACAGGCTGCCAGTCCACAATGAAGTATGAAGCTGCACTGAACATATACTCTGTACAACTATCCTAAAGCCCTCATGCTCTAGCAAACAAATGGTTTAATCCGATCAGAAACAGGTACATGTGATTTCCAAGAAAGGAAGCTGAAATGCCGAGTTCCTCATACGTTTTTTCTATCTTATATTTAATTACTTAAACCTGGATTGTGTAATGCAACATTGGGCAACAACTAAGCCTAGATGCTTTGTCAAGAGCTGGGAAGAGTTGTAGCCGACATGGCTACTGCAGTGCTAAATTCAACCACCATTTATTGCTCTGGAAAACAGTTTGAATACTGCAACTTAAGTTTTAACATGGATCGATAGAAAAATTTAAAAGCTGAGAAACTACTGGGAACTACAGCAGGTGTAGTTATTGAATTTACAGATCTGCAACCACCGGGGACAACCAAAATAATTACTTTGTAGATAGTTGTTAAAACAACTCCTTTCCAACACTCACTACAAAACGGCAGAGTGAAGGAAGCAACTTCGCTCCTTTGGCGAATGAGTCAACTCCTGGATGTGAAAGGTCCCTGCAAGTACTAACACCCGCCAGAACAAAGGGGCGGGTGCCGGGGGTGTTGCCTGGGGAACAGGAGGAGGCAAATGGCCCGCACTCATCCCGGCACCCGACTGTCGCAAGCGACCGCCCTTGGGACCCCCAGTATCCGACGAAGAGAACGGCGCGGGGCCTCTCCCAGAAAAACGGCGACCCTTCTCTCCCGAGGGCGGCAGTGGCTCAGGCTGGGCTGGTCCGGGCGCCGCGGGGACGAGCGGAGAGCAGGCGGGCAGGCCGAGACGGGGCGCGCCCGGAGAGGCCCACTCGGAGCCGAGTGAGGGGCGGCCGGCAGCCCAGGCAGGGCAAGTGCGTGCAGAGCGGCAGGGCCCGTCGGGTAGGGCAGCCAGCCTCTCCTACCCGCCCCGGGGCCCGCGCCACCGCCCCGGCCAGGCCAGCTCCCAGGGAGCCCACGCCCGCTGCCGGGCGCCTCCCTAGTCCCACACACCTGCCCGGGTACCCAACTGGCCCACCCTCAGCCGTGTCCCCCGGCAAGGCGTCCGCCTGCCTCAGGCAAGGATACGAAGTAGACCGAGAGGAAGATGAGCGCGCAACAATCGAGGAGAGAGAAGACGAACACCACCGCCTCCATCCTCCTCCTCCTCCTCCTCCTCCTCCTCCTCCGTCGCCGCCGCTCCTTCCGTCAAACCGGCTCGGATGCCCCGACCCGCCCCTGATAGGCCCTTGCCGGGGCTGGCTGAGGCGTGTGGTCCTCGAATCCAGGCGCGGCATGCCGGGAGTTGTAGTCCATATTTTAAAAAACTCTACGGCCCTAATTCTGACGCATGCTGGGAATTGTAGTTCATTAGTACAAGTCCATATCAAAGAGGTGGGCAGGGCCTCTTTCATAAATCCGATTATTTCCAGAAATGGAATTAATCAACAAGTATTTACTCAACGCTTTTCTTTTAAGGAGCTGGGGTCTTGCTCTGTCGTCCAGGCTGGAGTGCAGTGGCATGATAGAGCTCACTACGACCTCGAATTCCTGGGCTCAAGCAATCCTTCCACCTGAGCCTCCCGACATGCCCAGCTAATTTTATTTTATTATTTCTTATTTTATTTTTTTTTTTTGAGACAGGGTCTCACTCTGTTTCCCAGGCTGGAGTGCAGTGGCATGGTCACAGCTCACTGCAACCTCTACCTCCTGGCCTCAGGTGATCCTCCCACCTCCGCCTCCTGAGTACCTGGGATTACAGGAATGTACCACCACGCCTGGCTAATTTTTTGTATTTTTAATAGAGATGGGGTTTTTGCCATGTTGCCCAGGCTTGTCTCGAATTCCCGGGCTCAAGCGATCTGCCTGTCTCAGTCTCCCACAGTGCTGGAATTACAGGCCTGAGCCACTGCACCAGTCTCTACTGAACGCTTTTAATCTGGATATCCAGTAGGATGTATTTCCCATGTGTCAAATTTTCTTTAGAGTTGGCTCTAGAACCACTGCATTCCCTGACTTGGGATTTGTAAGGGGTTTTCATCTCAAAGCACAAATCTAACTTGATGCTTCTGGCTTGACATTTGCGATTTGCCCTTCCCTTCCTGATTTCAATTTCTCCAGAGATTTCACAGTCCTTTGTTTATCCTCTCCTACAGCAATGTTTCTCTCCTCTCTAGATTTTAAGATCTTTAAGAAGTGAATACGATGTCTTACTCATCCATTCATTCATTTAACAAATACAGTAGTACCTCTTATCTGCAGGGGCTACTTTCCAAGACCCCCAAGTGGATGCCTGATACAATGGATAGTACCAAACCCTATGTGTACTATGTTTTTTCCTATATATACATACCTGTGATAAAGCTTAATTTATAAATCAGGCACAGTAGGAGATTAACAAGTAATAATAAAATAGAACAATCATACTGTAATAAAAGTTATGTAAATGTGGTCTTTCTCTGTCTCAAAATATCTTATTGTACTGTACTTACCCTTCTTTTTGAGATGATGTATGATGATAAAATGCCTATGTGATAAGATGAAGAGACAGATGCAGCCTCTCCAGTGATTTTTATATTTTTCAGTCTAAATCTATTGTTACATTCGTGTAACTATCCATTACTTGCAGTAAGTGGCTTGGTATCACTCGTTTTAGGGAATCCCTCACTGAAGTCTTTGTATAGGCTCAATACTTTCTGGCTCAACATGTTGCCATCAATTGGGACACGTTTTCTGTTCGTGTCTTCCACCCACAAATGTAATGCCTCTTCCACTTTTTTTTTGTGGTTGTTGTTTTTGTTTTTGTTTTTCTGAGAAGAAGTTTCACTCTGTCACCCAGGCTGGAGTGCAGTGGCGCCATCTCAGCTCTCTGCAACCTCCACCTCCCAAGTTCAAGCGATTCTCCTGCCTCAGCCTCCGGAGTAGCTGAGATTACAGGTGCATGCCACCACGCCCAGATAATTTTTTGTATTTTTAGTAGAGTTGGGGTTTCGCCATGTTGGCCAGGCTGGTCTCAAACTGCTGGCGTCAAGTGATCCACCTACCTTGACCTCCCGAAGTGCTGGGATTACAGGCGTGAGCCACTGTGCTCTGCCGCCTTTTCCATCTTAACTAAGCACTTATCAGGCACTGTGGCCATAACTTTTGTAGTCTGAGTTGCAACAGCAAAACTAGCACAAATTCCTTTTTCCTTTTTCAGAAATTCACGGATAAAAGACTGGTTCTTACCATAGATCTTAGCAGTCTCATATGGTTTTTTTTTCTTTCCTTAAGTCAAGAACTTTGACCATTTCACTTAAAGGGAGCACTTTATGGCTTCTCTTTGGCATATCTGAATTGCCAGTATTCACTGCTCTTGAACTTTGGGCCATTGTTAAGTAAAATAATGGGTACTTGAACATAAGCACTGCAATAATGCTGCAGTCAATCTGATAACCGATAAGATGGCTACTACGTGACTAACAGGTAGGTGGCGTAGACAGCACGGATATGCTGGACAAGGGGATAGATAATTCATGTCCCAGGCAGGATGAAGTAAGCAGCAGGAGATTTCATTACACTACTAAGAGTGGCACACAATTTAAAATTCATGAATTGTATATTTCTGAAATTTTCCATTTAACATTTTAGGACTGTGATTGACCTCAGGTAAATGAAACCAGTGAAAGCAAAACTGTGGATGAGACTGCTGTATTTACTGACAACACCCCTGCTATAGGCCAAGAACTGCTCTAGACTCCAGAGATATAAAAATAAACAAGGCAAACAAGTTGCTGCTCTAGTAGGGTGAGTGGGAGGAACAGGCAATAAAGTATAACAAAGTACAGGAAAAAGATAACTTCAAGCAGTGATAAGCTCTATGAGCGGTTGTGTCAAAGTTATTTATTCATTCAACCAATATGTTCTGAGCAGCCAGAATATATGAGCCACTGTTCCAAACCTTGGGAAAAGTCCCCACAAGCCTGTTTACATTACAGTGAGAAAGACAGACGACAAAGTAAATATACTAATGACAGGCAGTCATAAGTACTTGGAAGGGGATGGGGAAAGACTTGGAGACGGAGTGATCAGAGAAAGCCAAGCTGAGGAAATGACACTTAAGTAGAAATTTGAACAATAGCTATGTGAAGGTCTGCGGGCAGAATGTTTCAGAAAGTAGGAACAATAATTTCAGAGGCCCAGTTGTACAGAGAGGCTTGCTGTGTTAAAGGAATAGAAAAAAAGACTACTGTGCTCTTGTGGCTAAAGCACAGGGGAAAAGGGTGAGAGAGTGCTGAGAGGAAGAGAAGGAGGCAGGGTAAGCTTATATGGGCCCTGTAGACCCTTGGCAAGGATTTTTATCCTAATATGATGAGAAACCACTGGAGAGTTCTAAGCAAAAAAGTAGCTTAATCTGATTTACATTTTTAAAATCTCATTCTGGCTATTTCGTGCACCGAACGTGTGAAAGGGAAACAAGTTTGTCGGCAGGGAGATCACATGCTGAGTAGAACAGGAGAATTAGTATGAAGGCAAAACCAACTGGGCCGGGCGCGGTGACTCACGCCTGTAATCCTAGCACTTTGGGAGGCCGAGGCGGGCAGATCACCTGAGGTCGGGAGCTCGAGACCAGCCTGACCAACATGGAGAAACCCCATCCCTACTAAAAATACAAAATTAGCCAGGGGTGGTGGTGCATGCCTGTAATCCCAGCTACTTGGGAGGCTGAGGCAGGAGAATCACTTGAACCCAGGAGGCGGAGGTTGCAGTGAGCTGAGATTGCTCCATTGCACTCCAACCTGGGCAACAAAAGTGAAACTCCGTCTCAAAAAAATAAACAACAACAACAACAAAAAAAAAACACAAAAACCCAACTGGATTTGCCTGATGCAGTATAGGTTCATAGATTCATAAAGGGTTCACAGGTTAAAGCTAGACATACAATTAACAGATTATCTAATTAATTAAACCAGCTATTACCAAACTCCCATTGTACCTTGTACATATCTCTATCAGAATATTCATTACATACTCAGTTATCTTGAGGTGAAAAAAAAATACTCATCAACTATCTTCCTTATGTGCTTGGCCAGTCACACTGAGGGGTGACAGCGTGCTGGCAGTCCTTACAGCTCTCGCTCGCTCTCGCTCGCTCTCGGCGCCTCCTCTGCCTGGGCTCCCACTTTGGCGGCACTTGAGGAGCCCTTCAGCCCGCCGCTGCACTGTGGGAGCCCCTTTCTGGGCTGGCCAAGGCCGGAGCCGGCTCCCTCAGCTTGCAGGGAGGTGTGGAGGCAGAAGCGCGGGCGAGAACCGGGGCTGCGTGCGGTGCTTGTGGGCCGGCGCGAGCTCCGAAGTGGGCGTGGGCTCGGCGGGTCCTGAACTACGAGCTGCCAGCCGGCCCCGCCGGCCCCGGGCAGTGAGGGGCTTAGCACCTGGGCCAGCAGCTGCTGTGCTCAATTTCTCACCGGGCCTTAGTTGCCTTCCCTCGGGGCAGGGCTCAGGACCTGCGGCCCGCCATGCCTAAGCCTCCCCCACCTCCGTGGGCTCCTGTGCCGCCCGAGCCTCCCTGACGAGCGCCGCCCCCTGCTCCACGGCGCCCAGTCCCATCGACCGGCGCACGGCGTGGGACTGGCAAGCAGCTCCACCTGCAGCCCCGGTGGGGGAGCCACTGGGTGGAGCCAGCTGGGCTCCTGAGGCTGGTGGGGACGTGGAGAACTTTTATGTCTGGCTAAGGGATTGTAAATACACCAATCAGCACTCTATCTAGCTCAAGGTTTGTAAACACACCAATCACCACCCTGTGTCTAGCCCAGGGTTTGTGAATGCACCAATCGACACTCTGTATCTAGCTACTCTGGTGGGGACTTGGAGAACCTTTATGTCTAGCTCAGGGATTGTAAATACACCAATCGGCACTCTGTATCTAGCTCAAGGTTTGTAAACACACCAATCAGCACCCTGTGTCTAGCTCAGAGTTTGTGAATACACCAGTCCACACTCTGTATCTAGCTACTCTGGTGGGGACATGGAGAACCTTTGTGTCTAGCTCAGGGATTGTAAACGCACCAATCAGCACCCTGTCAAAACAGACCACTTGGCTCTACCAATCAGCAGGATGTGGGTGGGCCAGATAAGAGAACAAAAGCAGGCTGCCCCAGCGCACAGTGGCAACCTGCTCAGGTCCACTTCCACACTGTGGAAGCTTGGTTTTTTTGCTCTTTGCAATAAATTCTGCTGTTTGTCACTCTTTGGGTCCACACTGCCTTTATGAGCTGTAACACTCACTGTGAAGGTCTGCAGCTTCACTCCTGCGCCAGCGAGACCACGAATCCACCAGAAGGAAGAAACTCTGAACACATCTGAACATCAGAAGGAACAAACTCCAGATGCACCACCTTAAGAGCTGTAACACCACGAGGGTCCGTGGCTTCATTCTTAAAAGTCAGTGAGACCAAAAACCCACCAATTCTGGACAGAACACCTTTGATCAAGCTTGTCCAGCCCGTTGCCCATAGACCACATGTGGTCCAGAACGGCATCGAATGCAATCTAACACAAATTTATAAACTTTCTTAAAACATTATGAAATTGTTTTTGCAATTTTTTATTTCATCTCATGAGCTATCATCAGTGTTAGTGTGTTTTATATGTGGCCCAGGACAATTTTTCTTCCACTGTGGCCCAGGGAAGCCGAAAGATTAGACACCCCTGCTTTAGATTATGATAAAACTAACAGATTTTATTAATTTTTATATTCCAATACTTTCTATTCTATAAATAGCTGGTGGTTAATAAATGGTTCCTGAATGAATGATCCACACTATCATGACAGATTTTATTTATATTAGTCCAGATTTTACCAAAATCATAAACCTTATCTCACATGCATTCCCCCTGAGATGGAGTAGGAAATACAGGCTATTTCGCCTTTTTTTTTTTTTTTTTTTTTTTTTGAGACAGAGTCCCACTCTGTCGCCCAGGCTGGAGTGCAGTAATGCCATCTCAGCTCACTGCAACCTCCGCCTCCCCAGTTCAACTGGCTGGGACTACAGGCGCATGCCACCATGCAACAATAGTAGCATTTTTTGCAGAAATCTTAACCATATTCCAAAATTTATATGAAAAGACAAAGCTAATTTTTGTGTTTTCAGTAGAGACGGGGTTTCGCCATGTTGGCCAGGCTGCTCTCAAACTCCTGGCTTCAAGTGATCTGCCCACCTTGGCCTGCCAAAGTGCTGGGATTACAAGCGTAATCCACTGTGCTGGACCATATTTCACATTCTTTATCTGATATTTTATCCTGCGAAAATTTTAAAAGCTGGTACCATAATCAGTGGTAATGATTGAATTACCATAAAATTAAGATAGCCTCTGTCTCTTATCCTACTTAAAAAACGGTTGCAATGTCTCAACTACAAGGAATACAAAATTTGGGAGAAAGAAATGATCAGGATAAAAAACAATAAATGGTGTTTGTTAATATAATTTTTGTTTTAAAATACATGTTCTATTAGCGAGGCATGGTGAAACATGTCTATAAGTCCAAGTGACTCAAGAGGCTGAGATGGGAGGATCACTTGAGACCAGAAGGTCGAGGCTGCAGTTAGCCATGATCATGCCACTGCACTTCATCCTGGTGAACAGAGCGAGACCTTGCCTCAAAAAAATATAATATAATAAAATACGTAAGTAAAATAAAATATGTGTTATGTTTTAAAAGTATAAACTGAACTGTTAGGGTTTCTGGTTTAGCACGTACAGACCTAAAAGTAGCAACTGTTCTTACAAGTAAAAACCCAAACAAACTGAAAAATCAAAAACTCTTCTTAGATCCATCAAAGAAGTGAAGTCATAGGGCAAACCCTTAATCTTCCTGTTTTCATTGTTGCACCTTGTTTTTCTTCTCTGTTATGTCTAGTCAGCACAATAAGGCAAGAAGAAATATTTATGGGCTGGAAATGAAGTAATCAATTTTGTCTACATAGACTGTATTATTAGCAAAGAGAGGACAAAAGGTTAGCACACAAAAATTAATTGCATTTCCATATACTAGCAATTGCCAGTTAAAAACAAAGCAGTAGGCTAGGCACGGTGGCTCATGCCTGTAATCTCAGCACTTTGGGAGGCCAAGGCAGGCAGATCACCTGAGGTCAGGAGTTCGAGACCAGCCTTGCCAACATGGTGAAAACCCATCTCTACTAAAAATACAAAAATTAGCCAGGCATGGTGGGGGGCACCTGTCATCCCAGCTACTGGGGAGGTTGAGGCAGGAGAATAGCTTGAATCTGGGAGGTGGAGGTTGCAGTGAGACCAGATCGCACCACTGCACTCCAGCCTGGGTGACAGAGTGAGACTCTGTCTCAAAAAAAAAAAAAAAAAAAAAAAAAAAATCCAAACAGTACCACTTATAATATCATAAAAAATCATGAAATACTTAGGAATGAATCTATTAAGATATCTCCGGGATCTGTATGTGATAAATACAAGACATTGATGAAATAAAAGAAAACTTAAATAGGTCAGATGCGGTGGCTCATGCCTGTAATCCCAGCACTTTGGGAAGCCAAGGTGGGTAGATCACTTGAGCCCAGAGGTTCGAGACCAGCCTAGGCAATATGGTGAAACCCCATCTCTACAAAAAATGCTAAAATTAGCCAGCCATGTGGTGTGTCTGTAGTCTCAGCTACTTGGGAGGCTGAGTTGGGTGGATCACTTGAGCCTGGCAGGTTGAGCTACAGTGAGCAATGATCACACCACTGCACTCCAGCCTGGGTGAGAGAGCAAGACCCAGAAGAAAAAAAAAAAAAAAGAAAGAAGAAAGAAAGAAAGAGAGAGAGAGAGAGAAAAGAGAAAACCTAAATAAAATCTAAAAACCTAAAAAAAAAAATCATGTTCATGGATTAGAAGACTCAATATTGTTAAAATGTCGGTTCTTCCAAAACAGATCTATAGGTTCAATGCAATCCAATTAAAACAATATTAGCATTTTTGTAGAAATCTTAACCATATTCTAAAATTTATATGGAAAGACAAAGGAATTTCAATAGCCAAGACAATTTTGAAAAACAGCAAAGTTGAAGGGCTCACACTACCTGATTTCAAGATGTACTAAGGGCTACCACAATCAAAACACTGTGATATTCATGAAAGGAGAGATAGATGCATAGATAAATGGAACAAAATTAAGAATGTAGAAATAGACCCACAAATATGTGGTCAATTAATTTTTTTGATAAACATACAAAGACAATTTAATGGAGAAGCTATATTTTTTTCCAGAACAAACTGTTCTGGAACCACTAAACAGCCATATACAACAACAACAAAAACTTTGGCTCATACCTCTCACCTTATTCACGAATTTAAAAATAGAATCATAGTATAAAGGAAAAAAATGTGATCTTGGTACAATCTTGGCAACCCTATATGCAGTAAAGCAGGAAAGCAATATCTTCAATCTTCTTACATAGAAATTCAGTCAATATTGATTGAATATCTGTGTCAATAAACCTAATTGACACAGAATTTATCTTTCTTCCATCCAGTGCCAAACACAAATAAATGCCACATAAAAAGCAACATTAAAAAATAAACACTAGGTCAGGCATGGTGGCTCACACATGTTACCCCAGTACTTTGGGAGGCCAAGGCAGGAGGATCTTGAACTCACTTAAAGCCAAGAGTTCAAGACTAGCCTGGGTAAAACTCTCTCTCTACGAAAATAAAATTTTTAAAAAACTTAGCTGAGTGTGGTAGTACATGCCTGTATTCCCAGTAACTTGGGAGGCTGAGTCAGGAGGATCACTTGAGCCCAGGAATTTGAGGTTACAGTGAGCTGTGATCCCACCAATCTACACCAGCCTGAGTGATATGAGCAAGATCCCAACTCAAAAACAAAAATAAAAATAATTTTTAAAATAAACAGTAAACTTATTCATTAAAAGGTGGGATTACCCTAGTTTCATAAACCCAAATTAGAGGAATCAGTGAAGCAGAGCTGAAAAACCCTTGAGGGAATTGTAACTACTCATGGATCGAACAATTGCCAACTGGGACTTTATTGTCCAAGTAGGGAACAGAGTCAAAGACTGAAACCTCATAAGCAAGGAAAATATGGCATTGATTACAGGAATCTTATGGATCAGTCCCATGTATAAGCAGGGTTTATGATTAATAAAGAGATATAAAAAGCAAATGAACATTTCAAAAAAGCTTCACTTTGGGTAAAAAAACAAAATTCCCCAAAAGAGGCCAGGCGCAGTGGCTCACGCCTGTAACCCCAGCACTTTGGGAGGCTGAAACGGGCAGATCACCCGAGGTCAAGAGTTTGAGATCAGCCTGGCCACAGGCTGAAACCCCATCTCTACTAAAAATACCAAAAAAGAAAAATTAGACAGGTGTGGTGGTGGGCACCTGTAATCGCATCTACTCGAGAGGCTGAGGCAGGAGAATCGCTTGACCCTGGGAGGGGGAGTTTGCAGTGAGCTGAGATAATGACACTGCACTCCAGCCTGGGTGACAAGATCAAGACGCTATCTCAAAAAAAAAAAAAAAAGAAAAAAAGAGAGAGAGAGAGGCTGGGCACGGTGGCTCACACCTGTAATCCCAGCACTTTGGGAAGCCGAGGTGGGAGGATCACTTGAGGTTGGGAGTTCGAGACCAGCCTGACCAACATGGAGAAATCCCATCTCTACAAAAAATACAAAATTAGCCAGGGGTGGTGGCGCATGCCTGTAATCCCAGCTACTTAAGAGGCTAAGGCAGGAGAATCACTTGAACCAAGGAGGCAGAGGTTGCGGTGAGCCAAGATCGCACCATTGCACTCCAGGCTGGGCAACAAGAGTGAAACTCCATCTCAAAAAAAAAAAAGAAATTTCCCAAAAGAAATCAGAGTTCCAGGTCAGGACCATGGTTACATATATGATTTGAATTCACATTTACACTGCACACATGGGATTGGTGTCTAAAGTATAAAATTAACAACAACAAAAATATTCTTGAAAAAGAGAAATGTCACTGAATGCAAATTACCAATTGTGCGTAAAGAAAAATGATTCAGATATATAAGGTAATGTAATATGAATAAATATGCACTTAAAAATACTAGAGAGTTGTGCGCAGTGGTGTGTACCTGTAGTCCCAGCTACTTGGGAAGCTGAGACAGGAGAATCACTTAAGCCCAGGAGTTCGAGGCTGTAGTACACTATAATTGTGTTTGTGAATAGCCACTATACTCTAACCTGGGCAACATAGTGAGACCCTATCTCTAAAAAAAAAGAAAATGTAGGAAAAAAGCCTGGAAATTACCCAACAATTATGAACAGGCAAATAGATAAACAAATTGTGGCATAATCATAAAATAGAATAATACTCAGTAATAAAAACAATGAACTACTGATATACACAAAACATGGATATCTCAAAGGTAATATATTGATCAGCAGAAGTCAAAAACAGACTGAGGGCCTGGGATCATGCCTGTAATTCCAGTACTTTGGGAGTACAAGGCAGGAGGATCACTTGAGGCCAGCAATTTGAGAGCAGCCTGGCCAACATGGTGAAATCCCATCTCTACTAAAAACACAAAAATTAGCCAGACATGGTGGCAGGCACCTGTAATCCCAGCTACTTGGGAGGCCAATGCAGAAGAATCTCTTGAACCTGGGAGGTGGAGGTTGCAGAGAGCCGAGATTGTGTCACTGCACTCCAGCCTGGGCAACAGAGGGAGACTCCATCCCCCTACCCACCCTCTAAAAGGAAAAGACCAAGGCAGTGGCTCAAGCCCATAATCCCAGCACTTTGGGAGGCTGAAGTGGGCAGATCACATGAGCCAGGAGTTCAAAACCAGCCTGGGCAAGGCAAAATCCCATCTCTATAAAAAATCCAGAAAAACAAAAAAGAGAAAAATTATCCAGGCATGGTAGTGCACACCTGTAGTCCCAGCTACTTGGAAGGCTGAGGTGGGAGAATGCTGAGCTTGTCAGGTCGAGGCTGCAGTGAACTGTGATCACACTCCTGTACAACAGCCTGCACTACAGCGTGACAGAGCAAGACCCCATCTCAAAAACAAAACACAACCCTAAAATGTCCAGTTTTCAACAACAGAAAAATAGGTATGCAAAGAAACAAGAACGTTTCTACACAACCAAGGACCTCAGCAAATCACAAGTAGGATAAGCTCAAAGAGATTCCTTCTGAGACAAATCATAATCAAACTTTTTTTGAGACAAGGTCTCATTCTGTCACCCAGCCTGGAGTGTGGTTGCAAGAACATAGCTCATTGTAACCTCAAAATCCTAGGCTCAAGCAATCCTCCTGCCTTGGCCTCCCAAAGGGCTGGGATTACAAGCATAAGCCATCACGCAGGCCATAATCAAACCATTGAAAGCCGAAGAAGGAATTCAGAAGGTAACAAGAGAGAAGCAATTAATTATATACCAGCGATGCTCAATAAGATTAACAGCTGATTTCTCATCAGAAACCATGGAGGCTAGGTGGCACTGGAATAACATAAAGTGTAGAAAGAAGGGAAAAAACTCTCCAAACAAAGAATTTTATGTCCAGCAAAATGATTCTTAAAAAGTGAAAGGAGGGCCAGTCACGATGGGTCACACTTGTAATCCCAGCACTTTGGGAGGCCAAGGCAGGCAGATCACTTGAGGTCAGGAGTTTGAGACCAGACTGGCCAACACGGTGAAACCCCATCTCTACTGAAAATGCAAAAAATTAGTTGGGCGTGGTGGTGGGCACTTGTAATCCCAGCTACTCAGGAGGCTGAGGCAGGAGAATCACTTGAACCCGGGAGGTGGAGGTTGCAATGAGCCAAGATCATGCCATTGCACTCCAGTCTGTGCAACAAGAGCGAAACCCTGTCTCAAAAAAAAAATTAAAAGAAAAAGTGAAAGGAAAACGTAAGACCTAAAACTATAAAACTCCTGCATGAAAAACATAGGGGAAAATCTTTATGATATTGGATTTGGCAATAATTTCTTACATACAATGCCAAAAGCATGTGCAACAAAAAGAAAAAAATAGACAAATGGGATTACATCAGACTTAAAACTTTCCGTGCATCAAAGGACATAACCAATAATGTGAAAAGGCAAACTATAGAATGGGAGAAAATATTTGCAAATCATATATCTGATGAGATTAATATTCAAAATATAGAGAGAACTTCTCAGCCTGGGCAACAAAGTGAGAACCCGTATCTACAGCAAAAAAAATAATTAGCTGGGCATACTGGCACACACCTGTACCCCCAGATTCTCAGAAGGCTGAAGCAGGAAAATTGCTTGAGCCCAGGAGTTCAAGGCTGCAGTGAGCTATGATGGTGCCACTGCACTGAAGTCTAGGTGATAGAGTGGGATCCTAGCTCTTAAAAAAGAAAAAGAAAAAAAAAAACTATAATAAAACAAATAACCTGGCTGGGCATAGTGGCTCACACTTGTAACACTTTGGGAGGTGGAGGCAGGAGGATAACTTGAGGCCAGGAGTTCAAGACCAGCCTGAGTAACATAGCAAGACCTCATCTCCCAAAACATATGCACACACTCTAAACTTGATTTTAAAATGGTCAAAGACATGAAAACATTTTTCCAAAGAAGATACAAATGGCCCACAGATATATGAAAAGATCCTCAATATCACTAATTATCAAAGAAAAAAACACAATGAGATATCGCCTTGCACCCATTTTGTCGGCCATAATTTAAAACACACACACACACACACACACACAGAGAGATACACACAACCAAGAAATAACATGTGTTGGTGAGGATGTGGAGAAATGGAAAGACCTGTGCACTGTTGGTGGGAATGTAAAATTGTACAGGTGCTATGAAAAATAGTATGGTGGTTCCTCAAACAATTAAAAATAGAATTACCATAGGATCTAGCACCTATGGGATCTCACCTGTGAGTATATGTCCAAAAGAACTGAAAGCAGAATCTGAAAGAAATATTTGAACACACATGTTCATTGCACCACTATTCACAAGCGTAAAAAAATGGAAGCAGGCCGGGCCTGTAATCCCAGCATTTTGGGAAGCCAAGGCAGACGAATCAGGAGGTCAAAAGATCAAGGCCATCCTGGTCAACATGGTGAAACCCCATCTCTACTAAAAATACAAAAAAAGTAGCTGGGTGTGGCGGTGCGCACCTGTAGTCCCAGCTACTCAGGAGGCTGAGGCAGGAGAATTCCTTGAACCTGGGAGGCAGAGGTTGCAGTGAGCCAAGATCGCACCATTGCACTCCAGCCTGGTGACAAAGCAAGACTCTGTCTCAACAAAAAAAGAAAAAAAAAGAAAGAAAAAAAAAAAGAAAAGCGTCTATCTGTGGACAATGTCCATAGATAGATGAATGGGTAAAGAAAATGTGCCACACACAAATGATGAAATATTATACAGCCTTTAAAAAGAAAAAACTCTTCTCTCATGCTATATCATAGATGAACCTTGAGGACATTATGCTAATTGAAATAAGCCAATCACAAAAGGACAAATGTTGTGTGACTCCACTCATATGAATTCTGTAAAGTACTCAAATTTATAGAAGCAGAAAGTAGAATGGTGGTTGCCAGAGTCCGGGGCAAGCAGGAAATAGGGAGTTATTGATCTATAGGTATAGAGTTTCAGTTTTGCAAGATAAAAAATTTCTATAGATATGTTACTTACACAACAATGTGAATACAATTAACAGTACTGAACTGTACACTTAAAATGGTTAACATAATAAATTTTATGTTATGTGTTTTTAACTATAATTTAAAATTTCTTTTTAAACAAAAGAAAAATAAAGATATTCCCAGATAAATAAAAACTAAGAGTTCTTCACTAGTAGTCCTGCTCTACACGAAAAGGTTTAGAGTCAGTACGTCAGGCTGAAATGAAAGGACACGGCCACTGCCACTGCGCGAGCTGCAGCAGGAAGGCGCAAGCAGTAGCAGCAGGAGCGGCTGCAGGAGCAGCAGTGGCGGCGGTGGGTCCCCTGTGCTCTGCATCCCAAAGGCAGCTAACTGCGCGACCCCTACCCTTGCGCAGCCAGGCAGGACTCGCTCCCAGGCCTCGTGGGGAGGGCACGGGGAGGAGGTGGAGCTGGGTCCAAGGCGGTGCCGCGCTCCACGGAGACGGCAGGAGCCAGGGACAAGCGGGAACCCCCCCAACCAAAGCCCGCCGCCCTGGGGGTCTCTGCGATGGGGCCAGGCGGGGCTGCCCGTCGGTGGGGGAGAAGCCGGCTGGGTGCAGAGGGTTGGGCAGAGAGGTGCCCAGCGAGGACCTGGAGCCCCCGCTCCAGGCTGTGAGGAGGCGCAGCCAGGCCTGCTAGCACGCTCCAGGGAACCGGTGGGAGCCCCGCCCTTCCAGGCACAGGACCTGGGCGTCTCTGCAGTCTGCACCAGGGAGAACCAGGGAAGGCCCCCTTCTCCCCACAGGTTCGGGGGTGTCTGTTCCCACTGCCTGGCCTCTCCCCACTCCTGGGACTCGCTCCTATCTCAGAGTGAAATTGGGGCTGGGGCTGGGCCCGGGTGCTGTCACAGCGTGACCGGGTGTGCACATGCTTGGGCAGCCCTGACATGCCAGGCCCCTGTCACCTCAGCCCCCTCTGGACTGTGGGTGCCCATGAGGGTCAGGGGGAAGCCAAAGGGGAGCTGAGGGCAGCTCAGCACTGGCCTGCAGGTGCCCCTTGGTGCAAGCAGCCTGGGCGCCATGGACGGCAGCAGGAGGCAGACAGGCTCCTTGGGCAGAAGAGGGCAGGTAACTGGTGAGGCCCCACCTTCAGGCCAGGGAGGTCCTGAAGGCTGGGGGCCGGGCTGCCAATCCTGTGGTCTGGAGTGGGAACTTGTGGTGCCCTTCCCGGGCCTGCCCATGGCTGCTTCTCCTCTGAGGCCGATAAAAGCCCTGGGATCAGCCAGAGCTGAACAGACCACGGGACGACCAGCTGTAGAGAGGAGCTACCTTCTCTGCTGAGAGCAGAACACTTGTTGGGATGACCAGCTATAGAGAGGAGCTACCCTCTGCTGTGAGCTGAACACTCGAACAGACACCCTGGCTGTGGAAAGGAGCTGCCTCCTGGGAGTCTCCTCTGAGCTATTCCATGGCTCAATAAAGCTTGCTCACCCTCCATTTGTCTGAGTACCTCATTCTTCCTGGTCACAGGACAAGAACTTGGGACCCACCAAATGGTGAGGCTAAAAGAGTTGTAACACAAACAGGGCTGAAACATGCCCCTTGCTCACCATGTTGTGGGTGAAGAGAAGATCTATGGTTCTTTGGGGAGCCCCAACCTGGGAGCTCCCCAGGCCAGGGCTGTGACTCCCTCTTTGAGGCCCTGTGGTTCCTGGCTTCTCCAAGCTGCCAGGCACCAGTGTTCCCCAATGCCAGCTGTGGAAGCTGCTTGCCATGCGCCTTATCCAGCTGCAGCCTCACAGAGAGTCAGAGCCCGTGCTGGCACCTGGAGCTGCCTGCCCCTCTGCAGCAGCCAAGGTGTCTGACTGTGCAGTGGCCAGACCCCAGAGTCAGCTCCATGCCTGACTCATTCACACACACCTCAATGCCCCATGCCTGACTTGTCCTTGGCAAGCATGAGATCCAGGCTGGTAGCATGAGCCCAGCACAGCCTGCCAGGCCGAGTGGGTGGAACGAGCCCAGTGGGCACAAGCAAAACTCGGGCAAAGGCGCCACCAGCCACAGAGGTTACCAGCCAGAAAAGCAACACTCCAAAGATCCCATAACGAAACCATATGAGGAAATAAAGAATTCTAGTAAAGGTAACTACCTAGGTAAATATTAAAGTCAGTATAGGCCAGATGCAGTGGCTCATGCCTGTAATCCCAGCACTTTGGGAGGCCGGGGCAGATCACCTAAGGTCAGGAGTTCGTGACCAGCCCGGTCAACGTGGTGAAACCTCGTCTGTACTAAAAATATAAAAATTAGCCAGGCATAATAGCAGGTGCCTGTAATCCCAGCTACTCAGGAGGCTGAGGCCAGAGAATTGCTTGAACCTGGGAGGCGGAGGTTGCAGTGAGCCAAGATCGTGCCACAGCACTCCAGCCTGAGTGACAGAGCGAGACTGCATCTCAAAAAAAAAAAAAATACAACTACATAAAACTGTAATTATAAATCTATGCTGATGGGCACAATGTATAAAGCTGAATATATGACAATAACAATATAGGGAGGGGAGATAAAGCTATATAACAGTAAGGTTTTTGTATACTATTGAAACTAAGTTGGTATTAATTCAACTAGATTGTTATAAATTAAGATGTTAATTTTACTTTCCTGGGCAATCATTAAGAAATTAACTTTACAAAAATGCAAATCAAAATGACAATCATTTGATTGTGGCTGAGCGAGGTGGCTCACACCTATAATCCCAACACTTTGGAAGGCCAAGGCAGGCCTGAGCAACACAGCAAAACCCCATGACTACAAAAAATGGAAAAAATTAGCTGGGTGTGGTGGCGTGCATCTGTTGGTTCCAGCTACATGGCAGGCTGAGGTAGGAGGATCACTTGAGCCCAGGAGGTCAAGGCTGCAGTGAGGCATGATTGAGCCACTGCATGCCAGCCTGAGTGACACAGTGAGACGCTGTCTCAAAAAAAAAAAAAAAGAAAGAAAGAAAAAGGTATTACTTCACACCCACTAGAATGGCTGTAATTAAAAAACAAAAGAGAAATTAACTGTTGGGGGGGATATGGAGAAATCTGAACCTTCAATACATTGCTGGTACAAATGTAAAATGTTGCAGCAGCTGGAGGGAACAGTTCAGTGATTCTTCAAAAAGTTAAATACTGAATTATGTGACCCAGCAATTCTGTAATAGCAGAATCGATTCAATCTGGTTCAACCTTTGTGTAACAAAGTTCTGAGTGATTTCTCAGTGCAGCCAACCCCCAGGTTGCAAGTTACATAACCTAGGCATGCCCAGATGAGCCAAGTGTGCCCCATTGGTGACTTAGGAGCCAGGAGGAATGAAAAAGTTGGTCACAAGCAGAACCAAAGTACTTGGATCAAGGAACAGGGACCAAACTCAGAAACAAGGAGTACCCTATTTTGTTGCAGTACAGACTTAAGAGCCAAGGACCCTCAGCACGACCCAATCAGATCATATCTCATTGCATTTTTCCATTTTTTTTTTGATGGAGTCTTACTCCCAGGCTGGAGTGCAGTGGTGCGATCTCAGCTCATTGCAACCTCCACCGCCCAAGGTCAAGTGATTCTCCTGCCTCAGCCTCCCAAGCAGCTGGGACCACAGGTGTGCACCACCATGCCCGGCTAATTTTTGTATTTTTAGTAGAGATGAGGTTTCACCATGTTTGTTAGGTTGGTCTCGAACTCCTGACCTCAAGTGATCCACCCGCCTGGGCCTCCCAAAGTGCTGAGATTATAGGCGTGAGTCACCACGCTTGGCCTACCTTATTGCGTTTTCCTATCTTCCTCATTGTAACTATCTGCCTATAAAACCTGTCCCCATTCTCCAGCTCAGGGAGACAGATTTGAGCATGGCAAGTCAACTTTGCAATAAAGGTTTCTATTTTCTCAAAAACAAGTGCCATGGTATTGTTACTGGTGGAGGGTCTTGACTAGGTTGTCCAGGTCTTGACGAGTTGTCCTGGTTCTTGGTGTGTTGAACAAAGAATTGAGCAAAATGCACAAACAAAGCAACAAAAGAATGAAGCAATGAAGCACTAATCTATTAAAGCGAAAGTACATGCCACAGAGGGGAGCGGGCTTGAGCAAGCAGCTCAAGAGCTCCTGGTTGCAAAATCTTCTGGGGTTTAAGTACCCGTTAGAAGTTTCCTATTGGTTACACCCTATGTAGACGAAGACTTGGCCCCCGACCAATTGGAAGCTGAAGTAAGTTACACTCTATGCAAATAAAGACTTGGCCTGTGACTAATCAGAGGCTGAAGTGAAGGCTCCCTGTCTCCACACCCTATTCTCCTGCCTCAGTATTGGCTTCTATGCCTATCAGGCAGTGAGCCCCTTGCTCCATAACAATTCCACTCCTGGGTGTACTGTATACCCCACAGAACTGAAACTTAAAGTGGAAATAACCCAAATGTCTATCAGGTGATGAAATGATAACTAAAATGGGATATATCTATACCACAGAATAGTACTCAGCGACGAAAAGGTATAAAGTATTAATATATGCTATAACATGGAGAAACCTTGGAAACATTATGCTAAGTGAAAGAAGTCACACAATAAAGGTCACATATTGTATAATTCCATTTATATGAAATGTCCAAAATAGGCAAATCCATAGAAACAAAAAGTAGATTTGTGGTTTCCAGGGGCTGGGAAGAGGGGAAAACTGAAGTGACTGCTTAATAGTTGCAGGGTTTCTTTCTGGGCTAAAGAAATGTTCTGGAACTATATAGTGGTAATGTCTGCATAACCCTGTAAACATACTAAATGCCACTGAATTGTATACTTTAAAATGAATAAAATGGTGAATTTTATGCTATGTAAATTTAACTCAATTAAAAAAAAATTTGCCCAGCATGGTGGCTCACACCTGTAATCCCAGCACTCTTGGAGGCTGAGGCAGAAGGATTCGTTGAGGCCAGGGGTTCGAAACCAGCCTGGGTAACACAGCAAGACCCAGTTAAAAAAAAAAAAATAGCCAGCACAGTGACACATGCCTATAATCCTAACTACTCAGGAGGCTGAGGCAGGAGGGTCACTTGAGTTCAGGAGGCTGAAGCTACGGTGAAGCTATGATCACCACTGTACCCCAGCCTGGGCCACAAGAGTGAGACTTTCTTTTTTTTTTTGGGATGGAGTTTCACTCTTGTGGCCCAGGCTGGAGTGCAGTGGTGCAATCTCAGCTCACCACAACCTCCGCCTCCCGGGTTCAAGCGATTCTCCCGCCTCAGCCTCCTGAGTAGCTGGGATTACAGGCATGCGCCACCACACCCGGCTAATTTTTGTATTTTTAGTAGAGACAGGGTTTCTCCATGTTGGTCAGGCTGGTCTCAAACTCCTGACCTCAGGTGATCTGCCCGCCTCGGCCTCCCAAAGTGCTGGGATTACAGGCATGAGCCACCGTGCCTGGCCTGAGACCATCTTTTAAAAATAAATAAATAAATAAATAAAATAACTGAGTTATACACTTAAAATGGACCCTTTTTATTACAGGTAAATTATACCTCAATAGTGTTTTTTAAAAAATGTTAATGATACCAGGTTCTTATTCAGGAATGTTTTGGCTCTTTTCTGTCATTTTCTCTTCTGCATCAGTCTTAGACTCAACTTTTAAAATTCCTCCAAATACCTATATTTGTTCAAATTAATGTTGGTTTTGAATGACAGAAAGCTGAAATAATGGTGGTTGAAACAACAAAGAAGCTTATTTTTCTTTGTTTCCATTCCTAGAACAGGTCAACTTCTTTTCTGCTTAAGGTCTTGGCACACATGATTCTCTCTCTACCTGAAACTCTTCCCACTCTCCTTGTACAATTGGCTCCTGCTATACTTAAAGTCCTTACCTGTCACATTCTCAGAAAGACCTCCCTTGACCAGGGACTGAGGTAGTCTCCCTTTTTTATTTTCTTCTTTTTTTTCCATGTCAGACGGGTAATGTGCACAGAACAAGGTTTGAGGGTAGCACATCTCACCCTTCTGCATGAACACCCATTCTTCACACTTAGGAACTACAAAAGGATTTCTTTGTTATTTTCTTCCCTTTTTTTGAGACAGAGTTTTGCTCTTGTTGCCCAGGATGGAGTGCAGTGGCACAATCTGGGCTCACTGCAACCTCCGCCTCCCGGGTTCAAGTGATTCTCCTGCCTCAAACTCCCGAGTAGCTGGGATTACAGGCATGCGCCACCATCCCTGGCTACTTTTGTATTTTTAGTAGAGACAGGGTTTCTCCATGTTGGTCAGGCTGGTCTCAAACTCCCAACCTCAGGTGATCCGCCCGCCTCGGCCTCCCAAAGTGCTGGGATTACAGGCGTGAGCCACTGCACCTGGCCTTGTTATTTTCTATCACAGTACTCTGATTACTTACTTCACAATTTTCATTCATTTACTTAACGATTATTTACTAAAAACTTTCTATATGAGAGATTCAGGCCAGGAGCAATGGCTCACGCCTGTAATCCCAGCAATTTGGGAGGTGGAGGTGGGCGGATCACTTGAGGTCAGGAGTTTGAGATCAGCCTGGCCAACATAACGAAACCCCATGTCTACTAAAAACACAAAAAAATTAGCCAGGCATGGTGGTGCGTGCCTGTAATTCCAGCTACTTGGGAGGCTGAGGCAGGAGAATCGCTTGAATAGCTTGAAACCCAGGAGGTGGAGATTGCAGTGAGCCAAGCTCATGCCACTGCACTCCAGCCTGGGTGACAGAGTGAGACTCCGTCTCAAAAAATAATAAAAAAAATAGGTAGGGCACAGTGGCTCACCCCTGTAATACCGGCACTTTGGAAGGCCGAAGCAGGCGGATCACCTGAGGTCTGGAGTTCAAGACCAGCCTGGCTAACATGGTAAAACCCCGTTTCTACTAAAAATACAAAAACTTAGCTGGGCATAGTGGTGCACGCCTGTAATCCCAGCTACTTGAGAGGCTGAGGCAGGAGAATTGCTTGAACTCGGGAGGTGGAGGTTGCAGTAAGCCAAGATCACTCTATTGCACTCCAGCTTGGACAACAAGAGCGAAACTCTGTCTCTAAATAAATAAATAAATAAATAAAAAGATTCTATACCGTGGGCTATGAAATCCTTCTACTTCTCGTTTTCTAAATAAATATTTATTGATTTACCAGTTTATTTCCTGTCCCTCTCTAAAGGGACACTCTAGAATATAAGTTCCAAGGCCACATCTGTTTTGGTCATCACTGTTTTTTTTGACTTTGGCATAGTAACTGGTACACAGGAGACAATAAATATTTGTAGAATGAATGTATAAAATGCCAAGCTCAAAATATTATTTTCATTCTATTCAGGATTAGGAACACAAATGAGGCAATCACCTCAAAGAATGATAAACCTGATTAGAAAATGGAATTGTTAGCCATTACCAAATAAAAGAAATCAAAGATTTTTTTTAATCTCAAAAAACTCAAGGCTGGGCGCAGTGGCCCACGCCTGTAATCCCAGCAGTTTGGGAGGCTGAAGCGAGTGGATCACTTGAGGTCAGGAGTTTGAGAGCAGCCTGGCCAATGTGATGAAACACTGTCTCTACCAAAAAATACAAAAGTAAGCTGGGTGTGGTGGCATGTACCTGTAGTCCCAGCTACTCAGGACTGGGGTGGGGTGGGAGAATCGCTTAAACCAGGGAAGTGGCTGGAAGCAGTGGCTCACGCCTGTAATCCCAGCACTTTAGGAGGCCTAGGCGGGTGGATCACGAGGTAAGGAGTTCAAGACCAGCCTGGCCAAGATGATTAAACCCCATCTCTATTAAAAATACAAAAAAATTAGCTGGGTGTGATGGTGAGCACCTGCAATCCCAGCTACTCGAGAGGCTGAAGCAGAGAATTGCTTGAACTTGGGAGTTGGAGGATGCAGTGAGCTGAGATCGTGCCACTGCACTCCAGCCTGGGCGACAGAGCAAGACTACGTCTCAAAAAAACAAAAACAAAAACAAAAAAACCAGGGAAGCAGAGGTTGCAGTGAGCTGAAATCATGCCACTGCACTCTAGCCTGGGCGACAGAGTGGGATGCTCTGTATTAGTCCATTTTCACACTGCTGATAAAGACATACCCAAGACCGGGTAATTTATAAAGAAAAACAGGCTTAATGGACTTATAGTTCCTCATGGCTGGGGAGGTCTCACAATCATGGTGGAAGAGTAAAGGCACGTCTTACATGGTGGCAGACAAGACACAATTAGAGCCAATCGAAAGAGGAAACACCTTATAAAATCATCAGATCTCATGAGACTTATTCACTACTACAAGAACAGTATGGGGGAAACTGCCCCGATGATTAATTTATCTGCCACTGGGTCCTTCCCACAATTTGTAAGAATTATGGAAGCTACCATTCAAGATGAGATTTGAGTGGCGACATAGCCAAACCATATAACCCTGTCTTGAAAAAGAAAAGAAAGGAACATAACAGAACAGAACTCAGTCTCCAGCTCCCGGCAAGCAGGCAGCCTCATTTTTGCATCTCAGTAAGGATCCTCTGACATGCAAACTTCATCTTTTTCTCCACGTTCCTACTATACATACAGTGGTCATACATTGTCCAAACTAGAACCTTTTTGAGAGATAAAAGGAAGACACTGAACATGTGAATGAAAAATGGCCAGACCATATGCAAAAATAGAACTCTCACTCACAATCTGCAGCAACCAGACCAGAAAACCAATATATCATCTACAAGTCAGACATGTAGGAAGTTAGATCACTATCACTAGCAAACAATCCAGGAACCCAGCAACAACCCCCGTAACAAATGGCCCCAGATGGCAAGAACTTTATTAATAAATGATAGCTTTTCTAATTTTTGGAACTGCTGTCAACATAGGACCAAAAAGAAAACCAACTGTGCATCCCAACCAAACACATAGGATGCTCTGCTAGTTCTAGTTAGCCCACCTATAGCTTCCCTATGACAACAGTCTTCAGTTAGGGCATACCTGAAGTCTTCAGTTAGGGCATACCTTCCCCTTTTCCCCAGCATAAAGTTTTCCCACTCCTCTGCCTGTCTTTGAGGCTCTGCCAAAACACAAGTGATGGTGGCTGACTCCCTTGTTATAGCAAACTCTGAACAAATAGTCTTCGCCTCTTCTTATGTATTTGGTCTTCATGTATTTCCACAAAGGGGATACTAGCAATAATTTTGCTGAATCAAAAATCAGGACTGTCCTGAGCAAATCTGGACATAAATCACCCTAGTTATGAAGCACAATTAGACCAGAAGCTGTTTGCTAGTGAAATACTGTATGACGTTTAGGAGAATGAAAGTGTGAAAGACAAAAGATAAAATATGCCACCACCACTAGGTGGGGTTACACCACCAAAGAATGGAGGACGTTTCAATTAAAAAAGGAAGTGCTTAAAGTGTATATGCACTTAGGTTACTGTTAGTAATCTTTTTGGTTTTGATGCATGATACTGTAAATCCAAACATTGCAATCAATGTAAAATGGTCTTCAGGGCAATAATTGATGAAATAATTCCAACGGGAAATGTTCAAGCATATTATCATCTAGTATTAATTCACTTTCAATTATTGTCTTCTGTACCTGAAGCAGTAATGAGATGAACAACACATTCCCTGCCTTTAAGAAGGAGGTGGCTGGGTACAGTGGCTCATGCCTGTAATCCCAGCACTTTGAGAGGCCAAGGCAGGTGAATCACGAGGTCAGGAGTTCAAGACCGGCCTGGCCAATATGGTGAAACCCCATCTCTACTAAAAATACAAAAATTAGCTGGGCATGGTGGCGTGCACCTGGAGTCCCAGCTACTTGGGAGGCTGAGGCTGAGGCAGAAGAATCGCTTGAACCCGGGAGGCGGAGGTTACAGTGAGCCAAGATTGTACCACTGCACTCTAGCCTGGCAACAGAGTGAGACTCTCCACCAAAAAAAAAAAAAGAAGAAGAAGAAGAAGGCAGCATTCTGGAGTACTTCAAGTTTACATAGGAAGGGCTGGTTACATAATTTGTAAGACCCAGTGCAAAATGAAAATAAGGGACAGCTTATTCAGAAAGTATTTCAAGATGGCAATAGTAGAGCATTAAACCACCTGTGGGGCCCTTCTGAGCACAGGGCCCTGTGTGACTGCACAGGTCACACACCCATGAAGTCAACCTTAAGTGTAGGACAGTATTCTATGACAAATTATAGACTAATAAACTATGTTGCCTAGTACCTGTCGTGATACTACTAGGCCTTTCAATGTGGTTGTTTGTTTTTTTGAGACAGAGTTTTGCTCTTGTTGCCCAGGCTAGAGTGCAATGGTGCAATCTCAGCTCACTGCAACCTCTGCCTCCCAGATTCAAGTGATTCTCCTGCCTCAGCCTCCCAAGTAGCTAGGATTACAGGCATGCGCCACCACGCCCGGATAATTTTGTATTTTTAGTAGAGGCAGGGTTTCACCACATTGGTCAGGCTGGTCTTGAACTCCTGACCTCAGGTGATCCACCTGCCTCTGCCTCCCAAAGCGCTGGGAGTATAGGCATGAGCCACCATGACCGGCCTCAGTGTGTTTTCATTCTATGTTGGACATTTGGCATGCACAGAATTACATTTCATTTTAAAAATTACTAAGCATTGACTACATTTGTACTATATGCTGTTGGGAATCTTTGCTAACATTTAATGTAATCAAGTACATAAATACCTAATCTAATTTTTTAAATGTTATAAAAAGTTACAGTTATAATTCTTCCACTTTTCCCCACAAGCCTGAAGTGCAGAGCAGAGACTGAAACTAGTAGGCACTCAATAAACACTTGTTGAATGAATGCAAGAAGGCTGGAAAGTCCAATATCAAGGAGTTATTATTTGGTGAGGGCCTTCTTGCTGTGTCATCTCATGGCAAAAGGCAGAATGGCAACAAAAGAGCCAAATTTTATTCAGCCTTAAAAGTGAAGGAAAGGCCAGGTGCGGTGGCTCATACCTGTAATCCCAGCACTTTGGGAGGCCAAGGCAGGTGGATCACCTGACGTCAGGAGTTGGAGATCAGCCTAGCCAACATGGCAAAACGCCATTTCTACTAAAAATACAAAAAATTAGCCCGGCGTGGTGGCGCACACCTGTAGTCCCAACTACTCGGGAGGCTGAGGTGGTAGAATCTCTTGAACCCAGGAGGCGAAGGTTGCAGTGAGCCAAGATTGCGCCACTGCACTCCAGCCTGGGCGACAGAGCAAGATTCTGTCTCAGAAAAAAAAAAAAGAAAAAAAAGAAGAAGGAAATTCTAACACATGCTATATGAGGGCATTAAGCTAAGAAACAAGCCAGTCACAAAAGTCAAATACTGGAAGATTCCACTTATATGAGGAAGTTAGTGTAGTCAAAATCATAAAGACAGTAAGTAGAATGGTAGTTGCCAGGGGCTGGGGGGAGGGAAGAATGGGGAGTTATTTTTTAATTAGTATAGAGTTTCAGTTTTACAAAATGAAAAGAGTTCTGGAGCTAAACGGCAGTGACGGCTGCATATTATGAATGTATTAATATCACTTAACTGCACAATTTATAATGTTTAAGATGGTAAATGTTCTTATATTTTACAACTAAAAAAATTAAAATAAAAACTACATATAGTGAAGAAGTAGGAAATGAAATTGCAACCAAAGGGATCAATATTTTGAGTGGGAATTCTAATACTTAATTCAGTGCTAATTTTTATATTTTTAGTAAAGACAAGGTTTCACCATGTTGGCCAGGCTGGTCGTGAACTCCTGACCTCAAGTGATCTTCCTGACCTCAAGTGATCTGCCTGCCTCGGCCTCCCAAAGTGCTGGGATTACAGGTGTGAGCCACCGTGCCCGGCCTCACACCCTTCTCTTAATTCCATTTTCTCCTCCCCTCTGCCCCTTAATATACTGCACTTAACCTTGTCATAAGCCAAGTAGGACCTGAAATAAGAATACTCAAAACACGGTTGAAATAAACAAGAAGACAGAAACTAAAGCCAGCATTTTTTTTTTTTTTTTTAATGCTTGGTAACTGTCCCTTTGTGTCTCCCTAAGTGCAGGATAAACTTCTTGGGGCAAATACAAACGTTTGATAAAATTCTGGGCCAAGGAGTCTTGCACTGGATATATTCAACAAATTACCTGCCGATGATAACAGCGTAAGTCAAACGAGTTCTAAAAGTAACAAATGACTTAGTTATCTGGATAAATCCGTCCTTCCTTTTCTTTTTCACCTAGCCCTTTTGTCGGGCCTCTAAAAGGTAAGGTAACTACGTGGGAAAGCAAGCAGCGGCTGGTGATGTGTTTTTACCCTGATTTTATCACTCCAAGTATCTACCGTCGCTGGTTTTGCGAAGACTAGCTTTGTATCAGAATGAAGTGTGGCTGGAACGCCTGAGGAAAGCAAACCAAGTTTTCCAGCGGACGCCGTCGACAGCGTCTCCGCACACCGCGCCGGGGCAGGAACTTCCTCCCGCCTGGTTCGCCCGGCCGGGAACCAATAAAGTTGAGCGCTTTCAAAGGGGTCCTAATCTTCCAGGGCCCACTGGGCAGGCCTGCAAAATAAGGCCCGTAGAAACTCTTTGAGGTTTCCAAGTCTTCTCCCTCTCCTCGGAATTTTTTCCTCCTCATTCGCATTACTTTTATTCTGACGGAAACGGCGCGGGCTAGGCCCCAGGAGAGGCGCATATCAGGTGCAATTGGCCCGGCGATCGCGGCGGGCAACCCCTACGAGGACCCCGGTTGACTTGGAGCTGGCTGTCCGAGCTGTGGCTTGGAAGACCGACGCGATGAAGCCCAGACCTGCAGGGTTCGTGGATAATAAACTCAAGCAGCGAGTGATCCAGGTGTGTATTCTGCACCGCTCGGCCTCGCCAAGGGCCCCGATCGCTGCCCCAGGGTTCCACTCCCCTTTTGTCGGGTGGCATCCAGGTGGAACTCAACTAGTCTTCTTTCCCTAGTCTGGGTCTGGGCGTGCGTCTATTCCTCCTTAGCTGGTGGTGCCGGGGCCTTCCCTACCCACGTTGGTGCGGAGTCTCAGGGAGAAGCCGGGGACGGTGGGAGGGTGCAGCTTGGTGGGGCTGCCCAGGTTATCTGGTCGTCTTCAGTGCAGATCATTCAGTAGAGTGGAGTTAGCCTTTGAATTTTAACCTCTTTGGCTTGTGAAGTTAGTACAGGAATGGTCTTCAAACGCTCGCATTGTAAGAGGTCCTTGAGAAGGGGTGGCATAAATAATACGTTAATTTCCGTTCTCAAGGAACTTACACACTAAAACGAGGTAACGTGGGTCTGGCAACAGTAACAGGCACTTTGCCTACGGTTTTCTCATTTTCATGACCACCAGTAAAAAGCAGTGTGTGGCAAATACCTTAGAATGTAAGCAAGCAGTCTGAGTTAAAAGGCAGGAGAGAATTTTCTTCACTTAGGAATTTGTGAGCTACACATTCTCCTTGTTTTTCTTTCACTTCACCAGCCCCTAAACAATCTCCTTTACGGACCCATCTTTTCCTGCTAACTTGTAAATGTTGGAAGTGCTCTGAGCCACTGTTCTCTTACCTCCCCTTCCTCCTCTTTCCTCATACACCTTTCTTATCTATCCATACTTCCTATGTGATCTCATTTAGTCTAATAACCTTTGAATAGTATCTACATATTCTATTATCTATATATTTATTTCATTTTATTTTTATTTTTCTGAGACATAGTCTCGCTCTGTTGCCCAGGCTAGAGTGCAGTGGCTGTTTATGGGCACAATCATAGCTCACTGTACCCTCGGCCTCCCTGGCTCAAGTGATCCTCCCTCCTCAGCCTCCCCAGTAGCTGGGACTACAGGTGTGCACCACCACACCTGGCTAATTTATTATTATTATTATTTGTAGAGACGGGGTTCCACTATGTTATTCTGGCTGGTCTCTGACTCCTGGGCTCAAGCGATCGGGCCTCAGCCTCCCAAAGTGCTGGGATTACCGGTGCAAGCTGTTGCAGTGGCCTCTATATATTTATGACTGCTAAATTTATATCTCCAGTCCAGATTTTATCTTGAAGTACAGATTGATATATCCAGCTGCCTAATCAGCATATCTCCAAATTAAAATGGCCAAGTGGAACTTGTGATTTTTTCTTCCTTCAAACCTGCCCTTTCTTAGTGTTCTGTATTTCGGTAAATGATACTACCATTCATCCAGTTGTTAAGGCCAAAAACCTTAAGGATCATTCTGAGTCTTTCTTTCATTTCCTGTATACCATCTCTCAACAGCCTGATTGGCTTTACTTTCAAAATATATTCCAAGTACTTCTTACTGTCTTTCCCTATAAACATCTTAGTCCAAACCATCATCTCTACCTTATACTATTGCAATAGCCTCCTAACTGATCTCTCTGATTCTGCTTTTACCTAAAGCCTATTCCCCACAGAGCAGCCAGAGACATCTAATTTTTTTTTTTTTTTTTCGCTCACTGCAACCTCTGCCTCCTGGGTTCAAGCGATTCTCCTGCCTCAGCCTCCCAAGTAGGTGGGATTACAAGTGCATGCCATCACACCTGGCTAATTTTTGTATTTTTAGTAGAGATGGGGTTTTACCATGTTGGCCAGGCTAGTCTCGAACTCCTGACCTCAGGTGATCTGCCCGCCTCAGCCTCCCAAAGTGCTGGGATTACAAGCATGGCCAAGACATCCTTTTAAAGGGAAAAATTGGGCTAGGGGAGGGATAGCATTAGGAGAAATACCTAATGTAGATGACGGGTTGATGGGTGCAGGAAACCACCATGGCACCTGTATACCTATGTAACAAACCTGCATGTTCTGCACATGTATCCCAGAACTTAAAGTATAATTTAAAAAAAAAAAAAGGGAAAAATCAGAGCTTGCCATAGCCCTGCTCAAAACCTTTTAGTGGAGTCACAGACATCTAGAGTAAAACCCAGTGTAAAAAGCCCTGCATATCCTGGCCTCTGTTGTCCTAGTTTACTTTTCCTCTCCTGTCCCAACCACACAGACCTTCTCAAACATGCCAAGCACAGGACCTTTGTTCTCGTTGTTCAGTCACTCTGAATTACTCTTCCTCTGGATGTTCCCATGTCCCACAACTTGTTCCTTCACTTTATTCAGGTTTCTGAGCAGTGACTCCTAATTACTGGATCTAGTGGCCTCTTCTCTGTCCTCACACTTGACTCTTTTCAGCGTTTGACATAATCAGTTTTCCTCTATAGCTTTCACTTTGGTTCATTATAAAAGTACAAATTGAATATCCCTTATTCTAAATGCTTAAGACCAAAAAATGTTTCAGATTGATTTTTTTTCAGGTTTTGGAATGTTTGCATATACATAATGAGATATTTGGGAATGGGACCCAAGTTAAACATGAAGTTTATTTATGTTTCATGTACACCTTACACACATAGCATGAAGATAGTCTTACACAATATTTTAAATAAATTTTCACTTATCTATATATTTAATTTAATTTTAATTTTTTATTTTTGAGACTGGGTCTAGCTCTGTCACCCAGGCTGGAGTGCAGTGGTGTGAACACTACTCACTGCCATCTCAAACTCGTGGGGTCAAGTGATTCTCCCACCTCAGCCTCCCATGTAGCTGGGACCACAGGTATGCACCACCATGTCTGGCTAATTTTAAAATTTTTTGTAGAGATGAGATCTTACCATCTTGCCCAGGCTGGTCTCGAACACCTGGACTCAAGCAATCCTCCGGCCTTGGCCTCTCAAAGTGCTGGGATTACAGGTGTGAGCCACCACGCCCAGGCTTATTTATTTATTTATTTTTGAGACAAGGTCTCGTTCTCTTATCCAGGCTGGAGTGCAATGGCTCGATCATAGCTCACTGCAACCCCTAAGTCTGGGCTTAAGCGATCTCCCACCTTGGCCTCCCAAAATGCTGGGAGTATAAGCACAAGCCACAACACCCAACCAACTTTTTAATTTTTTTGTAGAGATGAGGTCAAACTTTGTTGCCCAGGGTGGTCTCAAACTCCTGGGCTCCCAGAGTGTTGGGATTACAGGTATAAGCCACCATGCCCTGCCAAAAGGTGATTTAATATTGAAACTAAATTGCCTCAAGCTAGTAGTTCTGCAGATCTGACAGATGTCAAATATCACTGTGTTCCTTGAAGTTTAAAATATCCCCTCCTACCCTTATGAGTTTATTGCAGTGTTCTGGGGTGTTTGGAAACCTAGGATATCAGTAAGTAAGCCCTACTTACTGCCTTATAACTATTCTAATAATTATTAGTATTGTATTATAGTGATTAATAATGTTAATTAAATTTTCTGATTTCATACTTGACAATTATTTGATTACTTTTATTTATGTTTCTGGTACACTTTATTAATGAAGAGTTTATCTTAAAGTATAATGTGTTCAGATAGCTCAATCTGTTGATTAAAATCACTGAGTTTGAAATATTGAGTGTTTTGTATTTGTTATATTTTCTGTTTTAGTACCTTACCAGTAACAAATGTGGCAAATATGTGGACATTGGAGTCTTAGCGTCTGATTTACAAAGAATGTACAGGTAAATAAATATAGTTTCCAGATCCTTGGATTTTTATGTCTCCTTTACCATTTTAAAAGTTTATATCCTGCTTAAATTTCCAGTTGATATCAATAGCTGCTGGCATTAGTTCACCAATCCATAATCTTGGAACTCAATTCGGTTATGCAAACATTTATCAAATACCTATTATGTGGAGTAAGATGTCTTTTGTACTGTGGGAAATGGGTCGCTGCTTATCTTTTAGTACCTCACAGTCTGGTCAAGAGATAGAGATGTTATTATATCACTTCCCTTCCTGCTTCATTAGAAAATTAAAACCAGGCCAGGCATAATGGCTCATGCCTGTAATCTCAACACTTTGGGAGGCTGAGGTGGGAGGATGGCTTAAGCCCAGGAGTTTGAGACCAGCCTGGGCAACATGGTGAAACCCCATCTGTACAAAAAATATACAAAAATTTGCCAGGCTTGGTGGCATGCACCTGTGGTCCCACCTACTTGGGAGGCTGAGGTGGGAGGATCACTTGAGCCCAGGAGGTCAAGGCTGTAGTGAGCTGTGGTCACGCCACTGCACTCTAACCTCAGTGACAGAATAAGATCCTGTCCCAAAAAAGAAAGAAAGAAAATTAAAACCATCACCAGCAGGTATGATCTCCCTGAGTTTCCTGACTCCTTTCTTTTTGAGACAGAATTTCACTCTTGTTGCCCAGGCTGGAGTGCAATGGCATGAACTCGGCTCACCGCAACCCCTGCTTCTCAGGTTCAAGCAATTCTCCTGCCTCGGCCTCCCAAGTAGCTGGGATTACAGGCATGTGCCACCGTACCCGGGTAATTTTGTATTTTTAGTAGAGACAGGGTTTTATCATGTTGGCCAGGCTGGTCTCAAACTCCTGACCTCAGGTGATCCGCCCACCTTGGCCTCCCAAATTGCTGGGATTATAGGCATGAGCCACAGCACCCAGCCTCTTTTTTTTTTTTTTTTAAATACAATTTTTATTTTTATTTTTTGTGGAGACAGGGCCTTCTGTATTTGCCCAGGTTGGTCTTGAACACCTGACCTCAAGTCATCCTTCCACCTTCGCCTCCCTAAGTGCTAGGATGACACGCATGAACCACCATGCCCAGCCAGCTTCCTGAGTCTTTTTTTTTTTTTTTTTCTGAGACAGAGTCTTGCTCTGTCGCCCAGGCTGGAGTGCAGTGGCGCGATCTCGGCTCACTGCGAGCTCCGCCTCCTGGGTTTAAGTGATTCTCCTGCCTCAGCCTCCTGAGTAGCTGGGATTACAGGCGTGTGCTAACCACACCCAACTAATTTTTGTATTTTTAATAGAGATAGTGTTTCACCATGTTGGCCAGGCTGGTCTTGAACTCCTGACCTCAGGTGATCCGCCTACCTCAGCCTCCTGAAGTGCTGGGGTTATAGGTGGGAGCCACTGCACCTGGCCAAGCATACCTTATTTATTTCTAAAGCCTCTATCTCCAAATGCAGTCATATTCTGAGGTACTGGGGGTTAGGACATCAACATAAGAATATAAGGGAAACACAATTCAGCTTATTGGACTCTGTCCTGTGGCTCCCAAAATTCATGTCCTTCTCATGTGCAGATACATTCATTCCATTCCACAAGCCCCAAAAATCTTAACTCATTTTCGCATCAACTCTTAAGTCCAAACTCTCATCTAAATATCATCTAAATCAGGCCAGATGCAAGGACTGACACCTATAATCCCAGCATTTTGAGGGGCCAATGGCTTAAGGCCATAGAGTTCAAGACCAGCTTGGGGAACATAGTAAGACCCCATCTCTACAAAATGAAAATAGAAATAATTAGCTGGGCATGGTGGCCTGAACCTGTAGTCCTTGCTACTCGAGAGGCTGAGGTGGGAGGATCGCTTGAGCCCAGGAATTCAAGGTTGCAGTGAGCTATGATTGCACCAGTGCACTCCAGCTGGGTAACAGAGCAAGACCCTGTCTCTAAAAATAAAATAAATAAAAATAATGTTATCTAAATTAATTGGTAATGGCTGAGATTCAAGGTATGATTTATCCTGGGGCAAAATTCCTCTTCATCTATTAACCTGTGAAACCAGACAAGTTATCTGCTTCCAAAATACAGGCATGTGCTATATAACAGTGTTTCAGTCAATGACGGACCTCATGTATGATGGTGATCCCATAAGATTATTACATCATATTTGTACTGTACCTTTTCTGTGTTTAGATATGTTTAAATACACAATACTATTGTGTTACAGTTGCCTATAGTATTTAGTACAATAATATGCTGTATAGGTTTGTAGGCACAGTAGGCTATACCATGTAGTCTAGGTGTGTAATAGGCTAGCCCATCTAGGTTTGTGTAAGTACACTCTTACTTATTTTTGTTTTCACACAATGAAAATGCCTAATGATACACTTCTCAGAATGTGTCTCCATTGTTTAGTGATGCACAATTGTACAATGGTGGGACAGGCATAGGTGTAGGTTAGACATTCATTCCTATTCTAAAAGAGAGCAATTGGAAAAAAGAAAGGGTTATGGGTCCCAAGCAAGTCTAAAACCAAACAGGGCAAATGTCATTAGATTTTCAGGCTTTAGAATAATCTTCTTTGGCTTGATGCCCTGCCCTGTGGGCTCAGTAGGGTGGTGATCCTGCCCTGTTACCTAGGAGGAGACAGCTCCACCTGCCGGACCTGTGCCCTCTGGGCCTGTGTTGGCAGTGGCAGCCCTGCCTTCTTTTGAGCCTCCTTAAGGGTCATTCTTCCCTTTTCTTGAAGGATAACTTGTGTTCACAGCTGGATGGTTTTATTGGCCCTGTCCTATAGAATCCTGGAAGTCCAAAGCCTTCCTTAATTTTGTCCCCATCTCGGTCCCTTCAGTCCAAGCTGGCAGTGTTTCTGTTGCTTTAACCGCATCTCTATTCCTGGCTTCTGCTGAGATGGCTGACTGGATCCATAAGTCATATGCTGGTAATCGCTTTAGCAAATTGTTGTCCCCCCACACCCTTGATGTTCTTTTTAGATTATGCTTTTTCATTTTTTACAATATGAATAAACTGAGAATTTTCCAATCTTCAGGTTCTGGTTTCCTTTTTGTTGAATAATTCCTGCTTTATCTCTCTCTATACTGTAAAATTTTACTGTAAGCAGCAAGGAGAAATCAGGCTACACTTCAACACTTTGCTTGGAAATATGAGTGAAATATCTAGATTCATCACTTACAAGTTCTACTTTTAAAACAGTAAAAACACAAGTCCTCTGCCAGTTCATAACATGGACTGCCTTTCTTCCAATTTCCAATATCCTGCTTCTCACTTCTGTCTGAGACCTCACCAGAAGCATCTTTAACATGCATATTTCTAATAGCACTCTCTCTCTCTGTGTGTATAACTATAGAACCTTCCTGTACAGCTCTTCTCTTGTCTTTCTGAGCTCTTACCAGAATTGCCTTCAGTGTCCTTTTTTTTTTTTTTGGAGATGGAGTCTCACTCTGTCACCCAGGCTGGAGTGCAGTGGCGCAATCTCAGCTCACTGCAACCTCTGCCTCCCGGGTTCAAGCGATTCTCCTGCCTCAGCCTCCCGAGTGGCTGGGACTACGGGTGCACGCCACCATGCCTGGCTAATTTTTTGTATTTTAGTAGTGACAGGGTTTCACCGTGTTGCCCAGCTGGTCTTGAACTCCTGAGCTCAGGCAATCTGCCCACTTCAGCCTCCCAACATGCTAGGATTACAGGCGTTAGCCACCACGCCCTGCAGTGTCCATATTTCTAACAGCAGTCACTTCAGAGCCATCTAGGTTTCTTCTAACATGCACCTCAAAACTCTCTGGCCTCTACTACCTAGTTCCGAAACCATTTCTACATTTTAAGGTATTTGTCACAGTAGCACTATACTTACCAGTACCAAAATCTGTATTAGGAAGGAAGAAAAGAAGAGAAACTAAGACAGAAAGCTTTTTAAAACAATAGTATACCTCACTTTGGCTATCACTCAGTAGTATTTTTCCTTCTCCTTATCAGAATTTATTTAATGAGTGGTCTAAGGCCAGGGCACAGTGGCTCACACCTGTAATTTTAGCACTTAGAGAGGCTGACACAGGAGGATCGCTTGAGGCTAGGAGTTTGAGACCAGCCTGGGCAACATAGCAAGATTCTGTCTCTACAAAAATAAAAATAAAAAATTAGCGTGGCATGCACCTGTAGTTGGTCCTAGCTACTCAGGAAGTTGAGGCAGGAGGATCACTTGAGGCCAGGAATTCAAGGCTGCAGTGAGCTACGATTGTACCGCTGCACTGAAGTGTGGGTGACAGAGCAAGACCCTGTCTCTTAAAAAATAAAAATAAAGACTAAACTAAGATTGTTTCTATCCCCACCACTCACTCCATTGAAATCTATGAGTTGTGTTTTGTTGGTAACCTTTTTTCTTAGTTGGTGGTATGACTGTTACTCAGCCAGTCACCCAGGTTAATCTATATGTTGTCCACTTCCTTCTACCTAGCCTTGAATCCCCCTGCCATGTCTATAATAAGTCTCCAAGAAGCCTTGCTGTGGTCTCTTAAATATTTCATGATGCCTGTTCTCTCCTTTCCCTACCATTACTATACTAGCCTAATCCAGAGCCTCATTATTTCTTGTCTAGACTACTGTTTCAGTTTTTGATTTTTTTTTTTTTTTTTGAGATGGAGTCTTACTCTGTTGCCCAGGGTGGAGTGCAGCGGCACTATCTCGGCTCACTGCAACCTCCGCCTCCAGGGTTCAAGTGACTCTCCTGCCTCAGCCTCCCAAGTAGCCAGGACTACAGGTGCACGCCACCACACCCAGCTAATTTTTGTATTTTTAGTAGAGATGGGGTTTCGCCATGTTGGCCAGGCTGGTCTTGAACTCCTGACCTCAAGTGATCCTCCCGCCTTGGCCTCCCAAAGTGTTAGGCATGAGCCACTACACATGTTAGGCATTAGCCACTACACCTGGCCTGTATCAGCTTTTAAACATTCTGCCTACATCCATTTGCCATCTTCTCTTATCCAGGTGTTGGCAAACTATGGCCCTCAAACCAGTTCCTGCCTGCCACCTTGTTTTGTGTGGCCCATGAGCTAAGAATCGCTTTTACGTCTTTCTTTCTCTCTTTGTTTAATTTTTAATTATTTAATTATTTATTTATTTATTTATTTTTTGGAGACAGTCTCGCTCTGTCATCCAGGTTGGAGTGCAGTGGCGCAGTCTCAGCTCACTGCAGCTTCAGCCCCCTGGGCTCATCCTCCTGCCTCAGCCCCCAGGTGGCTGAGACTAAGGCACATGCCACCACGCCCCGCTGATTTTTTGTATTTTTTGTAGAGATGGGGTTTTGCCACGTTGCCCAGGCTGGTCTTGAACTTCTAAGCTCAAGTGATCCTCTCGCCTCAGCCTCCCAAAGTGCTAGGATTCCAGGCATGAGCCACCGTGCCAGGCCCCAAGTTGCCTTTTTAAATGGTCATGATTTAGCACAATATTTGCCTCATCTAAAACTTTGTGTTTTGATGTAATTTCACATTTAAGAAAAACTGACCCAGACCAGCTTAGACAACATAGTTAGACCCCCATCTCTACAAAAGAAATTGAAAAATTAACTAGGTATGCTGGCACGTGTCTGTTGTCGTACCTACTCGGAGGCTGGGGTAGGAGGATTGCAGGAGACCAGGAGGTTGAGGTTGTGGCAAGTTCTGATTGCACAACTACACTTCAGCCTGACTGAGTGAGACCCTGTCTCAAAAACATAAAGAATTTTTTTTTTTTTTTGAGATGGAGTCTCACTCAGTCACCCAGGCTGGAGTGTGGTGGTGTGATGTCTGCCCACTGCAACCTCCACCTCCTGGGCTCAAGTGATACTCCTGCCTCAGCCTCCCAAGTAGCTGGGATTACAGGCAACCACCATCTTGCCTGGCTAATTTTTGTAGTTTTAGTAGAGATGGGGTTTTACCATGTTGGCCAGGCTAGTTTCGAACTCCTGACCGCAAATGATCCGCCCATCTTGGCCTCCCAAAGTACTGGGATTACAAATGTGAGCCACTGCGCTGGCACAAATTTTTATAAACAGGAAAATGGAAAGAATAGTACAAAGAACACCCATATACTCTACCTAGAATGTCCCTTTATCCATGCATACTATCTATTCCCTAAGGACAAAGGCTTTTATTATATAACCACAGTTTATTTATTAAAACCAGAAAATGTAATCTTGATTCAGTAATATTATCGAATCCACCATTCATATTCAGAGTTTGCCTGTCTCAATAATGTTCTTTATAGCTATTATTTTATGGGAATTTTTTTTCCAGAACTGAAATCCAGCCCCTAAATTATGCTTGTTTTGCTTTTTAGTTTCCTTTAATCTGCAACAGTTCCTCAACCTTTTTTTGTTTTTCATGATCTTTACGTTTTTGAAGATTACAGGTAGTTACTATATAGAATATCCCTCAATTTGGGTTTTTCTGCTGTTTCCACATGGTTGGAATCAGGTTATATGTTTTTGGAAGGAAAACCAAAGAAGCAATTTGACTTCAAAAGGCACAGAATATCTGTGTGGGGTGTTATTCGGTAATGTTAGTTTTGATCAATCCACTGTAAATTAATTTGAAATTAATAAATAATTTATAAGAATATATTTTCAGATTATACAAATATCCTGTACTCATCAAACTTTCACCCATATTTTTAGCAGATGGTCTTGCTAAAAATGTCGGTGTTACATGTACAAAGGTGAAGAGATTATTACAAGTTAAAAGAGTCCAAAGAGACACAACAACCAAGTAAATGCATGAACCTTGACTAGACTCTGGGTCAAAGAAAAACAACTATACCCCGTCTCTACTAAAAATACAAAACAATAGCCGGGCGTGGTGGCAGGCGCCTGTAGTCCCAGCTACTCGGGAGGCTGAGGCAGGAGAATGGCGTGAACCCGGGAGGCGGAGTCTGAAGTGAGCCGAGATCGCGCCACTGCACTCCAGCCTGGGCGACAGAGCGAGACTTCGTCTCAAAAAAAAAAAAAACAAGAAAGAAAGAAAAACAACTGTAAAGACCATTTTTTGGGAATAATTTGAGAAATTTTAATATGGACTGCATATTAGATAATTTATCACTATTAAATTTCTTATTTGTGCTAATTGTATTGTAGCTATGCAGATATCCTTTTTTTTTTTTTTTTTTTTGAGACGGAGTCTCGCTCTGTCCCCAGGCTGTAGTGCAGTGGCACGATCTCAGCTCACTGCAACCTCCGCCTCCTGGGTTCATGGGGTTCTCCTGCCTCAGCCTCCCAAGTGACTGGGAGTGCACAAGTGTGCACCACCACACCCAGCTGATTTGTTGTTGTTGTTGTTGTTGTTGTTGTTTTGAGACGGAGTCTCACTCTGTCACCCAGGCTGGAGTGCAGTGGCGCGATCTCAGCTCACTGCAAGCTCTGCCTCCTGGGTTCACACCATTCTCTTGTCTCAGGCTCCCCAGTAGCTGGGACTACAGGCGCCCGCCACCACGCCTGGCTAATTATTTTTTTTTGTATTTTTAGAAGAGACGAGGTTTCACCGTGTTAGCCAGGCTGGTCTCGATCTCCTGACCTCATGATCCTCCCACCTCAGCCTCCCAAAGTTCTGGAATTACAGTAGTGAGCCACCACACCTGGCTGCAGTTATTCTTTTTTACAGAGATACATGCTGAGAATTTTTGAGATGAAGGGTCTGTAACTTAGTTTCTTCTTAGTTTTTTAATTTATTTATTTTTTTGAGATGAGATCTTGTTCTGTTGGCCAAGCTGAGTGCATTGGCGCAATCACGGCTCACTGCAGTCTTCACCTCCCAGACTCAAGCTGTCCTCCCACCTCAGCCTCCCAAGTAGCTGGGACTACAGCCACGTACTACCATGCCTGGCTAATTTTTAATATTTTGTAGGGATAGGGTTTCCCTATGTTGGCAGGGATGGTCTCAAACTCCTAGGCTCAAGTGATTCTCCCACCTCGGCCTCCCAAAGTGCTGGGATTACAGGCATGAGCCACTGTGCCTGGCCTAGAACTTATTTTCAAATGGTTCTGCTCTACCCCTCCAAAAGAAATCTCTATATGCAGACAGAAGTAAAGTAAAAGTGGCAGTTTGAGAATACTATAAGTAAAGAATATATGAGTGTTGATTACATTATTTCTTTCATATTTTTAGTAAGTTTGAAATTTTAAAATAAAAATATTTGAAGCAAAAAAGGTTAGTTTAAAAAAGGGGAAAAAATGGAGAAAGGTCACAATAGTAAATATATAAACTTAGAAATTTGAAAATAGGTTTATGGCAAGTGTCTATACTGTAACATAATGAAATATTCATGCAAATTTATTTGATCCATTTAGGTTGAACTTAATGGGAAAATATTGGTGGAGACTACTATGCTAAACTTCTTGTTTTCTTTTTTCAGTATAGACTATGGTCGAAGAAAAAGAAATGCTTTTAGGATTCAGGTAGAAAAAGGTGAGTCTTTTATTGTTAGAGCTAAATTATCAATAAAGTTATACAAACAATTGTTTTAGCTCATAGCGTTTTTCTTTTTGTTTCAGTATTTAGCATAATTAGTAGTGAGAAGGAACTTAAGAATTTAACAGAATTAGAAGATGAACATTTGGCAAAAAGAGCAAGACAAGGTGAAGAGGATAATGAGTAAGTATACAAAATGCAGGGTTTTTTTAAACCATGAACCTTATCACGTTACATTCCTGCTTGTAAAATTTTCAATGGCTCTTCATTGCCAACAAAGCCCTGCGTAATATTTACCTAACCTCTTCAGCCATATTGAATGTTCTTTATTCCCCAAAGAGATCAAATTCTCTTTGGCTGTGCCTTTGTATGGGTGGTTTTGTTGAGTTAGAGTGTCATTTCCCTTTCACAAACTCCCATAGAGCCCTCAAGAATCAGTTGAAATGTTACTGCCTTTATTAGGCCTAAGACCCCTTTTTAAATGTTTCCTTAGCTTCTAGTTACAGATATTTGTTATAATCTGTATCATATCATATGGCATTGAAATTATTTGCTTACTTGTTTGCATTACCAACAGTACTGTCTCATTACCTTCTTTTTCTGCCCTAATACAACATCAGATATATAAAAAGGTGCTGATTAATTTTGTTTAAGAAATAGTATTGAGAGTTTAAAAAATAGCTTTATTGAGGTATAATTGACATCAGTAAGCTCTACTTTTTTTTTTTTTTTTTTTTTTTGAGATTAAGTCTCACTCTGTCGCCCAGGCTGGAGTGCAGTGGCACCATCTCAGCTCACTGCAACCTCTGCCTCCCAGGTTCAAGCGATTCTCTTGCCTCAGCCTCCGAAGTAGCTGGGATTACAGTCATGTGCCACCACACCCGGCTAATTTTTTATATTTTTGGTAGAGACGGGCTTTCACCATGTTGGCCAGGCTGGTCTCGAACTCCTGACTTCTAGTGATCCACACATCTTGGTCTCCCAAAGTGCTGGGATTACAGGCGTGAGCCATTGCGCCCGGCCAACCTCTTCATTTTTAAAGTGTACAATTTGTTAAGTTTTGACATATATATATGCTCATTGAACTATCACCATAAGCAAGATACTGAACCTTTCCATAAATATCAGAAGTCTTCTTGTTCCGCTTTGCAATTCATTTCTCCCTCCACCCTTGTTTCTAGGCAAACTTTTTTCTTTTTCTCTTTTTTGAGACAGGGTTTTACTCTGTCACCCAGGCTGGAGTGCATGCTGGAGTGCGATCACAGCTCATTGCAGCCTTGACTTCCCAGGTTACTTGATTCTTCTACTTCAGCCTCCCAAGTAGCTGCAGGCACATGCTACCACACCTAGCTAATTTTTTGTAGAAACGGGGTTTTGCCATGTTGCCCAGGTTGGTCTCGAACTCCTGGGCTCAAGCAGTCTGCCCACCTCATCCTCCCAAAGTGTTGGGATTATAGGTGCGAGCCACAGCACCCAGCTTTAGGCAACCATTGATTTGCTTTCTGTCACTGTATGTTACATTGCATTTTGTAGAATTTTATTTGGAATCATACTTTTAAAGTCTGGATTCTTTCATTCTTTCACTTAGCATGATTTTGAGATTTATCAATGTTGTGTGTATCAATAGTTCATTGCTTTTTATTGATGAGTATGTATGGACATGCTGCAATTATTTTATCTATTTATCTGTTTTTTTGTTTGTTTTTTTTGAGACAGGGTCTCACTTTGTGCTCAGGCTGGAATGTAGTGGAGTGGCATATCACAACTCACTGCAGCCTCTACCTCCTGGGCTCAGGCGATTCTCCCATACAGGTGCATGCTACCATGCCCAGTTAATTTTCTAATTTTTTGTAGAAATGGGGATCTCACTATGTTGTCAGGCTGGTCTTGTACCCCTGGGCTCAAGCAATCCTCTTGCCTCAGACTCCCAGAATGCTGGGATTAGAGGTGTGAACCACCTTGCCTGACCTATCTGTTTATCTCTTGTTGGGCAGTTGGTTTGTTTCCAGTTTCTGGCTATTACAAATTAAGCTGCTATGAACATTTATGTTCATAAAATTCTACAAAATGCAATGTAACATATAGTGACAGAAAGCAAATCAATGGTTGCCTAAAGCCAGGTCTTTGTGTGGATAGTATTTTCATTTCCCTTGTTAAATATCTAAGATTAGAATAGCTGGGTCGTGTGATAGATGCATATTTAAGAAATTTCCAAACTATTTTCCAATGTGTTTGTACCATTTTACTTTTACATTAGCAGTTTATGAGAATTCTACTCTTTCCACAAATTGCTAATGTTTGGTATGGTCAGTGTTTAATTTTCAGTAGTGTTTCACTGTAAATATGACATTAGCTTTAGGTTTTTTTGTAGATGTCCTTTGTCAGATTGAGGAAGTTTCCTAATATTCCTAGATTGCTGAGAATTTTTGTCATGAATAGGTATTGCATTTGTCAAATGCTTTTCTGCATCTGTTGAAATTTCTCATTATGGCCTTTCCCCTTTAGTCTATTAATTTGATGAATTACATTGGTTCCCAGTATTAAGCCAATCTTGCATTCCGGGGATAAACTCTGCTTGGTCCTGATATGTTATCTTTTTAATGTATTGTTGGCAGCCTGGGCAACATAGCGAGATGCTGTCTCTACAGAAAATTTAAAAATTAGCCAGGCATAGTGGTGCATGGTTCTATCCCAGCTTCTTTGGAAGCTGAGGTAGGAGGATTGCTTGAGCCCCAGAGTCAAAGGTTACAATGAGCTATAATTATGCCACTGCATTCCAGCCTGGGTAAGAGAGTGAGACCTTGTCTCTAAGAAAAAAAAGGAAAAAGAAAAAGAGTATTTGTAAAGAGTATTTGTTTGATGTTGTTTTTCTGAGATGGAGTCTCACTCTTGTCGCCCAGGCTGGAGTGCAATAGCATGATCTCGGCTCACTGCAACCACCGCCTCCCGGGTTTAAGCCATTCTCCTGCCTCAGCCTCCTGAGTAGCTGAGATTACAGGCACATGCCACCATGCCCGGCTAATTTTTGAAAAAAAAGGGTATTAATTGGATTTGATTTACTAATCTTTTTCTACAGATGTTTGCATCTGTATGTCATATTGGTCTGAATTTTCTTTTGTTCATTTTTGGAATGTCTGTCATGTTTTGGTGTTAGGGTTACACTGGCCTCATGATATTAGTGGGAAAGTGTTCTTTTGTTCTCTATTTTATGAAAACACATTATGGAAATTCTTTTTTGAATATTTGTTAGTGTTCGCCCACAGTTTTTCTAGGCCTAGAGTCAACTACCCCCAGAGTCTTCTTTTTCTGAAGGATTTTGATAAATTTTAATTTTGCTAGATATACAGCTCTTCCTTACATCTCTCCTTATGTCAATTGTGATAAATTGTATTTTTTAATCATTTGTTCATTTTCTCTCAGGTGTGGAATTTGTTGGCATAATGCTTCTGCAATATTCTCTTGTTATCCTTTTAATGTCTATAGGATTTGGGGTGATAGCCCCATTTTACTGTTTGTAGCTCAGCCTTTTTCATTTAGATTTATCATAATTTTCTTAACCAGTTCCATATTCATGGATATTTATTTGTGTTATGCTATTGCATAATAAATAACTCTTTACTGCTTTACTGCATATATCTTTGTACACATCACTTTTTTATGTTGAATTTTTGAGGTGGAATTTCTGGGGTCAAAGATTTGTATTTTTCAGATTTCTAGTGCATTTGGACTTACCTTCCTAAAAAGGTTGCCTCAGTTTATACTACCAACAACTTTGTATAAAGGGCACATTTCTCTGCATCCCTGCAATCTTAGTTATACTATAATTTAATCTTTGCTGTTTTTATAGGCAAAATATTGATCATATTTTTTTTTCTTTTTTTGAGACAGAATCTCACTCTGTCACCCAGGCTGGAGTCCAGTGGTGTGATCTCGGTCACTCCATCCTCTGCCTCCCAGGTTCAAGCAATTCTCCTGCCTCAGCCTCCCGAGTAGTTGGGATTACAGGCACCCACCACCACTGCTGGCCAATTTTTGTATGTTTATAGAGACAGGGTTTCACCATGTTGGCCAGGCTGGTCTGGAACTCCTGACCTCAGGTGATCCGCCCACCTTGGCCTCCCAAAGTGCTGGGATTACAGGCTTGAGCCACCGCCTCCGGCCTTGATCATATTTTTATTTGTGATTTTATAATTATTGAGGTTAGTTTTTTTGTTATTTCATATTTGTTTTGCAAATTGCTTGCTTATGGGGTTTTTTCTATTTCATTTGAGAGGTATTTGCATTTTCCTTATTAGTTGTTGGAGTGTTTTGCATAAAATAATACCTCTTTTTATATGCATTACAACTGCTTTCCCCATGTTGCCACTTCTTTTTTAATTTTTGTTTGCACCGTCTTTTGATTAGAGAAGCTTTGTATTTTTATGTAGTTAAATCTATCAGTCTTTTTCCTTTTGGTTTATGCTGATATGCTTAGAAAGACCTCTTTCACAAGAGTGTGTAAAATAATTCCTTACACTTTTTTCTTCTTTCTTTATGTTTAATCCACTTGGAATTTTTTTTTTCTTTTTTTAGGGCATGAGTTGTAAGGCAAAACTTTTTTTTTTTCAAATAGTTGAATGATATACCTTATTTACATTGATTAGAATTGCTCCCAAGTAATGCTGATTAATTTTAATGAATACAGAATTTGCTTGTTTTTTTTTTTTTTTTTTTTTTGAGACAGCGTCTTGCTCTGTCACCCAGGCTTCAGTGCACTGGCACAATCATGGCTTACCGCAGTCTTGATGTCCCAGGCCCAAGCGATCCTCCCACCTCAGCCTCACAAGTAGCTGGGATTACAGGTGTGCGCCAGCATGCCCAGCTAATTTTTTAATTTTTTTGTAGAGACAGAGTCTCCCGTAGTTGCCCAGGCTAGAATTTGTATCTTAATATCTTAATTATAACAGCATTTCATTGCATTCATATAAAGCTTTCTACCTTAACAAAAAATTATTTAAATAAGAAAAGGACTTTTTTTTTTTTTCTTATTTAAATAATTTTTTTTTGTTTTTTAGACAGTCTCGTACTGTGGGCCAGGCTGGAGCGTAGTGGCACGATCTTGGCTCACTGCAACCTCCATCTCCCGGGCTCAAGTAATTCTCCTGCCTCAGCCTCCCGAGTAGCTGGGATTACAGGTGTGTTTTCACCATGCCTGGCTAACTTTTGTATTTTTAGTAGAGACGGGGTTTCACCATGTTGGCCAGGCTAGTCTCTAACTCCTGACCTCAGGTAATCCACCTGCCTCGGCCTCCCAAAGTGCTGGGATTACAGGCGTGAGCCACCACGCCAGGCCTATTTAAATAATTTCCAAAGAAGTATTAAATACTAGCAGAGTCCTGAAGTTACTTGAAGCTATTAGATAACAACTTTCAGTTGTAATGAATTAAGACTGCATTCTCAGCTTGTAGTTTATTAGGATTTATACCTCTTTTTTGATACAGGAAATTTATTTGCTCCTTCATCCCTCATGAACAGTCTTGGAGAAGTTGTATTTGGTTACATGGTTTGGTCATGTTGATTTTGTGAATTTGTTACTCAGAGTACTTAACTATAGGTTGCTGAAATATTTCCTCTACCTGAATCTGATATCCCTAAATGGGACCCTTGGGCCTGAGGGAATTTGTATCTCACTGTTATTTATTGCTAGGATAAATATAACTATAATTTATTTTGCATTTATTATATATTGTAAATGCATAAGGACTTTGCAAGTGTTTATTTAATCCTTTAATAACCCTGGGAGATAGACATTACTTATTAAATCTCCGTTTTATAGATAAGGAAGCTGACACTTAGAGAGGTTAAGTAATAACTGGTTAAGTTGGATTTTGAATCCTAGTTTCTCTGATTCCAGAGTTTGGACTCTTAACCACCATAATCTTTTGCCTGAATATATTTACTTGTTTTGGGTAGTCATTTTTTTAGGATATGGGAGAGAAAGTCTTTAAAACATTTTTCCCTCCTTTTACTGAGGTACACTGAAAGCCATTCTGATGATGATTCAAGTATGGAAGACTACCCAGATCCACAGGTAAGCCAAACATTTAGTGGGTCCACTTTGATTTTTTCTTTTTTAGTCGTTATGGTACCTCCTTTGAAAAACTCAGTGATAGCTGGACATGGTGACTCACGCCTCTAATCCCAGCACTTTGGGAGGCTGAGGCATGCAGATCACTTGAGTCCGGGAGTTTGAGACCAGCCTGGGCAACATGGCAAAACCTTGTCTCTATAAAAAGTACAAAAAAATAAGCCTGGCCAACATGGTGAAACCTCGTCTCTACAAAAAATACAAAAGTTAGCTGGACATGGTGGCATGCACCTGTGGTCCCAGCTACTTGAGGGGCTGAGGTGGGAGAATCACTTGAGCCCAGGAGGTCAAGGCTGCAGTGAGCTGCAGTGAGCCGTGATTGCACCACTGCACTCCAGCCTGGGTGACAGAGTGAGACCCCATCTTTTAAAAAAAAAAATAAGGCTAGCTGTCGTGGCTCACGCCTGTAATCCCAGCACTTTGGAAGGCCAAGGAGGGTGGATCACTTGAGCCCAGGAGTTCGAGACCAGCCTATGCAACATGGCACAACCCCATCTCTACCAAAAAATCCCCCAAAATTAGCCAGGTGTAATGGCTTGCACCTGTGGTCCCAGCTACTCAGGAAGCTGAGGTGGGAGGATCACTTGAGCCCAGGTTGCAGAGGTTGCAGTGAGCTGGGATTGTACTACTGCACTCCAGCCTGAGCAACAAAACCAGATCCTGTCTCCAAAAAAATAAATAAATAAACATCAGTAAGGAATAGAATAAAAGGCCAGGGGCTATGGCTCACGTCTGTAATCCCAGCACTTTGGGAGGCTGAGGCAGGAAGATCACTTGAAGCCAGGAGTTCAAGACCAGTCTGGGCAACATAGCAAGACTCTGTCTCTATAAAAAACAAACAAAAATTAGCTGGATCTGGTGGCATACACCCATAGTCCTAGCTACTCAGGAGGCTGAGGCTGGAGGATCGCTTGAGCCCAGGAGTTTGAGGCTGTGGTGAGCTATGATTGTGCCATTCCACTTCAGCCTGGGTGACAGACCTTATTGCAAAAGAGAGAGAGAAAGAAGAGAAGGAAAGAAAGAGAGAAAGAAAAAAAAGGGTTAGGGCTGAAGGGAGGGAGAGAGGAAGGACGGGGAATAGAATAAGAGACTTTGGACGTCTTCATCAATAAATAATTGAACACTTTCTGTGTTCAGTGTTGGTGATGGATTAACCATCCTTTCAGTATTTATGTTTATAAGTCAGTTATACAAGGAAAAAGAAGGGAAGAGAATAGCTAGAAATAAGGGCAGACAAGAATAGAGTAATTAATAGTAAAAATGGAAAAAGGGATATACTTTTTGTCAAGGAGATGGCATTAGTAATGAAAAGGCTTGATTAAAGGAGAATATGGAGATAATATAGTCGGCCCTCACTATCCATGGGGGTTTGGCCCCAGAGCCCCACATGAATACCTGTAAATGCTCAAGTCCCTTACATAAAATGGCATCATGTTTGCATATAACCTTATATACATCCTCTTGTATACTTTAAATTATCTCTGGATTACTTGTAATACTTAATACAATGTAAATAAGATGTAAATAGTTTTTACACTATATTTCTTTCTTTCTTTTTTTTTTGAGAGGGAGTCTCACTCTGTCGCCCAGGCTGAAGTGCAGTGGTGTAATCACCCAGGCTGGAGTGCAGTGGTGCGATCTCGGCTCACTACAACCTCCACCTCCCCGGCTCAAGCGATTCTCCTGCCTCAGCCTCCTGAGTAGCTGGGATTACAGGCAGGGCCTCGCTCTGTCACCCAGGCTGGAGTGCAGTGGCGTCATCTCGGCTCACTGTAACCTCTGCCTCCTAAGTTCAAGCGATTCTCGTGCCTCAGCCTCCTGAGTAGCTGAGATTACAGGTGTGCGCCACCACACCTAGCTAATTTTTGGCATTTTTAGTAGAGATGTGGTTTCACCATGTTGGCCAGGCTGGTCTTGAACTCCTGGCCTTGAGTGATCCACCCACCTTGGCCTCCCAAAGTGCTGGGATTACAGACATGAGCCACCATGGCCAGCCTACACTGTATTTCTTAAAATTTGTATTATTTTTGTTGGTGTATTGTGTTTTTTAATTGCTTTTTATTTCCCAAATATTTTCCATTGAGGTTTATTGAATCCCTGGATGCAGAACCCTTGGATACAGAGGAACAACTGTTTGTCAAATTATTTATAATTTGCTTTTTATTTTTTCCCTTGGTATATAAGTTTTGAACTTATTATCAAAATATTTGATCCATTTTTCATGGGGACAGTGTCTTGCTCTGTCACCCAGGCTGGAGTACAGTGGCATGGTCCTAGCTCATTGCAACCCCAAACTCCTGGGCTCAAGTTGTCCTCCTACCTTAGCCTCCCAAGTAGCTAGGATAACAGGCATGTGCCACCATGCCTGGGTAAATTTTAAATTTTTTGCAGAGACAGGGTCTCGCTGTGTTGCCCAGGATGGTCTCAAACTCTAGGCCTCAAGCAGTTCTCCCAGTTTGGCCTCCCAAAGCATTGGGATTACAGGGCGTGAGCCACCATGCCCAGCCCCAATTTTGCTTTGATGGAATAACAGTGACTCTCACTGGCAACCAGCTCATTTTCATACTTCTTTAGTGTATTTTTTTTAGAAGCAACCATACTTACTTTATTTTATTTAACCACCAATTATGAATTGGTTTTCCATTGGAATGGAGCGAAGTCTTTTTTTTCTTTTTTTTTTGAGACAGAGTCCTGCTCTGTCGCCCAGGCTGGAGTGCAGTGGCGTGATCTCGGATCACTGCAAGCTCCGCCTCCCGGGTTCATGCCATTCTTCTGCCTCAGCCTCCTGAGTAGCTGGGCCTACAGGCGCCTGCCATCACGCCCGGATAATTTTTTGTATTTGTAGTAGAGATGGGGTTTCACCGTGTTAGCCAGGATGGTCTTGATCTCCTGACCTCGTGATCCGCCTGCCTCGGCTTCCTAAAGTGCTGGGATTACAGGCGTGAGCCACTACGCCAGGCTGAGTGAAGTCTTTTTGAATAGTAAATGCTTGTTTGTGAGTCATCTTATTGTCAACACCCATATATTCTTTTCTTTTTTTTTTTTTCTTTTTTTTTTGTGACGGAGTCTCACTCTGTCACCCAGGCTGGAGTGCAGTGGTGTGATCTCCGCTCACTGCAACTTCCGCCTGCTGGGTTCAAGTGATTCTCCTGCCTCAGCCTCCCAAGTAGCTGGGATTACAGGTGCCTACCACTGCGCCCGGCTAATTTTTGTGTTTTTAGTAGAGACGGTGTTACACCATATTGGCTAGGCTGGTCTTGAACTCCTGACCTCAAGTGATCTGCCCACCTCGGCCTCCCAAAGTGCTGAGATTACAGGCATGAGCCACTGTGCCCAGCCTAACACCTATATATTTTGATTATAAATGTTCTGAGAGAAGTTGTTAAAAAACAAAATATAGACAACTTATTACTATAGGCAATACAACTTTTATGAGTACCTGTTGAGTAATTTATGCTACAATTTTGTTTTATCTTTCTGCCAGTCAGCAAATCACATGAACAGTTCCCTGCTGTCTTTATATCGGAAAGGAAATCCTGATTCTGTTTCAAATACTCCTGAGATGGAGCAAAGAGAAACCACCTCTTCAACACCACGGATAAGTTCCAAAACAGGCTCCATTCCCTTGAAGACCCCTGCCAAAGATTCTGAGGGAGGATGGTTTATTGACAAAACCCCAAGTGGAAAGAAAGACAGTTTTTTCTTGGACCTGTCAGATGAGAAAAGTAATCCTAAGAAGCCAATAACTGAGATACAGGTATTTTTGTAATGAAATTTTAGCCCCATATCATCGAAGTACATTTCAACCTTTTAGTTGAATATAATATCAAGCAGATACTTGTGTTTTGTGGAAGACACAGGAACTTTGAAATATATGGAGAATTTGATCACGTTGTACTACTTGCCATTCTTTCTATCCTAGTCTAAGCCTTTTCTTGTTCTTGACTTAATTATTGAAACAGCCTTCCAGCTGGAGTCTGTGTCCTTTCTTGTTCCCCTAGTTTATTCTTTACACAGAGAGATAGCTTTTTTTTTTTTGAGACTGGGTCTGGCTCTGTCACTGAGGCTGGAGTGCAGTGGTGCGATCTTGGCTCACTGCAACCTCTGCCTTCCAGGCTCAAGCCATCCCCCACCTCAGCCTCCCATGTAACTAGGACTACAGGCATGTGCCACCACACCTAGCTAACTTTTATATCTTTTCTAGAGATGGAGTTTTGCCGTGTTGCCCAGGCTGGTCTCGAACTCTTGGGGTCAAGCGATCCACCTGCCTCGGACTCCCAAAGTTCTGGGATTGTAGGCGTGAGCCACCACATATTATCAATCTTCTATTTAAAACCCTCCAGTAGCTTCATTCAGTTTCAAATCCAAAGGCCTGTGACAGCCGCTAAAGTCCTTTATGATTTGGCTGCCTCACTTTCTCTTCAGTTTCATCTCCTACCACCCTGTTAGGTATGTGAATCTATTTCCTCAGCTGTAAATTTTACAAACTCTAAGTACAAATCAGGTGTTTCCCATGAAAATTTAGGGTCCAAATTGAGATGTGCTATTAACTTAAAGTATACATTAGACTTTGAAGACTTATTAAAAAAATAGAATGTAAAACATCTCATTAATAATTTTTTATATTGACTCTTGAAATGATAATATTTTGGATATACTGGGTTATGTAAAATAGATTATTAAATGAATTTCATATGTGGCTCACATATTCCTCATGGACAATGATGCTTCAACTGGTTTCTAAGAACGAAGCCCTTTGATTTGGCAGAACCTTTCCTGTTTTGATTTATTAATAGGCCTTTCCAAATCTCTTTGCTTTAATTATCCATATCATCCATCTATAGAGAACATTGTTATGGTTGGCAAGAACTTGAGTCTTAATGCTGAAATACTTTTTTTGGTTTGAGACAGGGTCTGCCTTGTCACCCAGGCTGACATGGTGGAGTGGCATGATCACGGCTCACTATAACCTCCACCTCCTGGGCATAAGCCATCCTCCCACCTCAGCCTTCCAAGTAGCTGGGACTACAGGTGCCCGCCACCACACCTGGCTAAGTTTTGTATTTTTTGTAGAGATGGTATTTGGCCATGTTGCTCAGGCTGGTCTTGAACTCCTGAGCTCAAGTGATCCACCTACCTCAGCCTGAATCATACTTAAAAAAAAAATTTTTTTGGCCAGGCGCATTGGCTCATGCCTGTATTCCCAGCACTTTGGGAGACCGAGGCGGGCAGATCACGAGGTCAGGAGATTGAGACCATCCTGGCTAACACGGTGAAACCCCGTCTCTACTAAAAATACAAAAAGTTAGCCAGGTGTCGTGGCGGGCGCCTGTAGTCCCCGCTACTTAGGAGGCTGAGGCAGGAGAATGACGTGAACCCGGCAGGTGGAGCTTGCAGTGTGCTGAGATTGTGCCACTGCACTCCATCCTGGGTGACAGAGCGAGACTCCGTCTCAAAAAAAAAAAATTTTTTTTAAAGAGTTGTAATATTGCTACATCACCCAGGCTGGAGTGCGTCACTTTTCACAGGCATGCAGAGAACGCTATAGCCTTGAAACCCTGAGCTCAAGTGGTCCTTCTGCCTCTCAAGTAGCTGGGGCTACAGGTGTGTCCCAGTGTGCTTGGCTGAATTATACTTTGTTATGGCTGTCAAAGCAGCCCTATAGTCATATTTAATTTAGTGAATCATCAGCTGTCAGATGAAGACAACTATGTAGAAGACTCAGTGAGAAATAAAAGGCAAATATCAGTGTCATTAATCAAGGAGCTCACAATTCAGTGAGAGAGACAGAGATAAGTGAATCACTCATACAAGACAGATTATTCCAACTGATAATAGTTGCAAATGCAGTGTCCTGGGAATGTGAGGACAAGATTAAATCTAACTGAAAGAGGGCCGTGTAGGGCAGCTCACACCTGTAATCCCAGCACTTTGGGAGGCTGAGGTGGGCAGATCACCTGAGGTCAGGAGTTCAATACCAGCCTGGCCAACATGGCAAAACCCCGTCTCTACTGATAATATAAAAATTAGCTGGGCATGGTGGTGGGCTACTTGGGAGGCTGAGGCAGGAGAATTGTTTGAACCTAGGAGGTGGAGGTTGCAGTGAGCTGAAATCGCACTGTTGCACTCCAGCCTGGGTGACAAGAGCGAAACTCTGTCTCAAAACAGAAACAAAAGCAAACTCTAACTGAAAGAATCTGGAAAAGAAGCAGCATTCAAATGTTAAGATTTCTTTTTTCTTTTTTTTTTCCCCATATAGGATGCTTCACAAATTTCCATGTCATCCTTGCACAGGGGCCATGCTAATCTTTGTATCATTCCAATTTTAGTATATGTGCTGCCAAGGCCAGCACCAAATGTTAAGATTTAAACTGAGCTTTAAGGGGATGAGGAGAAGGACATTCCCAATAGACAGCATCTTTGAGCAAAGAGGTTGGGAATAGTTAACAGAGGTGAAAGTGCTAGGGCAGGAATGAATTTTCTTTACAATGCCCCTCTTTAAAAAGTAAAACAATTATTGGCATAGAATTTTAAGCATAACATATTTAAATTTATTTTCTTTCCAGGGTTCAAAAGATTCTTCTCTTTTGGAGAGTGATATGAAATGGAAAGGCAAGCTAAAGAATAAAGGAAGCAAAAGGAAGAAAGAAGATCTTCAGGAAGTAGATGGAGAAATTGAAGCTGTCCTGCAAAAGAAAGGTAAGGTGTGAGTCTTATTGGTGGCAGTGGTCATGTTTGCAGTGAGAGAAGCATCATTCTGTTCCAAGCTATTTTGCTTGAGGGACCTTCTATGTGCAGAAATGTTTACCAGAAAATATTTCTATATTTAATGGACCTTTGTTTACTTAAAAACTATTCATTATAGTTATGAGTTACTACTGAATCATTAATCTTTTCATCTCCTCATTTTTGTTTACCAGCTAAAGCCAGGGGGTTAGAATTCCAGATCTCCAACGTGAAGTTTGAAGATGTGGGAGGCAATGATATGACATTAAAAGTTAGTGCAAATTCTCAATTTTACCTCAAATGGATATATTACTAATCAGTTATGAAAAAAAAGCCTACCTCTTTGTTTCTAATATGATCTGGGTGTAGAAAAGGAAACTGGGAAGGTTGAGAAGGGCAAGCCTGACCTGTACCCTTTAGGGCATTGCAGGAGAAAAGATGCATATTATTTTGAACTTTTCTATTATTTTAATTATAGTATATATAAGATCCGTGCTTTATAAGTAATATTGTCTTAACAGTACTAATAGTAATGGTAACTTTATTTTTATTTATTTTTTATTTTATTTTATTTATTTATTTATTTTGAGAAGGAGTGTAGCTCTGTCGCCAGGCTGGAGTGCAGTGGTGCGATCTCGGCTCACTGCAACCTCCGCCTCCCAGGTTCAAGCGATTCTCCTGCCTCAGCCACCCGAGTAGCTGGGATTACAGGCACGTGCCGCCATGCCCAGCTAATTTTTGTATTTTTAGTAGAGACAGGGCTTTACCACGTTGGCCAGGATGGTCTTGATCTCCTGACTTCGTGATCTGCCCACCTCAGCCTCCCAAAGTGCTGGGATTACAGGCGTGAGCCACCACGTCCAGCCGTAATGGTAACTTTATTTTTAATGCCTACTCTTTTTCATCTGCCATGTTAGTTAACTTTGCATTACATCCTCAAGGTACATAATGTTACAGCTTAGGAAATAGCTCCTCAGAGAGGTTATTGCTGAAATCACACAGTAGGTACCAGAGCCAGGATTCAAAGTCTGATCTAAGTCTAAGGTGTATATTCTACCTATCTACTCCATTTTGCTGCTCCGAAAAATAGGACATTTCATTCTACATTGATTCTTCTGTCTTGAAAGACATCCTTGTGCTTATCCTCTGCTAGGAGGTCTGCAAGATGCTCATACACATGCGTCACCCGGAGGTGTACCACCACCTGGGCGTCGTGCCCCCTCGTGGAGTTCTCCTTCATGGACCACCAGGCTGTGGGAAGACATTACTTGCACATGCAATTGCTGGGGTGAGGCTTGCTGACATTTGTTTGCTTTTGCTGTTTTTGTTGTTATTATTTGTTTTTGTTTTTTCTCTTTGGTCAACTTAAACCAGACATGGCATTCTTCAGGAAGAGAACATAGTCATTGGAATTGATCCCTTTGTTATCATGCTGGTATTATTTGTGGTATTTATTCATTTAGTATATTTATTGTTTCTCACGAGCAACTTGAGGGTTTTTTTTTAATGTATGTAATTGTTTATATGGCAAGAGTTAGATAAAAAGTAAAATAATACATTTTTTTTTTTTTTTTGGAGACAGAGTCTCACTCTGTCGCCCAGGCTGGAATGCAGTGGCGTGATCTTGGCCCACTGCAACCTCCGCCTCCTGGGTTCAAGCAATTCTCCTGCCTCAGCCTCCCCAGTAGCTGGGACTACAGGCACACGCCACCACGCCAGGCTAATTTTTTGTATTATAGTGGAGACGGGGTTTCACCCTGTTGCCCAGGCTGGTCTTGAGCTCCTGAGGTGAGGCAATTAGCTCGCCTCAGCCTCCCAAAGTGCTAGGATTACAGGTGTGAGTCACCACGCCCAGCCATAATAATACAGTTTTAAACAAACCTTTTTATCAACACATAGCTTACATTTTAGTTACTTCGCTTTCCCTTTAACCCAATGGTTATTTCATTTTACTTATTTTTTTGAGACAGAGTTTCACTGTCACCCAGGCTGGAGTGCAATGGTGCAATCATGGCTCACTACAGCCTCAACTTCCCAGGCTCAAGTGGTCCTCCCACCTTAGCCTCCCAAGTAACTGGAACCACAGACACATACCACCACGCCCAGCTAATGTTTTTGTTTTTTTGTAGAGATGAATCCCACTATGTTGCCTGGCTGGTCTTAAACTCCTGGCCTCGAGCAGTCCTCCTGTCTCAGTCTTCCAAAGTGCTGGGATTATAGGCATGGGCCACTGCACCTGCCCTCCCAGTGGTTCTAAGGAGCAGTAAAATAAGAAAACTAGAGTTATATTATTTTTCATAGAGCTAAATTTATTCAAAATTTTTATTTAGAGTCATGTTCTTATACTTTTTAGTTTTAAAATAATTCTTTCTAAAATGGTAATAATAGACACTTACTTTGAGAAATTAAAAGTTAGCAATCTTATTTTAACCCTCTCAGATTTTTCAGAAACTGTAGGGGGCAGTAATGTAAAATATCCGAGTAACTTCGATTAGAAAAATAGCATGCTCGCCGGACGCAGTGGCTCATGCCTGTAATCCCAGCACTTTGGGAGGCCGAGGCATGTGGATCACCTGAGATCGGGAGTTCAAGACCAGCCTGACCAACATGGAGAAACCCCATCTCTACTAAAAATACAAAATTAGCCGGGTGTGGTGGCGCATGCCTGCAATCCCAGCTACTTGGGGGCTAAGGCAGGAGAATCACTTGAACCCAGGAGATGGAGGTCGCGGTGAGCCAAGATAATGCCATTGCACTCCAGCTTGGGCAACAAGAGCGAGACTCCATCTCAAAAAAAAAAAGAAAAAAGAAAAATAACATGTTATACCAAGCGCTAATACAATAATGTTCTATGAAAGAAAATCATTTGTAAAGGGGGACTTGATTGGTTTGCTTCATTTTTGTTTAATAATTCCATTACATGACTACTGCATGCCAGACTTTGGAATATAGTGTTAAGTACCACAATCGTAGTTCTAATATGAGAGAGACATTAAACAGTCATTCATATAAATAAATGCTGTACATAATAATGACTATAATAAATGGAAGACAAGAAGAATTGCAAAATGGTATGTGGTATGTTAGGATTCCCAAATTAGGGTTGGGTTCAAGGAAGGTTGGTTGAGGAAGTGAAATTTCAAGAAAAGCACAAGAATGGGAGAACAGTAGTCAGTAGTCTCTCTTCTCTTTTTTTTTTTTTGAAACAGATTTTCACTCTGTTGTTGCCCAGGCTGAGTGCAGTGGCATGATCACAGCTCACTGCAGCTTTGACCTCTCAGGCTCAAATGATCCTCCTGCCTCAGCCTCGCAGGTAACTGGGACTGCAGGCATGCATGAGCATGCCTGGCTAATTTATTATTTTTTGTAGAGGTGGGGTCTCACTGTGTTGCCCAGGCTGGTCTCAAACTCCTCTCAAAGTGCTGGGATTACAGGCATGGGCGTCCACACCTGGCCTCTTCTTAAAGAGTCTCCCTCCTCTGGCTAGTAACTGGCTACTCTCTGGGTTAGGATTTGGAGAAATACTAGCAGAATGTGTGGGAAGCATCTGTGTCACAACCCTTGCTATTTTCTCCTTAGCAGATGGGTAAGAATTGTTTTGATAGGCCAGGAATGGTCACTCCTGTATCCCCAGCACTTTGGGAGGCTGAATTGGGAGGATGGCTTGAGGCCAGGAGTTTGAGACCAACCTGGGCAACATAGTGAGACACAGTCTCTCCAAAAAAAAACAAAAAACAACAAAAAAAAACCAAACGAAGAATTGCTTTGGCTGAGCCCTAAGTGGGGATAACATACCTCTTGAAAGACAAGACCCTTTATTCAGAAAAGATAATAGAATTTAATAGTGACATGTATAAAATAAAAACAAGTTGAAGGTATCCACTTAAATGTGTTTGCATGAAACCGTTGATTTTTTTTTTTTTTTTTTTGAGACGGAGTTTTGCTCTTATTGCCCAGGCTGGAGTGCAATGGCGCGATCTAGGCTCACTACAACCTCCGCCTCCCGGGTTCAAGCAATTCTTCTGCCTCAGCCTTCCCGAGTAGCTGGGATTATAGGCATGCGCCACCATGCATGGCTAATTTTTGTATTTTCAGTAAAAATGGGGTTTCTCCATATTGGTCAGGGTGGTCTCGAACTCCTGACCTCAGGTGATCCGCCCACCTCGGCCTCCCAAAGTAGTGGGATTGTAGGCCTGAGCCACTGTGCCCGGCCAAAACCATTGATTTTCAAATAATGTTTTTCACTGGGCCAACATAAAAAGATGAAGTTCCTCAGGAAACTAGCTATTTAAAAAATTTGAGGGGACTGGATAAGAAAAAGTAGGGGAATTAAAATTTGAATATTTGGTTATTCTTTTATGTGTCTGCATAGGAACTTGACCTGCCAATTTTGAAAGTGGCTGCTCCAGAGATTGTGTCTGGAGTATCCGGAGAGTCTGAACAGAAGCTGAGAGAACTATTTGAGCAAGCTGTGGTGAGTCAGTTAATGACTAATGCCAGGTGGCCAGATGCTACCAGCTTATATTAAAGATCCTGCTTTTTCTGATGCTAGTATTTGTTAACCCACTCACTGGCCATTCTTTTATTAATATAAACATGGTAATTTGCTATGCATGATGCCTAAATATTTAAAGTAGATTTAGTGATACCAGCTGTTGGATAAATAACCCTTTTCATTTGAAATCAAACCTAAATGTAATTGGTGAGAAATTCTGGGCTGTCATACCCTGTAGTCATATGTTGAAAATATATTATCCTTACGATATTTTCCACTCACTTTTACTTTCCTTAACTTAAGTTTGGCCAAAAAAACTTGTAAGCAATATAAAAATTGTTATTTAGGATATTATAAAAGCAACCATAAAAATACCAGAATAAATTCTGTCATTCCTTACTAGTAAACTAGGGCAATAATAATACCCAAATCTCATGTGGCTATTGAGAGTATTAAATGAGAGAATTCTTATAAAACCTTCGATATGGTGCCTTGCACACAGCAAAAGCCCTGTAAATATTAGCTGTAAGATTATTCACACTTGAACAAATATCACTGTGTTTAAAACTAAAAAATGGTGAAAAGTTTATTTCATGTCATTATTAGCACTGACAATATATAGTAGCTGATGAATATCCAATACAACTGCTAGAAGCCTGTGTGAAATTAGAAGAGAAATTATATTTAAGCAGTAATTGAGAAAAAAACATTTTAAATAACAAGAATGGGTAGGCCATCTACTTAGTTATTGTGCGGGCTGACATTGAAAAAGCTGTGAGCAACACTATGAGGATAAAGAGAAAAAAGGTGGAAAGGGCAGAGTGCAGAGCAAAGCTGAACTTTTTCAGGTGCTACCTGTTTTCCAAAACGCAGTGGATTTCATTGCTAAATTGGCATGCATAGCCAGAGACAAGTAGTAAATTTTGTGTGTATGGTAAACACGATGAATAAGGATAAGAGGCAAATGGCATCTTTAGGTTGTTAGTTCTGTGTTTAAACCTCTCACTAAACCAGTACTGAGCCAGTACAGTACCTCACAGTAGATGCTCAGTAAATATGTGGCCTAGCACCCCACTTTTTCTGGTCCCCTCTTCCTAATGAGAATGAGTACAGTAAAGCATGTGGATCAGGAAACAAAAAGGTGAAATCCAATCAAGTGATACTTGGTTGAAAACTATGCTTTCTTTAGCACATTCTGATGACCATCATTTATTCTTTTTTTTCCCCATTCAACTTTCCAGGTTACTGACAAGTACTGATGTGCTTGTTTTCTGATGCTTTTGGCCTCTGTAATTTTACTCCTTTGTAACTGGGTAATATATCTAGCAGTCATAGGTGTCTTGTGCAAACATTTTCATAAGGATGATTAGGGAAGAGAGCCAGCTAGTGATAGGCTAAATATCTTTCCCTTTAAAATCTGGTGGTTCCCATGATTTTGAGATGACTTAAGCGACGCTGACAGCCTTACTTAGCATAATCACTGTCACTCCTAACCATTGAGTAACTGATTGAGTAAAATGATTTAGATTGTAAATCTAGATAATTTTCTTCAATTTTTTTCATTTTAACTGATCCTTATCTCCTTGTCTCTTTTTTGTGGTTAAAATATATATAACAGAATTTACCATGTTAAACATTTTTTAAAGTTTTTGTAAATTATTTTATTTCTTCCATGATGATTTAGAGGGACTGTCTTCAAACCAGTACAGATATTTCATAAATAATACCTGGCTGTTTTCTAACCAATTGAGTAATTTGTTGCACAATAAGCCACCTCACATCTTTCAGCAAGAAATACATTAAATTTGAATAGTGAAGACATTACACAATGAATTAGGACAACAGTTTAAATTTGCTTTAAATGTTTCTTTGGGGAAGAGGACACTACACTTCTACTCAATGAAGAGAAACATTTTTACAGTCCAGAGGTCTTTTATTACCACCTATTATGCCATGAATTCACAGGGAAGAGGTTCCAGCAGCTCAGGCTCCTTCCTATTGGTTCTCAGAATGCACTTCTCTGGGTGGAGCACGCTGACACTTTCCCGTTGGTTTCCTTTTTCTGATCATTTTCCTCCATGCGTTTCAGAAAGCTGTCTCGGCTCTTAGGGTGCTTAATGTGCTCAATACGCACATTGACACATTGATTCTCGCACGTTGATTCTCTTGGCAAGAATCTTGCCCTTAACTTGTTTCTTTACAACAATGCCAGCAGCATGCTGGATAACGTTATAGACTCTTCCAGTTTTGCGGTGGTAACACTTGTGGGATATTCCTTTTTGAACAGTACTCATTCCCTTGATGTCTACAGTATCACATTTCTTTCTTTTCTTTTCTCTTCTTTTTTGAGACAGTGTCTCGTTCTGTTGCCGAGGCTGGAGTGCAGCGGCACAATCTCGGCTCACTGCAACCTCTGCCTCCTGGGTTCAAGCAATTCTCTTGCCTCAGCCTCCCAAATAGCTGGGATTACAGGCATGCACTACCCACCAGCTATTTTTTTTCTTTTTTTTAATTTTTTTTTTTGAGATGGAGTCTCTCTCTGTTGCCCAGGCTGGAGTGTCTCAGCTCACTGCAACCTCCGCCTTCTAGGCTCAAATAATTCTCCTGCCTTGGCCTCCCGAGTAACTGGGATTACAGACATGCACCACCACACCCGGCTAGTTTTTGTATGTTTAGTAGAGATGGGGTTTTGCCGTGTTGGCCAGGCTGGTCTTGAACTCCTGACCTCTGGTGATCTACCCGCCTTGGCCTCCCAAAGTGCTGGGATTACAGGTGTGAGCCATGGCGCCTGGCCTACAATATGACATTTCTTATAGATTTGCATATATATAGCCAAAGGAACAGCTCCATGTTTTCTGAAAGGCCTAGAGAACATCTCTCAGGTGCCTCTCCTCTTTCTCTTTGTGTTCATCATTTTGGTGAATTACTGGAAGATGGCAGTTCCAACTGAAAAGGCCATTTTAAACATTTTTAAGTGTACAATTCTGTGGCATTAAGTACATTCATATTGTTGTGTTATCATTACCCCCATCCATTTCCGGAACGTCTTCATGTTCCCAAACAGTAACTCCCCGTTCCTCTCTCCTACCAGTCCCTGGCCACCACCACCATTCTACTTTTTGTCTTAATGAATTTGACTACTCTCGGTAGCTGATCCTTACATCTTAACTTATTCTTTCTGAACCGTATCTGGTTTATTTCTTAAAAACAAAAAACAAAAAACTGGAGGTGATCTTTACACTGATGTATTAGAACTTTACCATCCTTCCTTATTCAGTGTAGCCTTTAAAATAAGCTTCTGGTACTTTTCAGTGTGGATGCTGGGAAAGTTCTGGAGATGGATAGTGGTGATGTTTACACAACAGTCTGAAAATATTTAATGCCACTAAACTATATACCCAAAGTGGTTAGAATGGTAAATTTTATGTATATTTTACCACAGATTTTTTAAAAAGCTTCTGGTGCTTCTCAAATTTACTCTTATAGCAAATTATAGAGAAAGGCTTGGAGATTCTTATGTTGGTAGAAACCCTCATAACGTTTCTAGTAAGCTTGGGTTTGCTAATTTAAAGTTTATAAACTTGTTGTCTTAAGTTTTTTTTTCTGTGCATATGCTTATCCAAAATCATTGTTTCTGTTTCATAGCATAGCAAGTATACCTAATTTACAAAAGAATTTCAGTAGATTTATCACAAAACATGCATTGATGAAGAGACTATAAATGTGTTACCCTATCTGCAGTCTCTTACTGTGTACTTTTAATCATCTTGGTTCTCTTAAGTCAGATAAAAATCAGAAGTAACACATGTGAACTGCCTTCTTTAGGGTTATTCTTTTGGCAAATGATCCTTGACCTTTAAGATTTTTTAAAAAATGTATATGCTTAGCTGTGCTTCAGTATAGGGGATGCATTTATGATTGTCTTTTTGTGATATTTTTATTTCTAGTCAAATGCACCATGTATCATTTTCATTGATGAAATTGATGCTATTACCCCCAAAAGAGAAGTGGCTTCAAAAGATATGGAACGAAGAATTGTAGCCCAACTCCTAACCTGCATGGATGGTTAGTTTAAAATAATAAATCCATCTTAAGAGAATAAATTTTTAAAAATAGTGTAATTAATACATGAAGATATAAAATAATATTCATATAGTAAATATCAAATAGTGTAAAAAAAAAAGTCATACTGGGCACAGTGGCTCATGCCTGTAATCCTAACACTTTGGGAGGCTAAGGTAGGAGGATTGCTTGAGCCTAGTAGTTTGAGGCCAGCCTGGGCAACATAGCAAGATGCTACCTCTAAAAATAAATAAAAAGAAATAGCACTTGTTTTGTGTAAACAAGAAAATTTGAAGCATATATTTTATGTTCCTTGCATTACCAGGTTGTAGTCTGACAGATTGATTGATGAGATAGAGTGTTGCTCTGTCACCCAGTCACCCAGGCTGGAATGCAGTGGCACAATCACAGCTCACTGCAGCCTTGACCTCCTGGGCTCAAGTGATCCTCCCATTTAAGCCTCCCAAGTAGCTGGGACCACAGGTGTGCACCACCATGCCTGGCTTTTTTTTTTTTTTTTTTTTTTTGTTGAGACACAGTCTCTCTCTGTTGGCCAGCCTTGAGTGCAGTGGCACGATCTCAACTCACTGCAACCTCTGCCTCCTGGGTTCAACCTATTCACCTGCCTCAGCCTCCTGAGTAGCTGGGATTACAGGTGCATGCCACCACACCTGGCTGATTTCTGAGATGGGGTGTTGCCATGTTGGCCAGGCTGGTTTCGAACTCCTGACCTCAGGTGATCTACTGGCCTCAGCCTCCTGAAGTGCTGGGATTACAGGCGTGAGCCACTGTGCCTGGGTGTTTTTTTTAGAGACGGTCTCACTATGTTGCCCAGGCTGATCTCGAACTCCTGGGCTCAGTCTTTCTGCTTCAGCCTCCCGAAGTACTGGGATTCTGTTTTATTTTTATCTAAAATTTTCTTGCCATGTCTTTGAGGCCTGCAGTCTGAGAAAATGCTTTCATGGCTTCCTGCTAGCTAAAGAACACACTGTGGCCCGGCGCAGTGGCTCAAGCCTGCAATCCTAGCACTTTGGGAGGCCGTGGGCGGATCATGAGGTCAGGAGATTGAAACCATCCCGGTTAACACGGTGAGACCCTGTCTGTATTAAAAAACTGAAAAATTAAAAAAATTAGCCAGGCGTGGTGGCGGGCGCCTGTAGTCCCAGCTACTCGGGAGGCTGAGGCAGGAGAATGGCGTGAACCCGGGAGGCGGAGCTTGTAGTGAGCCGAGATGGCGCAACTGCACTTCAGCCTGGGCGACAGAGCGAGACTCGGTCTCAAAAAAAAAAAAAAAAAGAACAGACTGTATAAACTCCTCATGATTTAATTAGCATCTTACTACCTTCTTGTTACCTGTGAGGGAAAATAACCTCAGACTCCCTGCTCTTCAATCCTGGTTCAGCTGAGAGAAGTAATACTTAGGAAAGATAAGATTTAAGCCCTCAGTTTTGTCCGTTCCTAGAAATACATTCCTTGATTAAGCCAGAACAGCTGAAGACTATTTTGTATTCCCCTGCTCGAATTAATTTTATCAGTCTATTCGGAGACACAGACTTCGGCATCCTCCTCAGCCTCCCTGTTGTCCTGCTCACCTTGCCTGGATGTGCCATGCATGCTTGACCTTCTGTGCTTTCACTAATACTCTTTCTTCTACACAGAATTCCATTAGCCTATATATCTGCTTGTTAAAATTGTATTTACCCTTCAAGCCTTTTCTGAAATGTAACCACATCCGTGAACCCTCCCTTATTCCTCAGTTGGAATTCATGATGTCTTTTCTCGTATTACCTTGGTGCTTTGCTTATATCTGTTATTATACTTCACAAAATTTGTCTGATGCCATTTTTTTATTTACACACTCAGTGTTTCTCAATAGATTGTGAACTGCTGAGGACAGAGTTTGTATTTTATTTATCCTCCTCACACCTTTTACATATTTGACATTTAATAAATGTTGGTTTTATATATATGTTGCTGTCAAAATCTGTAATACTTTAACCATGAAATGATTCTGTAACCATTATTGCCCTCAATGTCAAGTGCTTTGTTCACTACTCTTTCTCTGTCTCTTACTAGATCTGAATAATGTGGCTGCTACAGCCCGGGTCCTAGTTATTGGAGCTACTAATCGACCAGACTCGTTAGACCCTGCTTTGAGACGTGCAGGAAGGTTCGACCGAGAAATATGCCTAGGTATCCCAGATGAAGCATCCAGGGAAAGGTATACTCTTATAGAATGAAGTTTGTATGCCACTAAGTCATCTTAACTGAATGGTTTGAAAGTAAGAGGTGAGAAATACCATGTAGCCTTTCTTTCTCTCTCACTTTCTTTTTGTACCAGTTAAATTGATTTGGAAAAGGAGAAGCCCACATTAAGAAAATCGTTTATGCTTGGGTGCAGTGGCTCATGCCCGTAATCCCAACACTTTGGGAGGCCAAGGCAGGAGGATCACTTGAGACCAGGAGTTTGAGCCTGGGCAACATAGTGTGACCCTGTCTGTACAAAAAATAAAATCAGCTGTGCACACACCTGTAGTCCTGGCTACTCAGGAGGCTGAAGCACAGGAGGATTGCTTGAGCCCAGGAGTTCAAGGCTGCAGTAAGTTATGATTGTGCCACTGCACTCCAGCCTGGGTGACAGAGGGAGGCCCCACCTCTATAAAAAAAAAGAGGAAGAAAACAATTTACTCATCAGTAGGATAATTGTTTCAGGTTGTTTTTTCAGAAGTAGTAATGGACTTATGTATCCATACTAATTTGTCTGATCTTATTAACAATGGCTTGCATTCTTTAGTTGGCTGACCAGGTTAGTGGCAATGTCTGGAGCTATGGCATACAGCAACCATCTGGTCCACTTATAGGTTAAATCTCAGTACCATATGTTTAACCTATTGCACTAACCTGTCTGAGACCACAGGTCCTGTTACCAGTAATGAAATGGCAGCCGGACAGTTGAAAGCTGTTTGCTGCAGTACCAGCCTTTCCTAGTAATTGAGCAAATGAGTAATGTCCATAGAGCAAATAAACATCCACCAATAACCAGAAATATAACTTCACAAGCGAGACTATCTCAGGAAGCACTGTTGAGGTGGTGGAGTGGAAATCTAGTTAAGAAATGTTCTGGGTCGGGCACGGTGGCTCACACCTGTAATCCCAGCACTTTGGGAAGCCAAGGCGGGCAGATCACGAGGTCAGGAGATCGAGACCATCTTGGCTAACACGGTGAAACCCCGTTTCTACTAAAAATACAAAAAATTAGCCGGGCGTGGTGGCGGGCTCCTGTAGTCCCAGCTACTCGGGAGGCTGAGGCAGGAGAATGGCATGAACCCAGGAGGCAGAGCTTGCAGTGAGCCGAGATGGCGCCACTGCACTCCATCCTGGATGACAGAGTGAGACTCCGTCTCAAAAAAAAAAGAAATGTTCTGAAATATGAGGTCAGGTGCGGTGGCTCACACCTGTAATCCTAGCACTTTGGGAGGCCAAGGAGGGTGGATCCCTTGAGGTCAGGAGTTCGAGACCAGCCTAGCCAACATGGTGAAACCCCATCTCTGCTAAAAAAACACAAAAAAATTAGCCGGGCGTGGTGGTGCACGCCTGTAATCCCAGCTACTTAGGAGACTGAGGCAGGGGAATCGCTTGAACCTGGGAGGTGGAGGTTGTAGTGAGCTGATGTCATGCCACTGTACTCTATCCAGCCTGGGTGACACAGCGAAACCCTGTCTCAAAAAAAAAAAGTATTTAATGAGGAAGGGGTGCACTGAAGATCCTGGTGAGGTTCAGGAACAGTGTGGGAGTAATTGCACATATAAGCTCAGACATGTGAGACTGGGCAAAGTGCTGCATGTGAGATTGTGATCTCAGATAGGGGCTAGATCCAGGTGATGACAAGGTCCAGGGTATGAGTAAGTGTAAGTAAGGAGGGGAAAGGCAAGACCTAGGCGGGACTGGGTTGCAGAGGCAATGAATAGATGCCCAAACTTTGAGCCAGTGAAGGAAAGTTATTCCACCTCTGCCTCCTGTTATCCTTGGTCCTTGTCCAATGTTTTTAACATTTCCAAGCTTTAGTTTATTTACCTATAATGTAGTAATAATAATAGTAATAACTTTATCTGTAAAGTGATCATAATACTATAAATTAAAGGCTTCCTGTGAGTATTGAATTAACATAACCTAGCACAATATCTGACATAGAGAATTTTTTTAATAAGGTAGCTATTGATAGCTGTCTCTTTTATTATTACTATTTTTTATATAGAGAAAGGGTCTCACTATGTTGCCCAGGCTCATCTTGAACTCCTGCCCTCAAATGATCCTCCAGATATCATCCTGTACTTCAAAACCATTAAATTATGGAAAAGTTTCAGCGTACATAAAAGGAGACCCGTACAATTGTTCCAGTTTCTATTGGTGTAAAACAGACCACACCAAAATTTAGTGTCTTAACAGCAATACCCATTTTATTGTGTCTCACAGTTTCTGTGGATCAAGAATTTAGAAAGGCCTCAGCTAGATGGTTCTGCCTCACGGTCTCACGTGGCTGCAGTAGCTGGAGCTAGAACAGTGGTAGCTTTCCCTTCTTTTGGAGTTTCTACAGTATGATGACCAAAAATACCCACTTTTTTTAGGGATAGAGTACAACTATGAAAAGGACGATATTATTTTCTGTTAGCCATTTTCATAACATCCAAAATGTTCTTAGTACAGATAGTCCCCAACTGACAATGGTTTGGCTTTTAGTTTTTCAACTTTACAAAGGGTTTATCATGATGTTTTTGACTTAAGATGGGTTTATCAGGACGTAAACTCATGGTAAGTCGAAGAGTGTTTTGTATTCTTGTGCATAGTAGCAAACTGGATCTGTGTCTTTTGGAAATAGTTCTTTAGTGGAAAGTTTTCTTGATTCCCATTATTCAGAGTATCCCAGTGAAACTTTAAAAAATTTGTCAGTAATGTTTATCTGCTTCTATTCTGCTCACTTATATGATCCCAAATGATTTTTCTGTAATTTATTCTTTATTAGCTTGACATTTGAAAATATTAGTCTTCTTTACAAATTTATTAATTTTAAAATACATTTGCTTGTCCAAGTTAGTTTATAATATCAAAATATGTAAATAAGAATTAACATTCATTGGCGCATGCCTATAATCCCAGCTACTTGGGAGGCTGAGGCAGGAGAATCGCTTGAACCCAGGAGGCGGAGGTTGCAGTGAGCCGAGATCGCGCCATTGCACTCCAGCCAGGGCAACAAGAGCAAAACTCCGTCTCAGAAAAAAAAAAGAATTAACATTCATTGGGCACTAACTGTGGATCAGCCATTGTTTTATGCGCTTTGCATGTATTCATTTGTAGCAACAGCCCTCTGAATAAGTGCTACTATAATATAGATTGAATAAATGAAGAAACTGAAGCACAAAGATTAAGTAACTGGCCCAGATTACAAAGGGTAACAGAGCTGGGATTCAGACTCTTGCAGTATGGCTTCAGACCTTTCATCCTGAATATCTTTTTTTTTTATTATTTGAGACCGAGTCTTGCTCTATCGTCCAGGCTGGAGTGCAGTAACACAATCTTGGCTCACTGCAACCTCTGCCTCCCAGTTCAAGCCAGTTCTCCTTCTTCAGGCTCCCGTGTAGCTAGGATTACAGCTACCCGCCCCCATGCCCAGCTAATTTTTTTTTTTTTTTTTTTTGAGACGGAGTCTCGCTCTGTTGCCCAGGCTGGAGTGCAATGGCGTGACCTCGGCTCACTGCAAGCTCCACCTCCCAGGTTCATGCCATTCTCCTTCCTCAGCCTCCCGAGTAGCTGGGACTACAGGCGCCTGCCACCACGTCTGGCTAATTTTTTGTATTTTTAGTAGAGACGGGGTTTCACCGTGTTAGCCAGGATGGTCTTGATCTCCTGACCTCGTGATCTGCCTGCCTCGGCCTCCCAAAGTGCTGGGATTACAAGGCGTGAGCCACTGCTCCCGGCCATGCCCAGCTAATTTTTGTATATTTAGAAGAGATGGGATTTTGCCATGTTGGCCAGGCTAATCTCAAACTCTTGACCTCAGGTGATTTGCCTGCCTCAGCCTCCCAGAGTGCTGGGATTGCAGGCGTGAGCCACCGCACCTGGCCTCATCTTGAATATCTTTACTTCTTTTAAGTTTTTATTCAGTAGGTCTTATCAGAAATTGTTCAAGATATTCCTTTAATAACAATTATCTAGAAGTCCAGATGTTTATGGATACCATGCTGCCAGTTAGGTTGAACAAATTTTCCATACGTGTAGTACAGGGGATGAACAATAGGTAAAGATAAAGTTGGAGGTGTAACTGTCCTAATATGAAATGGGAAGTATATGGCAAGATAATTTTCAATGATGAAGATAATTAATGGTTTGTGTGAATGTGGGGGCTTTTATTTCTGGTAGATATCCAGTTAATCTACTGTAAAAGTACCCCCATAAGTTATTTATCTTATTTCCCCTGTAATGTTGTAAATTCTTAAAGGCAAAATATTTTTTTAAAATTCTGTGTATTCGTCACAGCACTTAGCATGGTTCCTAACAAAGCAGATATTTACCATAATCCTTTCTGGAATAAGATGGAACATGTAATAATGACAGCGTTTGTTGAGTGAATGAACTATTTGATCTTATATAGTATCCATTTTGATACCTTTGGCAGACGTGAAGGACTTCAAATAAATATAGTTGGTGACTTGTTTTTACTATTAGATCAGGAATCAGACATTTTTTTCCCCTGTCTTTTCTACAGAATACTTCAAACATTGTGCAGAAAACTGAGGCTTCCTCAAGCTTTTGATTTCTGTCATTTAGCACACCTAACTCCAGGCTTTGTTGGTGCTGATCTCATGGCACTGTGCCGAGAGGCAGCAATGTGTGCAGTCAATAGAGTCTTAATGAAGCTACAGGAACAGCAGAAGAAAAATCCTGAAATGGAAGATTTGCCATCTAAAGGAGTCCAGGAGGAAAGGCTGGGAACTGAGCCCACTTCTGAAACACAGGTGCTTTCTCTAAAGGCACCTTAAATTGTCCTTTTAATGTTCTTTGTGTTATCTTACATTGAAGCAAGGGTCAACATAATTGAGGTTTATTACTTTCTGTTTTATTGGCATTTAACCTATAGAATAATTATCATTTATACCCACAATGTTTATCATTTCAAAAATATGAGTTGTTTTATGTTTAGTTTATTCTGAATAAATTCATTTTACAATAATGATTATGAAATTCTGGAATGGGGTTGGCAGACTATGGCCTACCCACCCACCACGTGTTTTTGTAAATTAAAGTTGTATTGGAACACAGCCATGTTCATTTGTATACATGTTGTCTGTTTCTGCTTTCGTTCTTCACGGCAGAATTCACACAGGAGTATGCAGCAGAGACCGTGGCCCACAAAGCCTACAGTGTTTACAGTCTAGTCCTTTACAGAAAAAGGTTGTCAACCCCTATTTCAGCATTGGCATTTAATTATATCTCCTGGTTAACTTTTGGTTAGGTAGATTACAGTGGTCTGTTGACATAACTATATCCACGTCGGTAGCTGCAAACAGCTCTGGAGGACAGTCATGTGAATCATAGGGGACCGTTATCAGTCCAAGATCGGTATTAAATTTTTTAGTTTTATGAGTCATGAAAATTCAATACATATAGCATTTCATATAGCATTTTATAGCTTGCACAGATGGCTTCTGTATGTTATATAATTTGATCCCTGTAACCTTATATAAATATCATTTTCCCCATTTTATAATCAAAGGCACTAAGCTTAAGAGGTTGTGGTTTCCCCAAGCCCATACAGCTTCTACTTTATAGAGCAGGGGCTTCAATGAGCAGGGGCTTCAATCCAGATGTTTTGTTCTCAGATAATTTGTTTTTTTCTTAGACATTTGAAACTGCAATTACTTCTGTAAAAAATAACAAACTCATTCCTTTTATAATATTGCATATAAATTAATATTTTATAAATTGAATTAATTGGTTACCTGTTTTTTAGACTTATCCTTTCATCTTCTCCACAAAGCAGGAAATCTGCCTTTTAAGATTTGATAGTAATAGGAAAATTGCCTTCCCTCTACTTAGTTGATAAACCATCAAGGAACCATATTAATGAATTATACTACCTCCAGCGTAACTTTGTTTTAATTTCATCAGGATTCAGCTGTTTCTTGAACATTTATAAATGAAACATGGGAAATATCATGGTTGCTGAAATGAATATTTGCCAACTGCTTATATTTGCTAAACCTAGCCCTAGTATATAGAAATCATTCTTATATGTTTAATTATAATTATAATTGGTATATCTTTACTTGACCAGAGCATATGATCCTTTAGAATAAAATGAACTTGTCTCATGTCAGAAAGAAAATTATTAAAATACATAGAAGTTCAGGATAGCTTATGGAAAATTACAGTAATAATTTTTACAAGTAGAAAATGTAACTTTTCAATAGCTGTTGTGGTGTTTCTTTATTTTTTTCCCCTCAATTGTTCCCTTCAAGGATGAATTACAGAGGCTGCTGGGGTTGCTAAGAGACCAAGATCCCCTCTCAGAGGAGCAGATGCAAGGACTGTGCATTGAACTGAATGATTTCATTGTTGCTCTATCCTCAGTCCAACCCTCTGCCAAAAGGGAAGGCTTTGTCACTGTCCCTAATGTGACATGGGCAGATATTGGTGCCCTGGAAGACATTAGAGAGGAGCTCACCATGGCAATATTGGTAGGTATATCAGCTGCCAAATATTATTGGCATGTCATGGATTAAAGACCAGAGATAAAGCTCCATGCATGTGTACTAGGTTCTGTGGCTAAACTGACTTGACTATAATCACTGTGTCTAACTTGACTTGAATGTGGCACTTCTTTCAAGTGCTAAGCCCCCAACAATGGTTTTTCTTTTGTTTGAGATGCGATTTATTTATTTGTTTATTTTTTTAAATTGATGTATCATAGTTGTAAATATTTTTGGGGTACATGTGATATTTTGATATATATATTAAATGTGTAATGATGAAGTCAGGGTAATTGGGATATTCATCACCTCTAATGTTTATGTTTTCTTTGTGTTGGGAACATTATACTTTTTTTCTTCTAGCTGTTTTGAAATATACTTTTTTCTTCTAGCTATTTTGAAATATAATTTCCCTACCGTGCTATCAAATACCAGAACTTATTACTCCTGTCTAACTATTTTTTTTACCGATTAACCAACTTCTCTTCATCGTATTCCTCTCCACCTTCCCTTCCCAGCCTCTGGTAACCATCAGTTTGCTCTCTGTCTCTATGAGATCCACTTTATTAGCTCCCACTGTGAGTGAGAATGTGCAATATTTGCCTTTCTGTGCCTGGTTTATTTCACTAACATAATGACCTCTAGTTCCATCCATGTTGCTGCAAATGACAGGATTTCATTCATTTTTGTGGCTGAATAATATTCCATTGAGACCCATTTTATGCTGATCCTTTTGGTTGTGCTTCATTTCTGTAGCAGTGAGTTTAAACAACCACAAAAAACTACAGGTTTCCGTCAAGACCAAATTGTTTGACAAAGACTTTCTGAACTTGATCTTATGGGTCAAGGCAATTTTAATGCACATAAAACTTTGGATTAATTTTTATTTACTTTACTTTTCTACTCATCATTCCGTGGTTCATTAATTGAAATATGATCGATTTAGAGGTAGGTACTACTGAAAGAGAAAATACACTGGGATTATAGTCAACAGGTATCTCTGGCTTTTAACTATGCAAAAGTTACTGCTGCATCTGATTTCTTAGAGGAGACCATTGTCTAAACATTTTATAACCTAGAAATTTAAATGGTTTTCTAAAAAATATTTGTTGAAATATTATATCGTTATGTCTAAAATGTTCTTAGACATTATGTTCAAGTATAAATTCCTCAAGTGCAGGGACTTTTCTTTTTATCACCACAGAGCATGAACAGGTAAACCAGGTACTGTTCGTATCTTCAGGCCTCACAGTCATGTTGAAAATAAGCCTGAGAGGCTGGGCGCAGTGGCTCATGCCTATAATCCCAGCACTTTGGGAGGCTGAGGCAGGTGGATCACTTGAGGTCAGGAGTTCAAGACCAGCCAGGCCAACATGGTGAAACCCCCAATCTACTAAAAATACAAAAATTAGCCAGGCGTGGTGGCATGTGCCTGTAGTCCCAGCTACTCACGAGGCTAAGGTGGGAGGATCGCTTGAACCCAGGAGGCAGAAGTTGCAGTGAGCCAAGACAGCGCCACTGCACTCCAGCTGGGTGACAGAGGGAGACTCAACCATAAAATATGTATCTGGAAATAATTTGAACCTGTAGTATAAAATGGACATGTAATGGATCGCCGTTGGTATCATTCTTTCCAGGCACCAGTACGCAACCCAGACCAGTTCAAAGCTCTTGGATTGGTGACTCCGGCTGGGGTCCTCCTTGCTGGTCCTCCTGGCTGTGGGAAGACTCTGCTGGCAAAGGTATCATATAAGTTCAATTGCATGTAATTTATTTCTTACTATTAGATAGGATAATATGAATTTAACTTTAAATATTACAGTGAGGTAAGTCTTATGCATAATTTTTATCAGAAGTTTATTTTAGCAAAACTGACAACTTTCTTCATGAAAGTTTCCTACTTTTTTAAATTACAAATGCACATGATTGAAAAATGTTTATATCAATCATAATCCTGTCAATTTTAACATGCAATTATTATATTTTCTGTGTATTATATTTTAGCTTTTTAGTGAGTATTATTCCATAGTTTTAGTTTTTACTTGACTTGGTTTCCTGCTTTCCTGCTTTGGTATTGCTATTGTTTATAACTTAAATATTTTCCTCTATATTTCTTGTAATTATTTTCTAAAATTGTTTTTTTATAATAGAAAATAAAAATAAGCAAAAAGGAAAAGCATTGTGTATAATTCTCTCACTGCCACCTACTACTATTATTTCATTTCATTGTCAATCCTTCAGATATTTTTCTATGCATACATATCAAAGTAATATCTAACTTTTACATTTTTACATGCATTTTTACAAATATAAGCTTTTTTTTTTTTTTTTTTTGAGATGGAGTCTCATTCTGTCGCCCAGGCTGGAGTACAGTGGCATGATCTTGGCTCACTGCAACTTCTGCTTCCTGGGTGCAATCAATTCTCTTGCCTCAGCCTCCCAAGTAGCTGGGGTTACAGACACACGCCACCACACCCAGCTAATTTTTGTATTTTTAGTAGAGATGGGGTTTCACCATGTTAGTTAGGCTGGTCTCGAACTCCTGACCTCGCGATCCACCCGCCTCGGCCTCCCAAAGTCCTGGAATTACAGGCGGAGCCACCACGCCCAGCCACAAATATAAGCTTTTTTAAACATGTTTTTCTCACTTAGCTATATTTCCTGAACATCTTCACATGTCAGTATATATTGATACACATCAATATTTTTAATGCCTGCATAATATTCTACCATAAAGATAGATGTTCTATAATTTATGGAAATGATCCCATATTGAAACAACACTACTTTAAATGGCCTTGCACTTATATTTTTGTACCTTGACTAATAATTATAGTAGAATGCATTTCTAAATAATTTTCCAGTCAAAGGAATGTATGTTTTTAAGGCTTTTGAGCCATATTATTAAAGTGCCTTCCTAAAGGTTTTCACCAGTTTTTACCTTTGTATCAATAGGGTATGAGAGTCAATTTTCCCACACCTTAAACTAGTGATGGCCATGAACGTTGCTCTTAATGGTGGACAATTTAATAGGTAAAAATGCTATCTTACAGTTTAAGTCGCATTTTAAAAATTACTAGTGTTTTTTTGGCCAGGCGTGGTAGCTCATGCCTGTAATCCCAGCACTCTGGGAGGCCGAGGTGGGTGGATCACTTGAGGCCAGGATTTCAAGACCAGCCTGGGTAACATGGTAAAACCCTGTCTCTACTAAAGTAAATTACAAACATTAGCCAGGTGCAGTGGTGCATGCCTGTAATCCCAGCTACTTGGGAGGCTGAGGCACAAGAATCACTTGACCCAAAGAGGCAGAGGCTGCAGTGAGCCAAGATCACACCACTGCATGCCAGCTTAGGCAACAGAGCAAGACTCTGTCTCAAAGAAAAAAAAAAACTAGTTTTTTAAATTTAAATATGTGTATTGGCTATATTTCTTTGTGAATTGTCTATTCATATCCTTTCCTGTTTTTCTGATGGCATACATGTGATTTTCTTTCTTATTTATTTATATCACTTCATATATTAAGATTTGTTATTTATAAATGTTGATTAGTTTATCTTGACTGTAACCATGTTTGACACCTTGAGCTTTTTTGGTTTGATTTTTATGTGGGCAAATTTCTGTCTTTTTGTGCTTTTTTTTCCCATTGAAATTATGCTTATTAGAACTGTCTTCCCTATGTGTAAAGTATGTTATCCATCATTTTTAGTGTCTGTATAATATTATATCCATAACTAACCCTTATCAACTTTTTAAAATATTTTGAATTGTAAGAAATTGAAATAACATTTTTAATAAGTACCACAGCAACCAAATTATAGCTCCTCAGTAAATATCAAATATCCATAGTGCTGTGTGTAAAACTTACTTTTATTTATACTACTAGTTTTCCTTGCTTAATGCTTTCAGTACTCTTAAAAGGCATTGATTTCAGAGAGCTGGGTATGGAGGTAGAAGAGAACAACACAGTCATTGATCTACATTTTTTTCACAATAGTTTTGGAAAAATATAGCCAGAAAGAAGGTTCTGTATGCTGGTGTGTGAATTCTCCAGGTCAATGCAGTTCCCTTTCATGTGTGTCCTATAGTGTTTATTATTTAATTAGTTACATCTGCCTTTGAGTAGTCCTATTCACAGCAGAGAGGAGGTAGCTTGGATAACTTGAAAAACATATATAGTACTAAAACATAGATCCACATTTCTCCTCTTCTTCTCCCCGCTACTGAACTGCCAACAATTGAGAACCACTCTGTTTAGTCAGATTTCTTTCTTTTTTTTTTTTTTTTTTTTTTTGAGATGGAGTCTTGCTCTGTCACCCAGGCTGGAGTGCAGTGGCACAACCTTGGCTCACTGCAAGCTCCGCCTTCTGGGTTCACACCATTCTCCTGCCTCAGCCTCCTGAGTAGCTGGGACTACAGGTGCCTGCCACCACGCCCAGCTAATTTTTTGTATTTGTAGTAGAGATGGGGTTTCGCCACATTAGCCAGGATGGTCTCGATCTCCTGACCTCGTGATCCACCCGTGTCGGCCTCCCAAAGTGCTGGGATTACAGGCATGAGCCACCGCGCCCGGCCATAGTCAGATTTCTTGTATCTGACCTTTGGGAGCAGGGACTCTTACCTAGGACTCCATGAATGGACTTCACAGCCTCACTGAATCTATGAGCCCAGGCAATGTATTGTGTATATGTATCGTTTCTGGGGAAGAGTGTTCACAACAACTTTCATCAGGTTCTCCAAGGGGTGCAAGACTACATGCCCAAGAATCCAGAAATAGAAAATGTCCTTGAATGGCAGAGGCAAAGTATGGCCTAGGATAAACTCATGGAACAAATTATAGGTCAGAACCTAGAAACCTAGAGATGCATATAAAATTAGGTATTTGGCTGATCTTGATTGTTTTGTTTACTCAGGATAACAAAATAATACAATTTTTCTTGGCACCTGCACATACTAAGTATGTAACTAGCATAAAGTCAGGGCATGCAGTTACTGGAGTTGGAGAGGTTTGGAAGAATAAGAATTGGGAGTCCAGTTTTGGAAGTGATAGATTTGAAATGCTTGTGCAATCCAAGTGGTGATGCTGAGGAGTAGGTGGAACATAGATGGGGAGCTCAGATACCAGGTTCTAAGAACAGGAAAGAACTCTCTTCCATGATCATTTTGAAGTTCTGATTGATTTTTTTCAGGTTTCACCTCTGCATTCAGATTGTAATTCTTAGACTCTTCTACACATGCAACTATGAGTTTCTCAACACTGACTCTTGGTAAAGACTGATAACTGATATTCAATTTTTGTTTGTAAATGAATGAATGCTTTCATCCCATGAGGTATTTCTTGAGTACAGAGACTAGCATTTCACTGGAATTCCAAACTAGGGCTATAAATGTATTTGTATTTACATAAGCATGTTTATGTAAACAAATGTTCACATAAATATTTTGTGTCATTTCCATTTGATTTATAGCCTTAGTAATTCTTAGAAAGTCGTAGGTTTCAGCCTGGGCAATGTGGCAAAACCCTGTCTCTACCAAAAAAAATACAAAAATTAGCTGAGTATGGTGGCATACTCCTGTAATCCCAGCTCTTCGGAAGGCTGAGGTGAGAGGATTGCCTGAACCTGGGAAGTCAAGACTGCAGTGAGCTGTGATCTCATCACTGCACTCCAGCCTGGGCAACAGTAAGATTCTGTCTCAAAAAAAAAAAACCTTAAAGTGAAATTTAAAAAAAAAAGTTGTACGTTAACACATTAACGTTTATTTCCTTTGATTTTCCCTTTATCCATTCCCCTTTTCCCATTTGTCTTTTTTCCTTTTTTTTTTTTTTTTTTTTTTGAGACAGAGTCTCGCTCTGTCGCCCAGGCTGGAGTGCTATGGCGCAATCTTGGCTCACTGCAACCTCTGCCTCCCGGGTACAAGCAGTTCTCCTGTCTCAGCCTCTCGAGTAGCTGAGACTATAGGCGCATGCCACCATGCCCAACTAATTTTTGTATTTTTAGTAGAGATGGAGTTTCGCCTTATTGGTCAGGCTGGTCTCGAACTCCTGACCTCAGGTGATCCACCCGCCTCGGCCTCCCAAAGTGCTAGGATTACAGGCGTGAGTCACTGCACCCAACCCTTTTTTCCTTTTAATAAGAAAGAGGTAACTATTAATATAGAAAGGGAGACACAGACTTAAGACCACGAAAAGGGCTGGGCGCAGTAGCTCACGCCTGTAATCCTAGCACTTTGGCAGGCCGAGGCGGGCTGATCACGAGGTCAGGAGATTGAGACCATCCTGGCTAACATGGTGAAACCCCATCTCCACTAAAAATATAAAAAATCAGCCGGGCGTGGTGGCGGGCGCCTGTAGTCCCAGCTACTCGGGAGGCTGAGGCAGGAGAATGGCGTCAACCCGGGAGGCGGAGTTTGCAGTGAGCCGAGATCGCGCCACTGCACTTCATCCTGGGCGACAGAGCGAGACTCCATCTAAAACACACACACACACACACACACACACAGAGTCCTTTCATTGTCACACATCATCATCATTATTATTGTTATTATTATTACTGTGTATTGGTCTTATTTGTGTCTTTTTGTTTCCTCTTGCTAGGCTGTTGCAAATGAGTCCGGACTAAATTTTATATCTGTCAAGGGCCCCGAATTACTAAACATGGTAAGTTATTGAGCATGAACCATTATTTTAGATTAGAAAAAGTAATGGTCATGCAAATTACGGGGTAAAATATTCTCAGATCTTTCAGCAATTGTGGTATTTTGGTATTTAAAATCAGTGCTGTAGGAGTGAGGAGGCTGACCTTTGCTCTGCTCTGCTACTTTGGGTGTATAAATGCTTTCTCAATTAAGTCTGTTAACCTCTAAGCCTGAATTTTCCCACAGCTAGAAGCAGTAGAGCAAAGATTTCAATCTGAGTTGTCTGACTTCTGATCTACTTTTTGTCCTGTTGTCATGTGGCTCAGATGAGTTCTGTATTAATAAATAAAAATACTTCTGGAGATAGAAGTCACTCAAGTGCTGTATCTTCCTTCTGCGTTTAAGCAATTTATTATCCAAATTTAAGACACTTTGAATTTCTTATATTTTTGTCCCTGTCTACGAAAAGTAAAAATGCCATTCTATGATATATTCCAACAAAGAAGAAATGAGGGTAACATTTGTTTTAAAAGATTTTTAAAATTTATCTCTACCCCAATTTTTAAATGTTTCCTATTGTGTATTACTTTCTCCCTAAAATAAGGGAGTTATACCTAAGTATTTCCTATGGGCTTTTTACATACCTCGTAACTTTTCTTGTACTTCGTTTTGATTTTCCAGCAGAGGTGGTATTAGATGTGAATCTTGAAGCAGAGGGCATTGGTGGGAACTGGGATTGGAAAAGAAGGTTATAGCCAGACATTGAAGGGCCTTTATACCAAGCTAAAGTTTGGATGTTAACTTCAGAATATCAGAGAGCTAATAGAGGTTTTAAAGCAAGAGTGTAACATATTTTTAAAAATTGTAATTAATAAAAATTTTATTATAAAATATTTCCACATATAAGGAATTCCAAAGAGTAATATAATATACCCCTATGTATCACCCAGCAAAAAAAAAAACAAAAAACAAACAAAAAAAAACAGCAGTACACTTAAAGCTTCTTGCAAACCCTCCCTCATGATGTTCCCTGTTCTCTTTCCCATGGAACTTACCACAAGGCTGAATTTGGTGCTTATTAGTTCCATGCACTTCTTTCTATATTTACTATGTATGTATTTATCCCTAAACAATATATAGTATTATTTTATATGTTTCAGAAGTATAAGGCCAGGCACAGTGGCCGACACCTGTAATCCCCAGCACTTTGGGAGGCTGAGGCAAGAGGATCACTTGAGGCCAGGCATTTAAGACAGACCAACATACCAAGACCCTGTCTCTACCAAAAAAATTTTTAATGTAATTTTTTTAAGTATGAGGTTTATGAGATAATTGGAAATGTTAGTGCTTACTGAATATTTGATATTAAGGAAATACTAATTTTTAAGTGTGATAATGACATGTTAAAATCATATTTTAGAGATACTGAAATATTTATAAATAAAATAGGACATCTAGGATTTTCTTCAATAAAACAAGGAAAGGGGCCAGGAGTATAGATGAAGCAAGACTGGTCATTAATTGAGTTGATAATAATTGAAGGTCAGTGATGGGTACATTTGAAGTTTATAACTGTTGTATCTCTTTAGTTATAAGTTTGGAACTCTCCTTATAAACTCTCCATGGTATAAAGCAAAACAAACAAAAAACCCCTTTAAATAGTGTGTATTATTTTGCAACTTGGTTTGGTTGAGTTTTTTGGTTTTTGTTTTGTTTTGTTTTTTGAGAGAGAGACAGAGTCTCTGGAAGCAGAGGTTTTGCTGTGTTGTCCAGGCTGGTCTCAAACTCCTGGCCTCAGGTGATCCTCCTATCTCAGCCTCCCAAAATGCTGGGATTATAGGTGTGAGTGACTATACCTATTCTTGGTTGTTATTTTTGTTCAATATTTATTTATAATACTTACCTCTGTTGATATATTTTTAGTTTAACTTTTTGTGTGGCATTTCATTGAATGAATATAACCATACTTTAAAAATCAGTTTTTTTCTGATGAATTTTTAGGTTGAATATTATATATGTATATCTTTGCATATATTTGTGAGATTTTTTCCCCTTAGGGTATATACCCAGAAGGAGAATTGCTGAATCTTAGAGTATGTGCACTTTCAAAAATATTAGGTATTGGCTGGGCACAGTGGCTCACACCTGTAATCCCAGCACTTTGAGAGGTCAAGGCAGGAGGATTGCTTGAGACCAGTTTGAGACCAGCATGGGCAACATAGTGAGACCCTGTCTCTACAAAAAAAACCCATAAAATTAGCCAGATGCACACCTGTAGTCCCATCTCTTTGGGAGGCTGAGGTGGGAGGATCGCTTGAGCCTGAGAAGTCGAGGCTGCAGTGAGCTATGATTGCACCACTGCTCTCCAGCCTAGGCAACAGAGCAACATCCTGTCTCAAAAAAAAAAAAAATCGGATATTGCTAACTATTTTTATAAAGTGATTGTATCAGATTGTCCCACATTCTCAACAGCAGTGTTGGTGTCTGATATTTTCATTTTTGCCAGTCTGGTGAATATGGCATTTTGCCTCATTGTGGTCTGATTTGTTTTTAACGGGTGGGTAGGGGGAAGAGGTCTGTGGAAGAGTGCAGAATGTCTCTGAAAGATTAGATGATCTGGGCTGGGCGTGGTGGCTCATGCCTATAATCCCTGCACTTTGGGAGGCCAAGGTGGACGGATCACTTGAGGTCAGGAATTCAAGACCAGTGTGGCCAATGTGGTGAAACCCCATTGTAAAAATACAAAAAAATTAGCCAGGCATGGTGGTGGGTGTCTGTAATCCCAGCTACTCAGGAAGCTGAGGCAGGAGAATTGTTTGAACTCAGGAGGTGGAGGTTACGGTGAGCGGAGATCACGCCACTGCACTCCAGCCTGGGCGACAGACAGAGTGAGACTCCGTCTCAAAAAAAAAAAAAAGAAAAAAAAGATTGGATGATCTAATGAGGAAGATGGGCATCTTGGGATTGGAAAATGAGTTCACTCTAGGACATTTTAGATTAAACAGCCATCTGGAGATGTCCAGCAGGCAGTAGGAAATATGAATCTGAAGCTCTGAAGAGATTTGAAAGTCACTATCATCTAAGTGGTACCTAAAACCATGGGAATGGGTTCAGTCTGGTAGGACAAGTTTATTAAGTAAAAGAACAGTTACATTAAGGGCCTCTGACAGAACCCTGAAAGATTCGAACAATTAAGGGATAAAGAAGCAAGATATGGTAAAGGAGACTGAAAGTGCTTGGTCATAAGATGGAGGACACCCCGGACCTTCTAAGCCTGAAAACCAAGGGAACATGAGTTTTTCAACCTTGTCAGTGTGACCAAACAGTATAAAAGATATTGAGAGTGGGACTTGGGATTTGGTAATTAGAAGGTCATTGGTGGCTTTAGGGAAAATATGTTTAATAATGATGTTTGCAAAAGCCAGACTAAAATGGTTGAAAATTTGATGGCCAGTAAAGATTTTGAGATAATAAATGTAGGATCTTTACTTGAAATGTTGCATGTTTCAAATAAAGGGTAAGATGGGCTTTTCATTTATTTACTTATTTTTAATCACTGTTGCCTTGTTAAGATTAAATAGGTTTTAATATGTCCTTGTTGAAACTTTAGGTTTACCTTTCCCTAAATTAAATTTCCTTTTACCTAGTTACCTTGGTTTACCACTTCCAAAGTCACTTTGCCAACGATATTGATTGTTCTCTTCTATTCCTATCTGAAACTTTATGTCTCCCAGCCCCCTGATATGCCTTCTTTTACAACAGTACTGAATGTTTTGCTTCAGCATTGCAAGTATAGTTTTTGCTGAATTAGATTTTCCAGGAAAGTCTACTATATTTGTACACTGTTTATTATATTTGCACACTGTGTGCTATATTTGTACACTGTGCAGCATGTTATGACAGAAAAATCTGAATAGGACTCCTGCTTTCCAAGGACTTTGTAATATAATATAGTGAGGGTAGAAGAGCTCAAATGTTACAATAATGATAAAATCTGAATATCTGAATAGGACCCCTGCTTTCCAAGGGCTTTATAATATAGTGAAGGTAGAAGAGCTCAAATGTTATAATAATACAAAGTACTTTAAGAGCAAAGAAATACTTTGGGTTTGGTTTGGGTCAAATGATAGTAAAACAGTTTTATGTGTCATAAAACTAGTTTTATGTGTCAAAGTCCAGAAAGTATCAGGATGAGGATGAGCCATATACAATTGCTGATATTTAACCATTTTTGACCTGTAATAGCCAACTGCATATAGTTCAACTTAATCAAATTAGCTATTATGGGAAGAATGATTAATGAGGATCTTTTAGAATGTAAGAAGAAATGTTTGGAGGTAGGTTAGAAAGCAGTTCAAGTAAGGGAAGCAGAATGAGCAAAAGTTCAAAGAAAAGTACCAAAAGGATGTGAGGGAAAGAAAGTTCTATTCAAATGAAAAAATAACACTTTAATCTCTGTCGTCTGTGGTGTATTCTTTGCCTTGATTATTTAGTATGGCCATATAGTCATTAAATAGCATAGGTGATATGAAATAGTTGGCACTGTAGGCCGGGGGCAGTGGCTCATGCCTGTAATCCCAGCATTTTGGGAGGCCGAGGCAGGTGGATCATTTGAGGTCAGGAGTTCGAGACCAGCCTGGCCAACATGGTGAAACCCCATCTCTACTAAAAATACACAAATTAGCCAGGTGGTAGTGGCGGTGTGCCTGTAATCCCAGCTACTCGGGAGGCTGAGGCAGGAGAATCGCTTGAGCCTGGGGGGCGGAGGTTGCAGTGAGCCAAGATTGCTCCACTGCACTCTGGTCTGGTTGACAGAGAGACCCTGTCTTAAAACAAAAATAATAATAATAATTGGCACTGTAAAGATGTTTTTGGATTCCATCTTATTTAGCAGTTTCATTAAGAAAAAACTGCTCTTTCTTAATCATCTGCTTTGACATTTTACAAGAAAAATTTCTTATGCCTAAGCTAGAAGTGAAATAATCCTTACATGTAGCTTTTCTTATTACTTAGTCCTAATGTTATAGTTGCTTGTGAATTGGTATATTTCTTGACTTATCTTAATGTTTTATATTTTGATTTAGATTTCAACATAGAGTAAGCCATTATGAAACCTGTTAAATGCCTAGTTGGCTCACTTTGCCTCCTCTGATGCTGTATGACAAAATAGTTATTCCTTTATTTAGTAAGACGACTTGTGTAGAAATAACAATAAAACAGTAATGTGACTTGTGTGCATGTAAAATACTGTTGAATTAATGAAAATTGCTGCTGGATATTTTATATGCACGAGGCTTACAAGATTTGTTCTAAAGTGCAATTGAATTTTGGTGATTTTTTTGAGCTAGAGAAGACCTTACGTTTCACATAAGTCTTCATTCTATAAATAAGGAAATTTATAGTAGGCTTAAATATTAGCTAATTTTTAAGTTGCACTATATGCAGTTGGCTATTACAGGTCAAAAATGGTTAAATATCAGCAATTGTATATGGTTCATTCTGATACTTTCTGGACTTTGACACATAAAACTAGTTCTATGTCACATAAAACTGTTTTAGTATCATTTGACCCAAACCACAAAATTGAACTGTTGGTATTTTATTTCCTTTCTGTGTATGTTTAGTATGTTGGTGAGAGTGAACGTGCTGTGCGACAAGTTTTTCAACGAGCCAAGAACTCAGCACCCTGTGTGATATTCTTTGATGAAGTGGATGCTTTATGTCCTCGAAGATCAGACCGAGAGGTAAGTATCATGGACTAGTGGTTTTCAGATTCTTTTAGCACAATAAACCTTTTCTATGTTCCAAGCCAGGTATTTCTTATGAAGTCACCCCTTGGGAGCATTGAGACTCTTAATGAAGACACCTAGTAATTTGAAATCAAATCGTAGAGATAGCAGTTGTATTTTGTATCTGCCTCTGCATCCATTTTTTTTCCTGTATATTATTTTGGTTGCACAATCCGTAGGTCATCCTAATTCACACAGATGAGTAGGTAAGTATGGAAATTATATTGTTTTAAATAGCTTGCCTTATAATCTTGTAATCCTACAACACTCTTGAGATAAATGGGTTCTTGAGACAGGAAAAAATATAGTTTAAGATATCATGCAGTCAAAATAGGGTCAGGTTATTAAGACCCAAAACCTTTTCTCTTAAAGTGAGGACATTAAAATGAAGAAGATAAAAAAAGACCCAACACCCATTTTATATCTGGAGAAGATATAAAATTGATCTGCATTGAATACCACTTGTGTCAGCCACACTGAGTCACAGTCCTTAGATTTCAGTACAGAGTACCAGGAACAGTTGTTATTAGGAGTGCTATTATATAACAATTTGAAGCTTAGTGAAGCATAACATAAACAATAAATATATAACCTTTTTGAAGCAGATAGCAACTGCTATTTTTATTTATTTTTATTTTTTATTTTTTTTGAGATGGAGTTTTGCGCTTGTCTCCCAGGCTGGAGTGCAATGGTGGTGCGATCTCGGCTCACTGCAACTTCCGCCTCCTGGGTTCAAGCGATTCTCTTCCCTCAGCCTCCTGAGTAGCTGGGATTACAGGCACCCGCCACCATGTCTGGCTAATTTTTGTATTTTTAGTAGAGACAGGGTTTCCCCATGTTGGTCAGGCTGGTCTTGAGCTCCTGACCTCAGGTGATGCATCCGTCTCGGCCTCCCAAAGTGCTGGGATTACAAGGGTGAGCCACCATGCCCGGCCACAAGTACATTTCTTGTAAGATGACTGAAGGAATGGTTACATTTCTTTTTGTTGTTGTTGTTGTTGTTGAAACGGAGTCTCACTCTGTCACCCAGACTGGAGGAGTACAGTGGTGCAATCTCGGCTCACTGCAACCTCTGCCACCCAGGTTCAAGCAATTCTCCTGCCTCAGCCTCCCGAGTAGCTGGGATTACAGGTGCCCACCACCGCACCTGGCTAATTTTCATAGTTTTTAGTAGAGACAGGGTTTTACCATCATTTCTGAAACCTAGGAAATATTTTGTGATTTATTTTCAATAGGGGTGTGTGTGTGTGTGTGTGTGTGTGTGTGTGTGTGTGTGTGTTAGGTCATAAAACATTATTGCATGCCTCATTTTGCTAAAAATCTCCAAAAACATTCAAAAGTCACACACAAAAAAAGATGACTAATATAAATAAATAAATAAATAAATGAATAAATAAATGTGACTCACATTTTAGTGGTTTTGTTTCTTCATCCAGTAGTCATTGATACCATCATAGAAAATTCTTATTATGGGCTTATCTTTGATAGTGATGTCAGTGACTGAGGCAGAGATCCTTCCCAGGTTCCCCAATCATATTCCAAAGTCTACTGTGGGCTATGGAGCAAAACACAGCACTTTGTTATCTCCAGCTGATTAGGGCACAGCATGCTCTGGATTTTATTCCTTTCCTTTTTATTTCCATCTCTTTTGCCATGAATAAACCCTTCATTTGTCCATAGCCCCTTCAATTGGTTTGAAGCTCTCTACTGTCAGCTGGTAAATCTAAATTTGGAGAGATTCATTGTCAACTGTTGCCCTCAAAGAAGTTTGTAGCCATATGACGTACATGTCTAACTTCTAGTTTATCTCTCTCTTTTTTTTAAGGAATAAAAATGGCTGCTCCATAGGCAGACCGGCCTTATCGCCTTATCTGTTTCTTGTATGTCTACTGCCATACATTTCTTTCTTTTTTTTTTTTTTTTTTTTTTTTTGAGAGAGAGTCTTGCTCTGTCACCCAGACTGGAGTGCAATGGCGCTATCTCAGTTCACTGCACCTCTGCCTCCCAGGTTCAAGCGATTTTCCTGACTCAGCCTCCCGAGTAGCTGAGATTACAGGCGCCTGCTACCATGCCCAGCTAATATTTGTATTTTCAGTAGAGATGGGGTTTCACCATGATGGCCAGGCTGGTCTCGAACTCTTCGTCTCAAGTGATCCACCATCCTCGGCCTCCCAAAGTATTGGGATTAGAGGCATGAGCCATCATGCCCAGCCTACTGCCATACATTTCTATACTCTGATATATATGGGTTTTTTTCCTTGTGTTTTTGTTTTGTTTGTTTGTTTGTTTTGAGACAGAGTCTTGCTCTGTCACCCAAGCTGGAGTGCAATAGAGTAATCTCAGCTCACTGCAGCCTCCGCCTCCCAGGTTCAAGCGATTTTCCTGACTCAGCCTCCAAAGTAGCTGGGACTACAGATGTGTGCCATCACACCTAGCTAATTTTGTATTTTTAGTAGAGACAGGGTTTTACCATGTTGGCCAGGCTGATCTTGAACTCCTGACCTCAGGTGATCCACTTGCCTTGGCCTCCCAAAGTGCTGGCATTACAGGTGTGAGCCACTACACCCAGCTATGGTTTGCTTTTCTAACATTTTCACCTAAAGCAGATTCTAAAAACATTTTATTTTTATTGTTTGTTTCTTTTTATTTGATTTTTTTTTTTAAACAGAGTCTCACTCTCACTCAGGCTGCAGTGCAGTGGCGCGATCTCAGCTCTCCACAACCTCTGCCTCCTGGGTTCAAACGATTCTCGTGCCTCAGCCTCCTGAGTAGCTGGTACTACAGGTGTGTGCCACCATGCCCAGCTGATTTTTTGTATTTTTTTTTTTTTAGTAGAGACAGGGTTTCACTATGTTGGCCAGGCTGGTCTCGAACTTCTAACCTCAGGTGATCCACCTGCCTCAGCCTTCCAAAGTGCTAGGATTACAGACATGAGCCACCATGCCCGGCCTCTAAAAACATTTTAAATTTGAATGTATTCTTTTTTTTTTTTGAGACGGTGTCTCGTTCTGTCGCCCAGGCTGGAGTACAGTGGTGCGATCTCGGTTCACTGCAACCTCCGCCTCCTGGGTTCACATGATTCTCCTGCCTCAGCCTCCCGAGTAGCTGGGATTACAGGTGCACACCACCACGCCCGGCTAATTTTTTGTGTATTTTTAGTAGAGGTAGGGTTTCACTATGTTGGCCAGACTGGTCTCGAACTCCTGACCTCGTGATCTGCCTGCCTCGGCCTCCCAAAGTGCTGAGATTACAGGTGTGAGCCACCGCACCCAGCGAATGTATTCTTTTTTAATTGCACTAGTTATACATGAATACACATTTGTGAAAAATTCAAATAAAGCACAAATATAAAGAGTAAATTTCTTTCCATTCTCCTCCGTATTACTCTTTTTGGAGGTTATTACAAGACTGCTAATAGTTTAGTATGCATCATTCTAGAATTTTTTCCAGAAACATAAAAAAATTTATATTTTACACTTCTGTTTTGTTGTTGTTGCTGTTGTTTGAGACAGGGTCTTACCCTGTCGCCCAGGCTGGAGTGCAGTGGTGTGATCGTAGCTCACTGCCTGCTGCCTTGAGCTCCTGGGCTCAAGCAATGATCCCACCTCAGCTACCTGAGTAGCTAGTAGTATGGGTGTGCACCACCACACCCAGCTAAGTTTTTGTTTTTAGAGGCGGGATCTTGCTATGTTGCCCAGGCTTGTATTGAACTTCTGGCCTCAAGTGATTCTCCTGCCTCAGCCTCCCAAAGTGCTGGGATTACATCATGCCTAGACCTAGGCTTCTATTTTTTATATAAATATGGTCATTCTGTCTTGATGACTTTCTCATGTACGTAATAACTTAAAAATATATATTGTATAATCCTCAGTCTGGATGCAGTGGAATTTACATAATAATTCTCCTGTTTTGGTCATTTAGATTGTTTCCTGTTGTAAATAGAACTCTACTGAACTTGTTTCACATATTTTTGTGCACCTGTGATGGGACTATGTGAGATAGATTTTTGGAAATGAAAATCAGGGTTGAAGATTGATATATATTAGATTTTGAAAGATAATGCTGTATCATCCTTCACAAAAACTATCAGTTACATGTGCCCACCAACAGTGAGTGAAAATAACCATTTCCTATCAACAATGGATTATACCCATCTTTTTATTTTTTGGCAGTTTTATTGGCAAATCATATTACATTTTAGTATACATGTCCCTGATTACCATGAGGTTGACTATCTCCAGTGATTTGAAATTATCTGATCATATCTTTCAACCCTTTTGCTATTGCTGCCTTTTTTTCTTTTTTTATATTAATTGGTACTCTATGATGGAAAGTAGTATTTTATTTAATTATGTGTTGATACTATTTTTCCCAGTCTTATGACTTATATTTAATTTTATTACATAGAATATTATAGGTTTTGTTTGTTTTCTGTTTTGAGAGTCTCACTCTGTCGCCCAGGCTGGAGTGCAATGATGCGATCTCGGCTCACTGCAGCCTCCGCCTCCCGGGTTCAAGCGATTCTTCTTCCTCAGCCTCCCATGCAGCTGGGATTACAGGTTCCCACCACCATGCCCAGCTAATTTTTTGTATTTTTAGTAGAGATGGGGTTTCGCCATGTTGGCCAGGCTGGTCTTGCACTCCTGACCTCAGGTGATTCACATGTCTCGGCCTCCCAAAGTGCTGGGATTACAGGTGTGAGCCACCATGCCTGGCCAGAATATTATGGCTTTAATACAGCAAAATCTATCAGTCATTCATGTATCGACTCTGAGTTTGTCTTGCTTACGTAGAAAAAATGTTTTTTACCCATTACTTCCTTATATTTTTGAGTATGGGTTATGATTCTATTAGTGTTATGTTACCAAGGAGTCATAATAAAGAGCACCAAATATTTTTTTTCTAGAGAAATCAGTGGGGTAAGCTGGGCGTGGTAGTTCATACCTGTAATCCCAGCAGTTTGGGCAGCCGAAGCGGGCAGATTGCTTGAGTCCAGGAGTTCAAGACCAGCATGGGCAACATGGTGAAATCCTGGCTCTACAGAAAAAAAAGAAAAAGAAAGAAAAATTAGCCAGGTGTGGTGGTGCATACCTGTAGTCCCAGCCACTTTGGAGACTGAGATAGGAGGATTGCTTGAGCCTGGAAGGCAGAGGTTGCTGTCAGCTGAGATCTCACCACTGCACTTCCAGCCTGGGCGACAGAACAAGACCCCTGTCTCAAAAAAAAAAAAGAAAGAAATGAGGTAAGCCCATTACCATCTCTGTACATAAAATTTATGGTGAAGAAAAGCAATTAATGACCAAAAACACAGCACCACTTTTCTCATTTCCTTCATTTAAAACTTTTTTGTTGTTTCTGTATCTAAGTGATTTATCCCTCTCCCTGAATTTATACCAACTCGCTGAATGTTTCCTTTCACTTAGATATTGCTGAGGTAGCTGTACTTTGTATTATTTGCTTCAAGGAAAAGAGAAAATACCTCAGTGTCCCAGATATTCCTGTATGTGTCGCACTAAAAAGATCTGGAACACCTGGCTGGTCTAATGGTGGTGGGTTATCAGAACTTATTTAACATTAGTGTCATCCAGGTGCAGTGGCACAAGCCTGTAATCCCAGCACTTTGGGAGGCCGAGGCGGAAGGATCGGTTGAGCTCAGGGGTTTGAAACTAGCCTGGGCAATATACCAAGAGGATCTCTAGAAAAAATATGAAAATTAGCCAGGCGTGGTGACACACACCAGTAATCCCAGCTACTTGGGAGGCTGAGGTGGGAGGACTGCTTGAGCCCAGGAGGGGAAGGCTACAGTGAGCTGAGATCACACCACAACACTCTAGCCTGGGCTACAGAGTAAAACCCTGCCTCAAAAAAAAAAAAAAAAAAAGTCTCACCAAAGTTGGTATACAAACTCCCACTGTTAAATTTGACTGGCTTTAAAAATAAAATAAAATGAGATCTAGAATACCTGATATACTGGGAAATTTGGGGTTCAAAAGCTTAGTCTAGGGCCGGGCGCAGTGGCTCACTCCTGTAATCCCAGCACTTTAGGAGGCCGAGGTGGGCCGATCACCTGAAGTCAGGAGTTTCAAGACCAGCCTGCCCAACATGGTGAAACCGCATCTCTACTGAAATTACAAAATTAGCCAGGCATCGTGGTACATGCCTGTAATCCCAGCTACTTGAGAGGCGGAGGCAGGAGAATTGCTTGAACCCAGGAGACAGAGGTTGCAGTGAGCCGAGATCACAACATTGCACTCCAGTCTGGGCAACAAGAGCGAAACTTCATCTCAAAAAACAAAACAAACAAATAAACAAAAAAGCGTAGTCTTGGTGGGGTGCAGTGGCTCACACCTATAATCCCAGCACTTTGGGAGGCTGAGGCAAGAGGATTGCTTGAGGCCAGGAGGTCGAGACCAGCCTGGACAGCATAGCAAGACCCCATCTCTACCAAAGAAACAAAAGCTAGCTGTAGATTTGCCCCAAGGGAAGTGTATTGTGACGGTTAGATCTTTGAGTAACTCAAAAACATCAGACCTTGGGATCTATGCAGCCTGAGATTGAGTCTCATTTCTTCCTTTATCTAGTGATGAGAACTTGGACAAATAACCCCTCTAAGCCTCACTTTCCTCTTTTAGACTGTGGGTAATAATAGGATTACTGGGGAGGTCCACTGATGAGAACACATTTTGCACAGTGTCTGCATATAGTGACTCCTCAGAAAATGATCGTTATCTCCTTTGCATGGGGAAATGTATTATTTTTATGCAGAAGAAAATGGGTTTTTTTTCCTTTGTATTGAGAGCTGATGGAACCAGATTTATGTCTTTTTAGACAGGGGCAAGTGTCCGCGTGGTGAATCAGCTACTTACAGAGATGGATGGTCTGGAAGCACGCCAGCAGGTTTTTATCATGGCAGCCACTAACAGGCCAGGTAAGAAATAAAAATATTGTAACACAGGTGAATCTAAAAACTTAGAGCATTTCCATAAAGAGATTCAGATAATTAAAAATAAAAGTAAAAACTTGTAGCATTTATAAACAATATAATTCACATGCGTCCTAGGAAAGGAAGATTAAATTTGGGCAATCCATTTTTGGTTCTGTGAAAGGAAACGTCATAGTTGAAATAAAGGGTTAGAAAGCTTTCGCATAAGCTATAGTAAAAAGTATAGTATTACTGCTTGGATCCCATGAGATTGCTTTTCTGTGTTGGTGCTTAGAAAGCTCTTTTTGGCTGAGAACAGTTGCAGCATACACTTTTTTTTTTTTTTTTTGAGACGGAATCTCGCTCTATCACCCAGGCTGGCATGCAGTGGCGTGACCTTGGCTCACTGCAACCTCTGCCTCCTGAGTTCAAGTGATTCTCCTGCCTCAGCCTCCTGAGTAGCTGGGATTGATTACAGGTGCTGCCACCACACCCGGCTATTTTTTGTATTTTTAGTAGAGATGGGGTTTCGCCATGTTGGCCAGGCTGGTCTTGAACTCCTGACCTCAGGTGATCTGCCCACCTCATCCTCCCAAAGTGCTAGGATTACAGACGTGAGCCACTGCACCTGACCAGCATACACTTTTGACCACAAAAGTATTTTCAGAATTTGTGTCTTGTGGTATCTCTCTGGCTTATAGGAAACAAAAACCAGACCTTCACTCTACTAGAAGTTAAAGATAGATTTTTAAGGTTTTATGCTAGAGCCATGCCCCTGTATCTGCCCTGAATAATTACTGAAAATTGTTTTCAAGGTTAAGCATTCTTTGAGGGATTCAGAAAAGGGCTCAAGACTACAGAAGTGCAGAAGATGGCTCAGAGTTACAACTCTAATCACATGCTTGATCTTTCTGGTGACCAGTCAGTCCCCTGCCTGAAGCTATCTGTGGGGCCGCTATGTGTCACCACATTAGCTCAAAAAAGATATTCCTGGCACTCAGGAAATTGCAAGGATTTTTGAAGATCTATGCCAGGAAAGGTGGGCAAAGACCAATTATATTCTGTAGTATACCATAGTAACCTTGGGACTATATTACTTTATCTTGCTGACCATCATTTTGGCACTTTTTAAATGAGGATTATAGTACTTAATTGGCAGGATTGCCACAAAGGTTAAATGATGTTGGTAATGTATCTACCACAGTGGTGTTAAATAGCACATAGCTATTTAGTAATTGTTATCATGTTCATAAGCAGTTTGGTAATAGTAGTGGGAACAGTCATTAGGTCATAAAATCACAGAGTCATCCTAGAAGAAAGTCCCTCAGAGTTGAACAGAATCACATCCTCCCTTTCATAAGCAGATACAGATCTTTTCTCACATATTTCAAGAAGATGCTTGTCTTAGTCTGTTTTGTTTTGCTATAGCAGAATACCTGAAACTGGGTAATTTGTGTTAAAAAGAAAAGAGATTCAGTTCTTCTAGTTCAGGAAGCTGGGAAGGTCAAGGTTGAGTGGCCTGCATCTGTCAAGGGCCTTCTTGCTGCATCACCCCAAGGTGAAAGGGTGGAAGAGCACAAGAGCATGCATGAGAGAGCAAAAGGAAAGTGGCCTGGACAGGAAGAAACCATGGTCCCATGAATAAGTGTGGACAAATAAAGTTTAATTAATTTTACCCTATCTTTGGACAGTTATCTCAACTGCCTGAGCTAAACAACTGTTTTCTTCAGCCTACCAAAAAGCATTTTGTATAGCAAAAGATTAGTTTCACTGGAGGAAGTCTGGAGAAGAGAGAAGCAGAGAGAGGGGGGATCCTGGGGAGTAGGAAATGAGGGCCCTGTTTCTCTCAAAAAAGCCTCATTGAAGAAATACATTGATCCAGTTTTTTCCATTATATGATCATCCTTTTTAAAGTGAGGAGCATAAATTAGTAAGGATGGGCTTAATATCTGTTAGTGGTAAGATAAGAAAATGCTAAAATTATTATCTGTTACTTTAATTGTTTGTACTATCTGGTTTTGATGTATGGCTTGTCATATGTGCAGTATATTAATAACATCATACAGAAACATAGTTAACAAATGAGTAGACGTTAAAAAAAAAAAAAGAAAGCAAGCAAGTGGCCAAGCTGGGCATGGTGGCTTATGCCTGTAATCCTAGCACTTTATGAGGTTGAGACAGGAGGATTGCTTGAGCTTGGGAGTTTTAAGAGACCAGCCTGGGCAACATAGTGAGACCTTGTGTCTATTATTTAAAAAATAGAGAGAGTGGTGAAACATATCCTTTTATCAAGAGTCCTCTCCTGTAATAACTTACCCACTCCCTTGAAACCAGCATTATTCATGAGGGCAGAGCCCTCATGACCTAATCACCTTTTAAAGGTCCCAACTCTCAACACTGTTTTATTGGGGATTAAGTTTCCAACACGTGAAATTTGGGGAATACGTTCAAACCACAGCATCAATCTTTCATTTCCTGTAATAACCTATTCTATTGTTAACAGCCCGCACCATATTTTAAGTTTGTTTATTTTATTTTATTATTTATTTATTTATTTTGAGACAAGAGTCTTGGTCTGCTGCCCAGGCTGGAGTGCAGTGGCATGATCTCAGTTCCTTGCAACTTCTGCCTCCTGGGTTCAAAGGTTTCTTCTCCCTCAGCCTCCCAAGTAGCTGGGACTACAAGCACGTGCCACTACGCCCAGCTAATTTTTGTATTTTTAGTAGAGACAGGGTTTCACCATGCTGGCCAGGCTGGTCTCGAACTCCTAACCTCAGAAGATCTGCCTGCCTCGGCCTCCCAAAGTGCTGGGATTATAGGCGTGAGCCACTGCGCCTGGCCTGTTTATTTTAAAACCTGTGTTAAGAATGGCAGAAATGGCAGATGAATCATAATGTGGTACCGGTGTTTTGTTTTTTCCCTATGTGTGTATATTGTCTTCCCCTAAACTCTTCCATCCTTTTTTCCCCTATAACAAATCTGTTGCATTAACGACCTACATTTAAAAATAAATGTTCTGGCCGGGCACGGTGGCTCACACCTGTAATCCCAACACTTTGGGAGGCCGAGGCCGGCGGATCGCAAGGTTAGGAGATCGAGACCATCAGCTAACACGGTGAAACCCCGTCTCCACTAAAAATAAAAAAACATTAGCCGGGCATGGTGGCACACACCTGTAGTCCCAGCTACTTGGGAGGCTGAGGCTGAGGCAGGAGAATCACTTAAACCCGGGAGGCGGAGGTTGCAGTGAGCTGAGATTGCACCACTGCACTCCAGCGTGAGTGACAAAGCGAGACTCTGTCTCAAAAAAAAAATAATAATAATAAACGTTCTAGATCTTCTTCACTTGTTTTCATGATTATTTGGCAGTTCTGCTCCATTGTATACTATCATGTGACATTGTTTTGATTGCTTATAACTTCTCTGCTTAGCTTTAAGAATTCCCTTCTTGCTTCATGTTCTGGTTAGCCGTTGCTGCATAACAAACCACTGTAAAGCTTAGTGCTTTAAAATCACCATTTGTGGCTGGATACAGTTACTCACACCTGTAATCCGAGCACTGTGGGAAGCCAAGGATCACTTGAGGTAAAGAGTTCAAGACCAGCCTGCTCAACATGGTGAAGCTCCATCTCTACTAATAATACAAAAATTAACTGGGCGTGGTGGTGGGCACCTGCAATCCCTGCTACTCAAGAGGCTGAGGCAGGAAGGAGAATCACTTGAACCCAGGAGGCAGAGGTTGCAGTGAGCCCAGATAGCATCACTGCATTCCAGCCTGAGCGACAGAGTGAGACTCCATCTCACAAAAAAAAAAAAAAAATCACCATTTTTACTTGGCTCACAATTTTTAGGTCAGGAATTTGGGATGGGCTTGTCTGGGTGGTTCATCTTGGATCCACATGCTATCAGCTGGAGTGGCTGGACCACAGAATCCATTTCCATAGTGGCCTCTTTACTCATCATGTCTTCACAATCCTTGGTCTCTTTCCCAACCCAGCTGCCAAATAATTATAATCTTTTTGGGGGTTTTTTGTTTGTTTGTTTGTTTGTTTGTTTTTGAGACGGAATCTTGCTCTGTCGCCCAGACTGGAGTGCAGTGGCGTGATCTCTGCTCACCGCAATTTCTGCCTCCCAGGTTCAAGTGATTCTCCTGCCTCAGCCTCCCAACTAGCTGGGATTACAGGCATGCGCCACCACACTCGGCGAATTTTGTATTTTTAGTAGAGATGGGGTTTCACCTTGTAATCTTTCTGATGTATTTTACTTTATACATTGAAAAACGTGTAAGAAGCAGTCATAAACTTTCTATATTCCAAAGAAGTCCTTGACACAAAAGATACTCTGAGCCAGAAGATCTACAGTCCATGGAGAATTTGTGTGAGCTTAATGGGAGAAGTAAGAAGTGGTAAAATTTGAGACATATTTTGAAAGTAAAACTAATAGGATTTTCTGGAATTAGACGTGGGATAAGAGAAAGAAAATAAATAAGGGCTATTCTTATTGTTAGATTGTTTTACCTATACTGGGTAAAACGTTTTGCCGCTTCTGAGACAGGGGACATTTGGAGAAAAGTTGGTCTATTTTCAGTTCTAAAATATCTGTTCAAGGAGATGAAAATAAGTTTATTTCACTTTCTTTACAAGTCCATATTATTTAAAACAATCACCAGTAATAACAACTAGGTCCTTGGAGCACCTACTAAGTGCCAGGCCCTCTGTTGGATGCTTTACCATTATAAACCTCACAACAGCCCTATGAGGAAACTACACGTGTGCAAAAGTTGAACCTTGGTGAGTGATATGGTTTGGCTCTGTGTCCCCACCCAAATCTCATCTCCAGTTGTAATTTTGACATATAGAGGGAGGGACCCAGTTTCAAATCAAATGGCAGGAAAAGCTTATAACAAAAACTGTAGTTTTCTCTCCCATTCCTTCTAATCCCCTGCCCAGAGGCAACCACTTGAGCTATTTTTTTTCCTTCATATTTTCAAATATGCTCTTATGGCTATTTCTTATCAATTTTAAACACTGCCCATTAACTTCATTTTAAGGTAGATGAAGATTTAATTATCTTATGTTCACCCTTTCTCCATACCCTCCACTCCCACCATCACTGCCACATCATCTGTCCTCTTCCCCATCCTCCCAGTATTGTAATATAGTTTGATCAGAACTCTTGGTTAAGTCACTAGTGTTTACATTACTATGGCTGGGTCACTGTTTCTCTCTGCTGACCCAAGCATGACACTGATTAGGTTTCCTTTCTCATAGAACTCTTGTTCTTGGATTCAGTGGCCCTCATTTTTTTCTTTTGCTTTGTTTTCTGTTACTGTTCATCACATATTTTATACAGCTGTCGATGTTATTTATTCAAACGATGTACCAGTTCCATTTGTTTGTTTGTTTCTGGAGACCTCCTTCTGGAGCTTTCCACCTTCCTGGCTCTAATCTGGACTGGTTGCTTTAGGCCTGTGGTCTAAACAGCTGTTATTTCAGGACTTCCTTGACTGTTTTCCTTTGTTTGCCCTTTGTTTCTGATCTCATAGGTTTTTTGTGTGTACTTTTTTTATCTTGCTTACGCCCTCATTTTGCTGGCACTTATCTTTCAGGGGCTTTTCTAAGAAAGATTATGTAGGAAGTAGATTTTTTTTGATTGCTTGTATATTTGATTTGTTTTTCCAAATGTGAGACCATCCCCCATAGTTCTTTTATATTTGAAAATATCTTTATTCCACCCTAATTTTGATTGGTAACCTAGCTGGGATATAATTTTGAGTTTAAAATTATTTTTTTTCATAATTTATAGACATTGCTTTTTTTCTTTTAAAGGTTCCATGTCATTCTCATTCTTTCTATGTGACTTTTTGTCTGTTTGTTTAATTTGTGTGCTTAGCACTTGGATCTTAAACCCTCCTGGACTGATCTCCTAAATGTCCTCTTTTTTCTTATTTTTCATCTTCTTGCCTTTAATTTTTTTCCCAATTATTGAGGTATTAATGCTTAGAAAGTAAATGAAAATACTGTCCTCTCACTGTTCCACCTTTGGTTATTCTGAAGAACTGGGAGAGCCCTTTTCTTTTATTTAATTTATTTATTTGTATTTTTGAGACAGGGTCTCACTCTGTAGCCTAGGCTAAAGTGTAGTAGTGCAATCACTGCTCACTGCAGCCTCAACCTCCTAGGCTCAAGAGATCATCCCACCTCAGCCTCTCACGTAGCTGGGACTACAGGCACGCACCAGTACACCCAGCTAATTAAAAAAAAAAACTTTTTTGTAGAGGTGACGTCTCACTGTGTTGCCCAGGCTGGTCTCAAACTCCTGGGCTCAAGCGATCCTCCAACCTTAGCCTCCCAGTGTGCTGGGATTACAGGCATGAACCACCGTGCATAGCCCTAGTCCTCTTCTAATGTGTGCTATATCAAAGTCCACATCTTCTTCTGGAAATAAGCGAACTTCCTTTTGCTTAACCAGAGGAAATGCAGTTCTTTGTACCCTAACCTTAGTCTCTCCTACATACATCTTTGCATTCCCTTTTTCACATACCAACTCCTGTAAACGATGTTCTCAGTTAGGGAACTGCCTGTTCCCCCTTAATCTATTATCTAGCTGTTTAAAAAAGATATTCCTGCACAATTATGAAACCCAAATATCTTATTACTTTCTCTTCTACTCAGTAATTATGTATTTTCTACCAGTAGTACAATCCAGAAAGAGTTTCTGCCTTCTATGCATGGCTCAGTTGAAAAAATAAATAAGGGCCAAGTGTGGTGGCTCACACCTTTGGGAGGCTGAGGCAAGAGGATCTCTTAAGGCTAGGAGTTCAAGATTAGCCTGGGCAACAAAGCAAGACCCCATCTCTACAAAATAAAATAAAAATTAGGCCAGGTGCAGTGGCTCACACCTGTAATCCCAACACTTTGGGAGGCCGAGGCGGGCAGATCATGAGGTCAGGAGTTTGAGACCAGCCTGGCCAACAGGGTGAAACCCTGTCCCTACTAAAAATAAAAAATCAGCCGGGCGTGGTAGCACGCGCCCATAGTCCCAGCTACTCGGGAGGCTGAGGCAGGAGAATCACTTGAACTCAGGAGGCAGAGGTTGCAGTGAGCCGAGATCGTGCCACTGCACTCCAGTCTGGGTGACAGAGCAAGACTCTGTCTCAAAAAATATAAAATAAAAATAAAAATTAGCCAGATGCACTGGTGTGTACCTGTAATCCCAGCTACTTGGGAAGCTGAGGCAGAAGGATCACTTGAAACCAGAAGTTTGAGGCCGCAGTGAGCTATGATTGCACCACTGCACTCCAGCCTGGATGACAGAGAAGACCCTGTCTCAAAAAAAAAAAAAAAAAAGGAAAAGAAAAGAAGAAATAAATAAGTAAATTATGATTAGATGTGAAAGCTTCTGCAGGGCAGGGATTCATTCTGCACTTTTATATCTGAGAGGTAGGTTCTAGTTAGAGTTTCTGCCCATTCTAAGCCCTTAATAATTATCAGATGAAGGCCAGGTGTGGTGGCTTATGCCTGTAATCCCAGCACTTTGGGAGGCTGAGGCAGACACATCATGAGGTTAAGAGATCGAGACTATCCTGGCCAACATGGTGAAACCCATCTCTACTAAAAATACAAAAATTAGCTGGGCATGGTGGCACGTGCCTGTAGTCCCAGCTACTCAGGAGACTGAGGCAGGAGAATCGCTTGAACTCGGGAGGTGGAGGTTGTAGTGAGCCGAGATCGCGCCACTGCACTCCAGCCTGGTGACAGAGCAAGACTCCGTCTCAAAAAATAATAATAATTATCAGATGAAAGAGTGGATGACTCACAGAGAAGGTATTTATTTCATTGTACTAAGATATTTACCACTGAAGTTCCAAGCTAAATAGAGTGTTTCCTTACACATCTAGTCTGGATGCTTTGGGTCATTGTTGAATGCATTTGAAGGTAATTGAACAATGACTTGGTGCCATGGTCAACCCTGTATGTTTTGCCCTTTGGCACAGTACTGCCCTTTTAAAATTAGGTTGTGCCCAGCCAGAACTTTGGCTGAGTTATAGATGCCATGATATGTAGTAGAGCTCAATAATCATTTGTTTACAGCTGGATGCGATGGCTCATGCTTGTAATCCCAGTGCTTTGGGAGGCCAAGGTGAGCAGATCACTTGAGGCCAGGAGTTCGAGACCAACCTTGGTTAACATGGCAAAAATCTCTCGCCAGGAGTTCGAGACCAACCTTGGTTAACATGGCAAAAATCTCATCTCTACTAAAAATACAAAAAAAAAAAAAAAAGTTAGCTGCTTATGGTGGCACACACCTGTAATCCCAGCTACTTGGGAGGCTGAGGCACAAGAATTGCTTGAACCTGGGAAGTGAAAGTTATAATGAGCTGAGATTGTGCCACTGCACTCCAGCCTGGGCAACAGAAGGAGACTCTGTCTCAAAACAAACAAACAAAAAACATCATTCTTCTTATTATTATTTGTTTAATGAATCATGAGTAGAAACCTATTTCATGAAGGTTGTCTGATCTTGTAATTATTTTCAATGGATATATTTATAGTATTGCTAGTGTGAGGATTCTTTTTTTTAAAAAGCTTTACTGAGATGTAAGTGGCATATCATAAAATTTACCCATTTTAAGTATACCATTCAATGGTTTTGAGTATATTTACATAGCTTTACAGCCATCCCAACAATCCAGTCTTAGAATATTTGCATCACCTGGGCCGTGTGTGGCTCATGCCTGTAATCCCAGCACTTTGGGAGGCCGAGGCGAGTGGGTCACTTGAGGCCAGGAGTTTGAGACCAGCCTGGCCAACACAGTGAAGCCTCGTCTCTACCAAAAACATACAAAATTTAGCAGGGCATGGTGGTGCGCACCTGTAGTCCCAGCTACTTAGGAGGCTAAGGCAGGAGAATCGCTTGAACCCGAAAGGCGGAGGTTGCAGTGAGCTGAGGTTGTGCCACTACACTCCAGTTTGGGCAACAGAGTGAGACCCTATCTCCAAAAAAAAAAAAAAAAAAAAAGTGCTCATCACCCTTAAAAAATCTCATGCCTGTTAGCATTCACTTTTCCTTTTCTCATCTCCAGCCTCAGGCAACCACTAATCTACTTTCTTTCTTTCTTTTTTTTTTTTTTAAATGTAGAGACAGGGTCTCATGTTAGCCAGGTTGGTCTCACACTCCTGGCCTGCAGCATGACCCCTGCCTTGGCCTCTCAAAGTACTGAGATTTTAGGCATGAGCCACTACTGGCCATCATCTACTTTCTGTCTATATAAATTTGTCTATTCTGGATATTTTATGTAAATAGCATTATACAATATGAGGGCTCTTAAATCTGGCTTCTTTAGCATAATGTTTTCAAGATTTATTCATATTATAGAATGTATCAATACTTCATTCCTTTTTATTATGAAATAATATCCCATTGTATGGATATACCACATTTTGCGTATTCACCAGTTGGACATCTGGGCTGTTTCTGCTTTTTGGCTATTATGAATAATGCTGCTATGAACATTCATGTATACATTTTTGTATGGACATATGTTTTAATTTCTCCTGGGTCTATACCTAGGAGTGGAATTGCTGGATCATATGGTAACTCCCTGTTTAACATTTTGAGAAACTGCTAAACTCTTTTCCAAAGTGGCTGCATCATTTTTATATTCCCACTAGTAATTTTGACATTAAAATATATGAGAGTTCTAATTTATTCGCATTCTTACTAATACCTGTTATTGTCTTTTTTTATTATAGTTATTCTAGTGGATGTGAGGTGGTATTTCATTCTGATTTGATTTGCATTTCCCTGATAACTGATAGTGTTGAGCATCTTTTATTGTGCTTGTTCATCATTTGTATGTCTTTGAAGATATGTCTGTTTGAATCATTTTTCAACTAGGTTATTTGCCTTGTCATTGAGTAGTAAGAGTTCTTTGTTCTAGATACAAATCTAAAATCAGATATGTGATTTACATATATTTTCACCCAATCTGTGGATTGTCTGTTCACTTTTTTGATGTCATTTGAAACACAAGTTTTTAATTTTGATAAATTCCAATTTATGTGTTTTTTCTTTTACCGCCTGCAATTTTGATGGTGTATCAATGGTGTAAAATCATTGCCTAACCGAAGGTCACTAAAATTAACTCCTGCATTTTCTTCTCATAAAATTTTAGCTGTTACATTTAGGTCTTTGATCCATTTTGAGTTAATTTGTTGTGTATTGTGAGGAAAGTGTGCAAATTGATTCTTTTGAGTGTCAGTATCCCTTGTGGGGCCCAGTGCAGTGACTCATGCCCGTAATCCCAGCACTTTGGGAGGCCAACACAGGAGGATTGCTTGAGCTCAGGAGTTCAAGACCAGCCTGGGCAACATAGTGAGACCTCATCTCTACAAAAATACACAAAAACAAAACAAAATTAAATGGGCATGGTGGTGCATGCCTATAGTCTTAGCTACTTGGGAGGCTGAGGCGGGAGGATTGTGTGAGCCCCAGAGATCAAGGTTGCAGTGAGCTATGATACTCCAGCCTGCACTACAGAGTGAGACCCTGTCTCCAAACAAACAAACAAACAAACAAACAAAAAACCACTTGTCCTGGCACCTTTGTTGCAAAGATTAATTACTCCCTCATTGAATTGTCTTGTTACCTTTGTTAAAAATTGAAGGTCCATTTGTAACAAAATAATGTTTTCCTAAAGTTAAAAGTTGCTACTGTTACCTCTCAATTTTAACTTTTTTTTTTTCTTTTTTAATTAATGTTTTTTACCCATGGCAAGCTGTAATAGCTTTTTTGAGGGGAGGGAGGTGCTTCATATAGAACAGTAGGTGCTGCTTATCAACAGATGAAAGGAAGGTTCTTTTTCAGGCAACCATCTCATTTGTGAGTGAATGCACTTTCTCTTTAAAATGTTGGGATTGTTAGTGCCATTTTTATTGTAAATATCAGAATTGTTATTTTTTGTCTTCTACCTAAGAATTCTGTCTCTTAGGCTTTCTCTTCTCAGTTTTCCCAAAGTTGAGAAAAGCTGGGTTGAGAGGGCAAAAGGAAAAAAAAAGAATTCTGTCTCTGACACAATTAGATAGGGAACCAGTTGGGAAGCTGTAAGAATAATGCAGGTGCAAGATGGTGGTGGTTTGAGCCAGGTGATAGCTGTGGATGTAGACAGAATCTGAATATATTGTGTCATAGGATTGACCTGATTTGCTAATGGAGGTAGTTAAGGATGTGGGAAAGTGGAATCAAGCATGGCTCCAAGGTCTGGGCCTGAAAAACTGGGAGAATGAGTTCACATTAACTAAGATGGGAAAGACAATGGTAGGGGCCTGTTTAGGGAAGAGCTAGGAAGAGATTAGCATCTCATTTCTAATGATGTAATACATAGAATCTTGCAGGAGCCTTTGGTGAAGTGTAGTTTAAGTCATCTAATACTAAAATTTATATGAAGTGTCCAGAATGCCTTTTACTGTAAATAACTTATTAAAATAATAAACTGCGTAATATTAAGTGTGATATTTGTCAGAGATATTAAGTGATTATAGGACTCCCAAACTAAGAATGCTTTATAATTATCATCAGTATTCCCCTTTACCTTGGGGCATGTAGAACTGGCTTTAAGATTTGTTTTTGTGGGGAGTGTTTTGTGGGTTTTTTGTTTTTTTTTTTTTTTAGATGGAGCCTCACCCTGTTGCCCAGGCCGGAGTGCAGTAACAGGATCTTGGCTCACTGCAGCCTCCGCTTCCCAGGTTCAAGCAATTCTCCTGCCTTAGCCTCCCGAGTAGCTGGGATTGCAGGCATGCAACACCATGCTCAGCTAATTTTTTTATTTTCAGTAGAGATGGGGTTTCACCATGTTAGCCAGGCTGGTCTCGAACTCCTGACCTCAAGTGATCCACCCGCCTCAGCCTCCCAAAGTGCTGGGATTACAGGCGTGAGCCACCATGCCTGGCATGTATTTATATATTTAAATTAAAAGATGTTTCAACAGCATGGTAATTGGCATAGAGCTGAGACAGGAAGATAAAAGGAACAGAAAAAAAATCCAGAAATATTCCTATGCATATCTAGATAGTTGATGTTTTTAAAAAGCACAAAGGCAATGCAGTGGAGAATGTATAGTCTTTTCAACAATGGTACTGGAGCAACTGAATATCCATATGCAAAAAGAAAAATTGAACCTTAATTCATACCTTTTACCACATATAAAAAATAACTCAAAATGGATCAAAGACCATTGAAAACAACATTATAAAACTCTTGGAAGAAAACACTGGGGAAATTTTTTTCTACCTGAATTAAGCAAAGATTTCCTATATGACATTAAAAGCATAAACCATAAAAGAGCAAATAGGTAAACTGAACTGCTCTTCGAAAGTGCCAATAAGCCAGGTACAGTGGTACACACCTGTAAACCCAGCTACTGAGGAGACTGAGATGGGAGGATCCTTTGAGCTCAGCAGTTCGAGGCCAGCCTGGGCAGCGTAACGAGACCCAGTCTCTTACAAAAATGCAAATAAGAGAATATAAAGATAAACCACAGACTAGGAGAAAATATTTGCAAAGCATGTATCTGATAAAGGATTAAAAACTACACCATTTTAGGCCAGGTGTGGTGGCTCACGCCTGTAATCCCAGCACTTTGGGAGGCTGAGGTGGGCGGATCACAAGGTCAGGAGATCGAGACCAACCTGGCTAACATGGTGAAACTCTGTCTCTACTAAAAATACAAAAAAATTAGCCGAGCGTGGTGGCGGGCACCTGTAGTCCCAGCTACTCTGGAGGCTGAGGCAGGAGAATGGCAAGAACCCAGGAGGTGGAGCTTGCCGTGAGCCAAGATCGCACCACTGCATTCCAGCCTGGACAACAAAACAACTCTGTCTCAGGAAAAAAAAAAAACCTACACCATTTTGGGCCGGGCACATTGGCTCACGCCTGTAATCCCAGCACTTTGGGAACCGAGGCAGGCAGATCACTAGGTCAGGAAATCGAGACCATCCTGGCCAACATGGTGAAATCCCGTCTCTACCAAAAATACAAAAAGTAGCTGAGTGTGGTGGTGCATGCCTGTAATCCCAGCTACTTGGGAGGCTGAGGCAGGAGAATCACTTGAACCCGGGAGTTGAGTTTGCAGTGAGCCGAGATCGTGCCACTGTACTCCAGCCTGGCGACAGAGACTCCGTCTCAAAAAAAAAAAAAAAAAAAAAACTACACCATTTTAAAAGTGGCCAAAAGGTACTTGAAAATTGCCAAGAAAGTAGATTTTAAGTGATCTACCACAAAAAAAGTAATAAGAATATGAGGTAATGCCTGTGTCGATTGTCTCAACTTGGCCGTTCCACAGTGTATACACATTTTAAAAACACATGTTGGCCAGGCATGGTGGCTCACGCTTGTAATCTCACCACTTTGGGAGGCCGAGATGAGCAGATCACCTGAGGTTGGGAGTTCGAGACCAGCCTGACCAACATGGAGAAACCCCGTTTCTACTAAAAATACAAAAAAAAAAAAAAAAAAATTAGCTGGGCGTGGTGGTGCATGCCTGTAATCCCAGCTACTGGGGAGGCTGAGGCAGGAGAATTGCTTGAATCCGGGAGGCGGAGGTTGCGGTGAGCTGAGATTGTGCCATTGCACTCCAGCCTGGGCAACAAGAGCAAAACTCCATCTCAAAAAAAAAAAAAAAAAAAAAGGCTGGGTGCTGCAGCTCACGCCTATAATCCTAGCACTTTGGGAGGCCAAGGCAGGTGGATCACGAGGTCAGGAGTTCGAGACCAGCCTGACCAATATGGTGCAACCCCGTCTCTACTAAAAATACAAAAGTTAGCCAGGCTTGGTGGTGGTCGCCTGTAATCCCAGCTGCTCAGGAGGCTGAGGCAGGAGAATCAACTTGAACCCGGGAGGCAGAGGTTGCAGTGAGCTGAGATCATGCCACTGCACTCCAGCCTGGGCGACAGAGTGAGACTCCATCTCAAAACAAAAAAAACCATGTTGTACAACCTAAATATGTACCATTTTTCTTTGTCAGTTTACAAAATTATTTAATCAACTTTAAACATAAAAATGGCCAAAAGATTTGTACAGTTACTTCACCATAGGAGGTGTACAAATGGTAAACTCATGAAAAATGCTTCACACCATTAGTCACTAGGGAAATGCAAATTAAAGTCACAATAAGCACTACAAACCTTAGAATAACTAACAAAGATTGAAAAGACTGGCTGTGCCAAATGTTGGCAAGGATATGGAGGAACTGGAACTTTCATGCACTGATGATGGGAATGTAATGGTACTAGTAGTTTGGAAAACAGTTTGGCAATTTCTTTTTTTCTTTTTTTTTTTTTTTTTTTTGAGACAGAGTCTTGCTCTGTCCCAAGGCTGGAGTGCAGTTGCCTGATCTCGGCTCACTGCAACCTCCGCCTCCCGGGTTCAAGTGATTCTTCTGCCTCAGTCTCCTGAGTAGCTGGGATTACAGGCATGTGCCACCACGCCCAGCTAATTTTTGTATTTTTAGTAGAGACGGGGTTTCACCATGTTGGCCAGGATGGTCTCAATCTTTTGACCTCATGATCCTCCCGCCTCAGCCTCCCAAAGTGCTGGGATTACAGGCGTGAGCCACTCCGCCCGGCCAGCAATTTATTAAAAGTTAAGCATATACCTACAGTTTGATATGGCCATACTACTGGTTTCTTACACTTAGGTAATTTACTGAAGAGAAATGAAAGCATATACAGCCTGGGAGCCGTGGCTCATGCCTGTAATCCCAGCACTTTGGGAGGCTAAGGCAGGTGGATCATGAGGTCAGGAGCTCAAGACCAGCCTGGCCAAGATGGTGAAACTCCATCTCTACTAAAAATAGAAAACTTAGCCAGGCATGGGGGTTGGGGGGGCACACTTGTAATCTCAGCTACTTGGGAGGCTGATGCAGAGAATTGCTTGAACCCAGGAGGCAGAGGTTGCAATGAGCCAAGATCGCCCCACTGCACTCTAGCCTGGGTAACAGAGTGAGACTCAGTTGTTAAAAAAAAAAAAAAAAAAAAAAAAAAAAGCATATACAAAGACTTGTACAAGAAAATTACTGACACATGAAACAACTTGGGTGAAACCCAAAACGATTATGTTGCATGAAAGAAAGCAGAGTACATATTGTATAATTCCACTTATATAAAACTTTAGAAAATGCAAACTAATCTATAGTGCCAAAACAGATAGGTGGCTGCCTAAGGATAAAGGAGAGCAGGTAAGGGCAGGAAAGAAAGGTTACAAAGCAGTCCTCAATAATTTTTAAGAGTGCAAAGGGATTCTGAGACATGAATATTTGACAACCTCTGCCCTCTAGAGTCAGAAGACCCTTAGGCTTGTTGAACCATGCTCTAGTATGATATTGAAAGTGTTATGCAGTAATATTCTTTCCTATTTCCAAGTATGGAATCCTAGCATTCCAAGAGAGAATTCCAACAATGAGCTGAACAGTGATGAAATCATTGAATAATAAGTATATAGGTTCCATAAGGTGGTTAAAGAACAACATCTAACAGGCTTGGAATTTTAGCTAAAAAGAGAATAATAATAATTTACCTCTTTGTAGAGGAGTAACTCATTGGTTAAGTCTTAGTAGGTTTATTAGAAACATGAATCTCATTAATTATAGCCTGTGTCTGAACATTGCGAGCTATAAGAACCCTCATATTAATGGTTAAGGGACTGTTGGAAATGATTTGATTTTATTTAAAATGGGGTCTTTGTGGAGGAGTCAGGAATGTTCAAAATGAGCTTCAGGTGTGGGGCTTGCTCTGCGCTCCTGATACCAAGGGTCTGGCAAGCACAAAGGAAGGTGAGAGAGTTTATCTGGGGGGACTCAAGGAAAACTTCCTGAAAGAGGTGTCCTTTGAGAATTCCCACAGGTATAAATGAGGAGGGAGACACTTCAGGGAAGGGAACCACTGAGAGCACAGAGAAGGCATGAAGCTTCTGGATTGTTTAGGGAACAGCAAGAGATTTGGTGTAAACAGGGTGTGGGAGTTGGAAGAATGTGTAGGAAGAATCAAACCAGAAAGGAAGATGGTCAGATCCTAAAGGGATTTCCTGCCATAGTGACAGCTGGAGGATTCATTCTGCAGTGGGAGCGGAATTTGAGAGAATTGGACGTGTATTTTAGGACAATAACACTAGCGGCATTGTAAAGAGGCCCAGAGAGAGGAAGTCTAGAGGCAGGACCATTTAGGAGGACTCACATTTTGCCTTGACTGAGGGTTGACGTAATCAGAGGAATGCCTGATGCAAATTGGTTAGAGGGAAGGGAGAAACCTGCCTGGTATTTGGGAGGTAGGGTGGGGTGGAGTGGAGTGGTGTGGTGATCATTATCTGAGATAGGGAATCCTGGAAGAAGAGCAGTTTGGGGCCGGAAGGTGGGGTGGACTTTTCATTTACTTAAGGACATATTTTGTTTTTTTGTTATTGTTTTTGAGATAGAGTCTTGCTCTGTTACCCAGGCTGGAGTGCAGTGGCACGATCTCGGCTCATTGCAGCCTCCGCCTCCCAGGTTCAAGTGATTCTCCTGCCTCAGCCTCCCAAGTAGCTGGGATTACAGGTGTGCACCACCACACCCAGCTAATTTTTTGGGTTTTTTTAGTAGAGACAGGGTTTCACCATGTTGGCCAGGCTGGTTTCAAACTCCTGACCTCAGGTGATCTGCTACCATGCATAGCCAAAGAGATGTATTTTGATGAGCAGAAGGTTTTCATTTAAATAAAATACAATTTGTTAATTTTTTATTTTTTATAAAGAGGTTCTTCTCATCTCATGTTAATTGCTTTTTTTTTTTTTTTTTTTTTTTTTTGAGACAATGTCACTCTGTTGGCCAGGCTGGAGTGCAGTGGCACGATCTCAGCTCACTGCAACCTCCATCTCCCAGGCTCAAGCAATTTTCCTGCCTCAGCCTCCCGAGTAGGTGGGATTACAGGTGTGTGCCATCACACCCGGCTAATTTTTGTATTTTTAGTAGAGACGGGGTTTCACCATATTGGCCAGGCTGGTCTGGAACTCCTGACCTCAGGTAATCTGCCTGCCTTGGCCTCGAAAAGTGCTGGGATTACAGGTGTGAGCCACCGCGCCCAGCCGTTAATTGCATTTTTTAAAAGATTTTATTTGGTCTGAGCACAGTGGCTCATGTCTGTAATCCCAGCACTTTGGGAGGCCCAGAAGGGCGGATTGCTTGCACTCGGGAGTTCAAGACTAGCCTGGGCAACATAGTGAAATCCTGTCTCTACTAAAAATAAAAAATTAGCCAGCCAAACATCTTATGTGCTCACTCATAAGTGGGAGCTAAGCTATGAGGACACAAAGCATAAGAATGATACAGTGGACTTTTGTGGACTTGAGGGAAAGAGTGGGAGCGGTTGAGGGATGAAAGACTGCACACTGGGTACAGTATATGCTGCTCCAGTGATGGGTGCACCAAAATCTCAGAAATCACCACCAAATAACTTACTCATGTAACCAAACACCACCTGTTCCCCAAAAACCTATTGAAGTAAAAAATAAATTAATTAATTAAATTAAGTAAAAGAAAAAAAAATTAGCCAGGCATGGTAGCATGCATCTATAGTCTTAGCTACTCAGGAGGCTGAGGTGGGAGAATCATCTGAGCCTGGGAGGTCGAGGCTGCAGTGAGCTGAGATCATGCCACTGCACTCCAGCCTGGGAGATGGAACAAGACTCTGTCTCAAAAAAATAAAAAAATAAAAATAAAAGGTTTTAAGACTTTTTTTCTCCCTTCTTCTCTAGATATAATTGACCCTGCAATCCTGCGCCCGGGCCGCCTGGACAAAACACTGTTTGTGGGTTTACCACCCGCTGCAGATCGCCTTGCCATCTTAAAAACTATCACAAAAGTGAGTAAAGGAAATGGTATATTTTTGTATGTGTTTCTCTTGTTTTAAATAGAGACAGTTATAAGAGGTAGTAATTTTGGTTGACTGATTACTTTCTCTTCTGTAGCTGTGTTTGCCCAGCCTATATCTCCCAAAGGGAAGGTGAACTGATCTTCAATTATTACTTTAAAATAATTTACATCAGATCATATTTGAAATGGAGTAGAAACTTTTAGAGAAACTGGCACTTTGGGAGGGTGAGGTGGACAGATTTAAGCCCAGGAGTTTGGTACCAGCCTGGGCAATATACTGAGACTCTGTCTCTACAAAAGATAGAAAAAATTAGCCAGATATGGTGGCACCCACCTGTGGGACTATGTACTCAGAAGGCTTAGGTGGAAGGACTGCTTGAGCCCAGGAGATCAAGGCTGCAGGGAGCTGTGATCACGCCACTGTACTCCAGCCTGGGCAACAGAGCAAGACCCTATCTTTTTTTTTTTTTTTTTTTTTTTTTTTTTGAGGCGGAGTCTTGCTCTGTCACCCAGGCTGGAGTGCAGTGGCATGATCTTGGCTCACTGCAAGCTCCACCTCCCGGGTTCACGCCATTCTCCTGCTTCAGCCTCCCAAGTAGCTGGGGACTACAGGCGCTCACCACCACGCCTGGCTAATTTTTTGTGTTTTAGTAGAGACGGGGTTTCACTGTGTTAGCCAGGATGGTCTCGATATCCTGACCTCGTGATCCACCCTCCTTGGCCTCCCAAAGTGGTGGGATTACAGGCGTGAGCCACTGCACCCGGCCCTGCAAGACCCTATATTTAAAAATAAATAAATAAGTGGGCCAAACACGTTGGCTCACGCCTGCCATCCCAGCACTTTGGGAAGCCAAGGCAGGTGGATTGCTTTGACCTCAGGAGTTCAAGATCAGCCTGGGAAACATGGGGAAACCCCATCTCTACAAAAAATACAAAAATTAGCTGGACTTCAATGGCTCATGCCTGGCTGAGGCTGGAGAATCGCTTGAGCCCAAGAAGTGGAGGTTGCAGTCAGCCAAGATCACGCCACTGCACTGAAGCCTGGGTAACAGACCAAGACCCTCTCTTAAAAAAAATTGAATGAGTTCTGTCATCCCACTTCTCACTACCTGGAACTAGTTTTTCTGCCCTTCACACATGACATTTTGAGGTCTGTAGAAGTGCTTTGTTTCTACATTTCTATAGCCTTGGGATGGGAGAAGGAGCTAAGCTGGTGGTGTTAACCCTTCTGGGGATGAAATCACTTGTACCTGGACCTGCTCTGTCCATCTAGTTGGAGATACCTCCCCCGTGGGAGTTGTCCCACTCCCATGGGGTTGTACCCAGTGCTGTCCAGCTCTCTGGAAAGTGGCATACCTTGGCAGTTCTTCCTGAATCTGCTGAAATCCCTTGATTGTGTGTGTCTAACTTTTTCTAGAGCTATCTTCTCCTCAGGCTGCTTGTCTCCAGCTTGGAATATTAATAGACATCACAAGATTTTGTTAACTTACCTTCTTTCTTCAATACTCCTTCCCAGGAAAGGAGGCCTAATTATCAGCCACTTTCAAATTTTCTCTTCGCACCCACTTTTCAACATTTGCAGCATGAAGGTTTACCCGTTTCTTTGGTTGCTACTGGTAAATTGTTTAACTTTTTTTAGTATTCTTTTGATGCTGACAAAGGAAGATTCTGTGATCCTGCTTCACTGGGCCATCATTACTTAAAACCGCCTTTAGCAATATTCCTAAAAATCACCCAGAGGAGGGAGAACAGGGCAGATGAGAACAGAAGAATGATCATCTTTGTAGGGTAAAAAGATTCTATTGATGCACAGTATGGAAAATAGCTTGGAAGCCAGTAAAGTAAAAGTTATGAAATTAAGCAAGTTAGAACTAAAGCAATACGACTGAGAAACATCAATGAAAAAGAAAAAATAACGAACTAAGGCATTATCACGGGAATAACAAAGAAGATATAGACATGAGAACTGTTTAAAGGTTTTAATTAGTAGGACATTGGATTAACTGTAGAGTTGGGAGTTAAAGGAAAAGGTAGATGAATTTGCGGCTTGTGCAGCAGGTGGCATCCACCAGGATTAGAGGTCTGGGAGATGAGCTATCTGAGTTTCAGATGCCTGGGCACTATCAAGTGGAAAAGTCGAGCAGGATGTTGGGTCTGTGGTTGGGAGTTCAGGAGAGTCCTCTGGCTGGGCTATAGTTTTGTCTGTCATCAGGACATAGCTGATGGTCAAAGCCACGAAAACATGTTGCTTTAGTTTAGTAGTTCTCAACCTAAGGCAATTTTCCCACCACCCCACCTCACGTCCCCAGGGAACATTTGGCAATGTCTAGGGACATTTATTTACCACTACACAGAGGAGCGATCATGCTGCTAAATATTCCACAGTGCACAGGACAGCCAACAACAAAGAATTATCTAAGGCCAGGCATGGTGGCTCAGGCCTGTAATCCCAGCACTTTGGGAGGCTGAGACAGGAGGATCCCTTGAGCCTAGGAGTTAGAGACCAGCCTGGGCAACAGAGTGAGACCCTGTCTCTACAAGAAAAAAAATTTTTTTTTTTTTAGAGACAGAATCTCACTCTGTTGCCCAGGCTGGAGTGCAGTGGTGCCACCTCGGTTCACTGCAACCTCCACCTCCCGCGTTCAAGTGATTCTCCTGCCTCAACCTCCTGAGTAGCTGGGATTACAGGTGTGCACCACCAAGCCCAGCTAATTTTTGTATTTTTAGTAGAGACGGGGTTTCACTACATTGGCCAGGCTGGTCTCGAACTCCTGACCTCATGATCCACCTGCCTCAAGTCTCCCAAAGTGCTGGGATTACAAGTGTGAGCCACCGTACCTGGCCAAGAAAATTTTTTAATTAGTTGGGCATAGGGGCATGCACCCATAGTCCCAGCTACTTGGTAGGCTGAGGTGGGAGGATGGCTTGACCCCAAGAAGTCGAGGCTGCAGTGTGCCATGATCACATCACTGCACTCTGGCCTGAGCAACAGAGCTGAGACCCTGTCTCAAGGGAAAAAAAAAAAAAAGAATTATCCAACTCAAAATGTCAGTAATGCCAAAGTTAAGAAACCCTGCTTTGGTTGCATATACTTATTTCTTTGCATCAAACAGGTTTGATGATGACTGCATCATAGCATCTTCTCTCCCTTTCGTTGGCTCTGTTTTTTTTTTTTTTTTTTTTTTTTTGACACAGTGTGTCAAAAAAAGAGACCCTGTTTGTTGCCCAGGCTGAAGTGCAGTAGCGTGATCTCAGCTCACTGCAACCTCCACCTCCTGGGTTCAAGCAAATCTCCTACTTCAGCCTCCCCACGTAGCTGGGACCACAGGTGCATGCCACCACACCCTGCTAATTTTTTTTTGTATTTTTAGTAGAGACGGGGTTTTACCATGTTAGCCAGGCTGGTCTCAAACTCCTGACTTCAAGTGATCCGCCCACCTCGGCCTCCCAAAGTGCTGGGATTACAGACGTGAGCCACCATGCCTGGCCTCCTTGGCTCTGTCATTAGGAACTATGGTCTTGAGATTTTGTTTGCTTTGGTCAATGTATGTGGGTGTGTATGTATATACAAATAAGCACACACATATAATCCAATTTTGTTTCTATGAATTTCCTGTAGTCATGGTGACATAATGATAATGCTTTCACACTTGTCCTTGGGATTTCATGAACCAAAGAGAAAAGTTGGATTGGTATTTATTTCTAGACATTCCAGACATGAGGCATGTGGTATTCAGAGCTTTATAGATTTGGAACCAGAGAATGATTGGCTCATTCTTCCTGCTGTGTTTCATTCAATGTATGGTACTCACACCAGAACAACTTTATACTTCATTCATCTAGAATTTCAGTGCTATTTGCCAAAATCATTAGGCCTCAGACCAAAAGGTGAATATTCAAAGTACCCCACTTCAGCCAGGCACAGTGGCTCATGCCTGTAATCCCAGCACTTTGGGAGGCCGAGGCAGGTGGATCACTTGAGGTCAGGAGTTCAAGACCAGCCTGGCCAACATGGCAAAACACTGTCTCTACAAAAATACAAAGATTAGCTGGGCGTGATGGTGTGCTCCTGTGATCCCAGCTACTCAGCAGGCTGAGGCACAAGAATCGCTTGAACCTGGGAGGCGGAGGTTGCAGTGAGCCAAGATTGTGCTCCAGCCTGGGTGACACAGTAAGACTCCGTCTCAAAAAAAAAAAAAAAAAAAAAAAAAAGTATCCCACTTCATCAATAAGTATTTGTTATAAACTAAATACATCCTTGACTGTGTAGAGACTAAGAAACGTAAGACATTGTCTTACCTATCAGGAGCTTGCCTTCCAGATGATAATAGGAATGTTTATGAAGCAATGACAAATGTATTAATTCATTCCTGAGGAGGGGAAGTAAATAAAGGTGACTGAATAGTGTGGAGATTTCAACTATATTTATAAAGACATACAGTGAAAAACATCAAGAAGGAAATATGCCAACAAACAGTGCTTTCCTCTGGGAGATGGCATTATGTGTCATTTTTCCACTTTGTTAGTGCTCTTCAACCAAAGCCCACCAAGAGCACACATGTAGTTGAACAAGTTGGGCTTATTACTCTGTGCAGCGCAGGAGAATGTACTCCATGGGGAACTGAGGGCGTATCTCAGTAAGAGGGTATTAGGACTTAATTGATTTGGGGTTTGTGTTAGATTTGGGAAGGATTTAATAACGGCGTTTGCCCTGAATGGCTGTTAAAAAGCAAGCGTAATTCTATAATTGGGTGACTTAATAAATCTTGCCTAAAAGGAAGGAAGACTAGACCAAGGCTAAAACTGTAATTGGCAAAGAAACAGTAGTTATATTAGCTAAGATGGCGGATGTTTGGTCATTTTCGTGTCTTGGGCAGTGTTTGTGCTTTGTCCCTGTTCAGACTTCATTACAGAGTGTTCTCATTTCTGTCTTGACCCTTCATGGCCACAGAATGGCCTTGTCTAATGTCCATATTCGTGGAATTATTTATGTGTGATAGGAGAGCACCACAGCTTCGCTGTAAGGGCCCAGCCCGCTTGGAGCAACAAGACCTACCTACTAATATCAGCCTACATGTCAGATGTTACTCTACTCACCGCAACCTCCGCCTCCCAGGTTCAAGTGATTCTCCTGCCTCAGCCTCCTGAGTAGCTGGGACTACAGGCATGCATCACCATACCTAGCTAATTTTTGTAGTTTTAGTAGAGACGGGGTTTTGCTATGTTGGTCAGGCTGGTCTCGATCTCCTGGTCTCAAGTGATCTGCCTGCCTTGGCCTCCCAGAGTGTTCATTTGCTTTATATTTTCAGATTTTCTCTCATGACCGTATATGTATGTATGTGTTTGGTTTGTCTGTCTGTATAAAGAATAGTCATCTGCCAGGCGGTGTCTCAAGCTTGTAATTCCAGCACTTTGGGAGGCTGAGGCAGATGATCACCTGAGGTCAGGAGTTCGAGACCAGCCTGACCAACATGGAGAAACCCTGTCTCTACTAAAAATATGAAATTAGCTGGACATAATGGTGCATGCCTGTAATCCCAGCTACTCAGGAGGCTGAGGCAGGAGAATAGCTTGAACCCGGGAGGCAGAGGTTGTGGTGAGCCAAGATCGTGCTATTGCACTCCAACCTGGGCAACAAGAGCAAAACTCTGTCTCCAAAAAAAAAAAAGTCATTTGGCATAAATGGGGTGGGTAACAGAGAGGAGCCCTGCAGCTTCCAAGCACAAAGTTGTGAATATGGAAGAAGAAAAAAAACAAAAAAGACATTTCAATAGAGGTCAACTTTGGCCGGGCATGGTGGCTCACACCTGTAATCCCAGCACTTTGGGAGGCCAAGGTGGACGGATCCCACCTCCCTAGTAGCTGGGATCACAGGCACGTGCCACCACACCCGGCTAATTTTTGTATTTTTAGAGAAATGAGGTTTCACCATGTTGGCCAGGCTGGTCTGGAACTCCTGACCTGGTGATCCGCCCACCTCGGCCTCTCAAAGTGCTGGGATTACAGGTGTGAGCCACCATGCCGGGCCAAAAGCAACTTTTGTAGATTGTGGTTTAGACTGCTGCATAGTCAGTCCTCAGCCTCTGTCTGTGCCAACGGCGGAAGAGCTTTTGTTAGTTTATTCTCTTTGACTTGAGAGTGCATTTTTGCTCCAATTCTGACTGTGTCCTATTCTAAGACTTGGAACCTCGTTGGGCAGAGCTGCCCAGGAGGAGCAGGACCCACATGCAGCCTCCCTGTGCCCTGTCTGCCTGCGTCGGCCTGGTGCCCTCTCAAGAGAGCTGTTAGCAGTGCAATTTCACATCCTTATCTTACCTCATCCTTCAGAGGTCATGAATGTTTTTGTTTAAAAAACTTTGTTGATGGCTAAAGCAGGGCAGAGTGAGAGGAAGAGGAAGCACAATATCTAATTTCAGAGGGGAGAAGTCACAAGGCAGACTTCCTGCCCATGTATGTTCTTTGTAAGTCAACAGAAAGTGAGGAAAAGTGGCATTTTTAATGTTTACGCTTTCTATTTCAGTTTGCTGGCTTTTACTTTAATTCCTCAGATTTTTTTATATACAGTTTTCTCTTTCTGCTATTAACATCTGAAATATTATAAGGAGATTAGAATAAAGATCTTTAGTCCTGTTCTTGAAAGTCTGAAAAAATTTGTAGGTCAAAGCAACTTCTTCATATCTTTTGAGATCTAAGTTTCGTAAAAGAAGAGCGAGTGGGCCAGGTACGGTGGCTCACGCCTGTAATCCCAGCACTTTGGGAGGCCAAGGCGGGCGGATCATGAGGTCAGGAGTTCGAGACCAGCCTGGCCAATATGGTGAAACCCCGTCTCTACTAAAAATATAAAAATTAGCTGGGCATGGTGCCGCGTGCCTGTAGTCCTGGCTACTCAGGAGGCTGAGGCAAAAGAATTGCTTGAACCCAAGAGGCAGGGGTTGCAGTGAGCCGAGATTGCGCCACTGCACTCCAGCCTGGGCAACAGAGTGAGACTCCATCTCAAAAAAAGAAAAAAAGAAAAGGAAAAGAAATTGAGACCAGCCTGACCAACATGGTGAAACCCCGTCTCTACTAAAAATACAAAAATTAGCCGGGCGTGGTGGCACACGCCTATAGTCCTAGCTAGTCAGGAGGCTGAGGCAAAAGAATCGCTTGAACCAGAGAGGTGGAGGTTGCAGTGAGCCGAGATCACGCCACTGCACTCCAGCCTGGGCAACAGAGGGAGACTCCACCTCAAATAAAAAAGAGCGAGCCATATACTACTTTTTTATATTTTTTATTTGGTATTTCTGGTGATGACGTGGTGATAAGAGGTCTATCACTAAAAGCTTCCTGAGAGGTAGAATTTTTTTTTTTTTTTGAGACGGAGTTTTGCTCTTGTCGTCCAGGCTGGAGTGCAATGGTGCGATCTCAGCTCACTGCAACCTCTGCCTCCTGGGTTCAAGTGATTCTCCTGCCTCAGCCTCCCAAGTAGCTGAGATTACAGGTGTCTGCCACCATGCCCAGCTAATTTTGTATTTTTAGTAGAGACGGGGTTTCTCCGTGTTGGCCAGGTTGGTCTCGAACTCCCGACCTCATGTGATCTGCCCTCCTTGGCCTCCCAAAGTGCTGGGATTACAGGCATCCCAAAGTGCTAGGATTACAGGCATGAGCCACCACGCCCGGCCCCAAAATTTTTTTTTTATAACTTCTTCCTTTTAAGTGTCATTAAAATATCTCAGAAAAACCAGAAACATTATTTGGTATCTGCCAAATACTTTCAGATAATGTACAGTCTTTAAAAGAGTGACAAGGCCGGCTGTGGTGGCTCACACCTGTAATCCAGCACTTTGGGAGACTGAGGCAGACGAATCACGAGGTCAGGAGTTCGAGACCTACTTGGCCAAAATGGCAAAAGCCCGTCTCTACTAAAAATACAAAAAATTAGCCGGGTGTGGTGGCAGGTGCCTGTAATCCCAGCTACTTGGGAGGCTGAGGCAGGAGAATCTCTTGAACCCGGGAGGTGGAGGTTGTGGTGAGCCGAGATCGCACCACTGCATTCCAGCCTGAGTGACAGATCAAGACCTCATCTCAAAAAAAAAAAGTATGACCTAAGAATATCTGATATAATAATAGCTAACATTTATTAAGCCCTTACTCTGTTCCATGTAGTATTTTCATTTTACATTTATACACATGCTTAAACCTTGAAACTCCCTTTGAAGTGTATGTCTTAACAAAATATTTAAATATTTTCCTTTTACTGATGAGCAAACTTTTTACAAACTTTTTTTTTTTTGGTGAGACAAGGTCTTGCTCTGTCACCCAGGCTGGAGGGCAGTGGCGCGGTCTTGGTTCGCTGCAGCCTCAACCTCCCAGACTCAAGTGATCCTCCCGCCTCTGCTCCCTGAGTAGCTGGAACTACAGGAACGTGCCACCAGGCCTAGCTAATTTTTTAATTTTTTTTTTGTAGAAACAGGGTTTCACCATGTTGCCCAGGCTGGTTTTGAACTCCTGAGCTCAAGCGATGTACCCACCTCAGCTTCCCAAGGTCTAGGGTTACAAGATTGAGCCCCACTACACCCGGCCCTTTCTTTAATTTTTCACAGTCGACTATGTGAATAAAAATTGCCTCCTGCAGAAGCTGGATTTTAAAATAAAAAATAAATAAATAAATAAATTACTGGCCAGGTGTGGTGGCTCACACCTGTAATCCCAGCACTTTAGAAGGCCAGGGTGGGCTGATCACCTGAATGAGGTGATCTCATTCAAAAATAGCCGGGCATGGTGGCACACACCTGTAAATTCCAACTACTCGGGAGGCTGAGGCAGGAGAATCGCTTGAACCCAGAGGCAGAGGTTACAGTGAGCCAAGATCGCGCCATTGCACTCCAGCCTGGGCAATAGGAGCAAAACTCTGTCTCAAAAAAAAAAAAAGCATTAATGATTCTAAACTCTGATATGTAATTAAGAATAGATTTAAGGATAAATTTGGTTGGGCACGGTAACTCACACCTGTAATCCCAGCACTTTGGGAGGCCGAGGCGGGTGAATCACCTGAGGTCAGGAGTTTGAGACCAGCTTGACCAATATGGTGAAAGCCCATCTCTGCTGAAAATACCAAAATTGGCCAGGCATGGTGGCATGCACCTGTAGTCCCAGCTACTCGGAAGGCTGAGGCAGGAGAATTGCTTGAACCCAGTGAAGTGAGATCACGCCACTGCACTCCAGCCTGGGCACAGAGTGAGACTCCGTCTCAAAAAAAAAAAAGAATAGATTTGTATGACGAAATGAAAATATTTGTTAAAATAAAAGTAGTAGCACATCTTGAATTACTTTTTGAACCTGAGTATTTCATAACATATAATGCTTAATAAGAATTATAGGAAAATATCGGTGTCAATGAGCCATAACTTTTTTCAAATTTTAGTAAAATACTATAGATACATAACATAAAATTTACCATTTTAGCCACTTTTAAGTGTATATTTCTGTGGCATTAAGCACATTCACATTGTTGTGCAACCATCACCACTACTCATCTCCAGAACTTTTTGCATCTTCCCAAACTGAAACTCCGTCCCCATTAAACACGAACTGCCCATTCCTTCTTCCTTAGCCCCTGGCAACCACCATTCTACTTTCTGTCTCTATGTTTTGCCTATTCTAGGTACCTCATACAAGTAGAATCATACAATATTTGTGGGATTATTTGTGGAATATAACTTTTTTTTTTTTTTTGAGATGGAATTTTGCTCTTGATGTCCAAGCTAGAGTGCAATGGCATGGTCTTGGCTCACTGCTACCTCTGCCTCCCAGGTTCAAGTGATTCTCCTGCCTCAGCCTCCTAAGTAGCTGGGATTACAGGCGCCTGCCACCACACCTGTTTTTCTTTTTGTTTTTCTTTTTTTTGTGACAAAGTCTCACTCTTGTTCCCTAGGCTGGAGTGCAGTGGTTTGATCTCAGCTCACTGCAACCTCCGCTTCCCAGGTTCAAGCGATTCTCCTGCCTCAGTGTCCCAAGTAGCTGGGATTACAGGCACCTGCCACCACACCCGGCTAAGTTTTGTATTTTTAGTAGAGATGGTGTTTCACCATATTGGCCAGGCTGGTCTCGAACTCCTGACCTCAGGTGATCCGCCCGCCTCGGCCTCCCAAAGTGCTGAAATTACAGGCATGAGCCACCACGCCTGGCCTATAATTTCCTTAAGAGACTATTTTCCTTCTTTTTCTAATAATTCCTTTAGCTTAGCTTTCTATAGTTACCAAACTATTTGAGATTTCCATTAGGGCCTTTATTTAAAAATAATATAATATTATTGTAATAGAGATAATGTCATAAAGAAAAACCAAATTGATTTAAGCTTCTAAATACTTCTAAATATCCTAGTACCATTTCAATAAATGATTTTCCAAAATCCTCATATTTTGTTTTATAAGCTCTTTATTATGCCATTTAAAATTTTTCTCTTTGCTCTCCCTTGAGAATAAATAGAATTCATTTTAGTTCTTACTATAAGTCAGAAACATTACCACATTTCAATTAAAGAATAGTTAGATTTCAGTGATCCAAAGATTCCTTAGCCCTTATTTCTGCTAATTAGAAAGTAAAGTTGCTAATGAAACTTTTGGAGGTATCCTAGGTAGAGCACACCTCATGCCCTCAAAAAAAGGAGAGTTTGGCTGAGCGTGGTGGCTTGTGCTTGTAATCCCAGCACTTTGGGAGGCCGAGGTGGGTGGATCACGAGGTCAGGAGTTTGAGACCAACCTGGCCAAGATGGTGAAACCCTCTCTACTAAACATACAAAAAATTAGCCGGGTGTGGTGGTGTGCGTCTGTAATCCCAGCTACTTGGGAAGCTAAGGCAGGAGAATCTCTTGAACCCGGCAGGCGGAGCTTGCAGTGAGCCGAGATCACGCCATCACACTCCAGCCTGGGCCACAGGGCGAGACTCTGTCTCAAAAAAAAAAAGGACAGTTTATTACTTTCTTTCAAGTGAAGGTACTTGAAATTATTTCTTTTTCTAAAGGTTTAATCTTCTAAGAATTAGGAAACTTCTGAGAGTATCTAAACATGTAACAGTGAATTCGTTTTCTGAAGCTCATACCCCACCTCATTTATTTGTTGTGTTCCTTTATATACTGAGCTTTCTTTCACAAAAGATTTTTCTTTAACAAAGGGTATGCTAAGAATAGAAAGCTGACAATTGCTCCCATTATGCAAATGTGAGGAAAATTCCTCCTCTGCTGGGTGCTGTGGCTCACACCTGTAATCCCAGCACTTTGGGAGGCGGAGGCGGACGGATCACAAGGTCAGGAGTTTGAGACCAGCCTGACCAACATGGTGAAACCTCGTCTCTACTAAAATACAAAAATTACCCAGCGTTGGCTGGGCGCGGTGGCTAACGCCTGTAATCCTAGCACTGTGGGAGACCAAGGTGGTTGGATCACCTGAGGTCAGAAGTTCAAGACCAGCCTGGACAACATGGTGAAACCCCATCTCTACTAAAAATACAAAAAATTAGCCAGGCGTGGTGGCGGGCAACTGTAATCCCAGCTACTTGGGGGGCTGAGGCAGGAGAATCGCTTGGACCGGGGAGGCGGAGGTTGCAGTGAGCTGAGATCGCACCACTGCACTCCAGCCTGGGCCTGTGACAGAGTGAGACTCCGTCTCAAAAAAAAAAAAAAAATTACCCAGCGTGGTGGCGCGTGCCTATAATCCCAGCTACTCGGGGCTGAGGCAGGAGAATAGCTTGAACCTGGGAGGCGGAGGTTGCAGTGAGCCGAGATTGCGTCACTACACTCCAGCCTGGTGACAGAGCGAGACAGAAAAAAGAAAAATTCCTCCTCTGGGTCCTCACAAAGAGCACATTAAGATGCGATGCGCAATGTCTTTAACAGTATTTCTGACATAAACACAATAAGCCTCTTGGGACTGAGGCTTGTCATTTTCTTAATATAAACTGAGGGTATTACTCAAAGCCAGTTCATTAAATACAATTTGATGAAGGTCCAAGAAATGCACTCTGAGGATGCACAGGACCTTGTGGAGGTTCAGCTTAACCCAAGGGTAGAATTTAGATATTGAGAAGTATAAAAGAATTGTCTTCTTATGATTCAGCTTTTGATTAAAACAGGACACTAGATAGTTTGAGATTAGATTGTCTAACAGCACGCGGAGTGTCCTTAGGGAAGATCCGTACAGTTAATGTGACAGTGTGACAGTCGAGGTAAGTTGATAGGTTCTTAAAATCATAGAAAGCACCTAACAAGGGCTCCTACCTAATGTGACAGCCCCACCACCATAGCAAGAAAGTCTACGCTAGTCTTCATTTTAAGAAATCACTATTATATGTTCACTGATGCCCCCCTTCCCTCTCAAATATAGCACAAAATTATATATACTCATCTGGAGATAAGATACTTATCTATTAAGATACTTTATTTAAAAAATTAAATAAATAATAAAAATTAACAAACTTCTATAAGGGCCATTCAGTTGCAAATTTGAACTTTAGAACTCAAGTTTTCTAATTCCTTGTCCAGTGTTATTTCCACTTTTTAGGTCTTTTTATTGAAGTATGATACACCTACAGAAAAGTGGTAAATGTAAAGTAGATTTAGAGATTCAAGAAAAAAATTGAGAAAAAAAAAAAAAAAAAAAAAACAAAAAAAACAAAAAAAACAAAAAAAAAGAAAAAAATTAAAAAGTGGTAAATGTCCAGCTCCATGAATTGTTACAAAGTCTCCATCAAGAAAGAGAACACTCCAAGTCTAATTCATAGAATTATGAAGTACAGTGGTGACTGCCAGGGGTTGGGAGGCGGGGGCAGGAGGAATGGGGAGTTAGTTTTCTTTGGGAAGATAAAAAAGTTACGGAGCTGGATAGGGGTGATACAACAATGTGGATGGACTTAATGCCACTGACCTGTACACTGAAAAATGGTTGAAATGGTCAGTTTTTTTTATATTTTGCCACAATAAAATAGAACATTCCCACACCGACAAAAGCTGCCCTTCTGCTTCCAGCCACTACCCACTCCTACCTGCCCCCAGGATTGACCGTTATCCTGACTCAGTTGAAAATTATTTGCACGAAAAGATGCTTAGCAATCCTACATTCTGACCCTTTAGTTTTACTATTCAGAGAAAAAAGCACAAGATTGTTTGCCTAAGATCATAGTTTGTGTCCCAGGTCAAAATGGATTGAATGGGAAATTAACTGTTTCTTGAACCTGTGGTAGATAACATGTCCATTTTATTTAGTGATAGCAACTAACAGATGTATAATTTATGCAGTTCTTGAACATGCCCTGCTGGGAGGCAGTGAGACGCTGGTATGTGAGTGTGGGCAGAGCAACAGGTAACTAGTGCGCAAGGCCGGCAGCTCCAGTCCTCTCAGCCAGGTCGCCGAACCCTGTGCCTGGAGCACTTTGCCAGGCTGACGTTTTACACTAAGAAAAGCTTACCGGGCAGGTTTTGTGGCCCACACCTGTAATCTCAGCACTTTAGGAGGCCAAGGCGGGCAGATCGCTTGAGCTGAGGAGTTTGAGATCAATCTGGGCAACGTCATGAAACCCCGTCTCTACAAAAAATACAAAAATTAGCCAGGTGTGGTGGTGGGTGCCTGTAGTCCCAGCTACCCAAGAGGCTGAGGTGGGAGGATGGCTTGAGTCCAGGAGGTGGAGGTTGCAGTAAACTGAGATTGCGCCATTCCACTTCAGCCTGGATGACAGAGCCAGACCCTGTCTCAAAGAAAAAAAAGAAAAGAGAAAAGCTTAATGGCTTGTGTTTATTCACTTTTGTGTGTGTTTCTTCTTTTTTTTTTTGAGACCAAGTCTCCAACTCTCCAACTGTCACCCAGGCTGGAGTGCAGTGGTGCGATCTTGGCTTACTGCAGCCTCCACCTCCCGGGTCCCAGTGATTCTCCTGCCTCAGTGTCCCGAGTAGCTGGGATTACAGGCACATGCCACCACACCCAGCTAATTTTTGTTTTAGTAGAGATGGGGTTTCACCATGTTGGCTAGGCTGGTCTCGAACTCCTGACCTCAGGTGATTCACCCTCCTCGGCCTCCGAAAGTGCTGGGATTACAGGCGTGAGCTACCACACCTGGCCATGTTTCTTCTTAAAATAGTTATTTAATAATATAATATTTGCTACACAGGAAAGAACATATGCAATGTATATGTAAGTTGTGAATCAGAATAATAAACAAATACTCATAAACTTACCATCTAACTGTCATACGTTTTAAATAATTAAAAACTGTTTTGACTGGGTGCGATGGCTTATGTCTGTAATCCCAGAATTTTGGGAGGCTGGGGCAGGAGAATTGCTTGAGGCCAGGAGAATTGCTTGAGGCCAGGAGTTTGAGACAAGCCTAGGCAACATAGCAAGACCCTGTCTCTATAAAAAAACAGACACAGTAGCTCACACCTGTAATCCCAGCACTTTGGGAGGCCGAGGCGGGCAGATCACCTGAGGCCAGGAGTTTGAGACCAGCCTGGCCAAACCCCATCTCTACTAAAAATATAAAAAATTAGCCAGGCGTGGTGGCATGTGCCTGTAGTCCCAGCTACTCAGGAGGCTGAGGCAGGAGAATCGCTTGAACCTAGGAGACAGAGATTGCAGTGAGCCGAGATCGTACCACTGCACTCCAGAGCGAGACTGTCTCAAAAAAAAAAAAAAAAAAAAAAAAAAAATTAGCCAGGCATGGTGGTATGTAGTCCCAGCTCCTCGGGAGGCTGAGGTAGAAGGATCTCTTGTGCCCAGGAGGTCAAGTCTGTTGTGGTTGTTCCACTCACTCCTACCTGGGCGACGGAGCAAGACCCTGGGGGGAGGAAAAAGCTTGTTTTGTTTGCCTCTGCAGTTTGTCACTAAAAATATTATTAAACATGATGTATGCATGCAAGGTACTGGGTTAAGTGTTAAAATTCTGGGTTGGTTTTTTTTCTCTACATCCAGTCTCATGAGAAATTCTAAGAGTTCGAAGTTACCTACTTGTCATTGCTAATGTCTCTTGAAATGCGCTGAAGGGGAATTGGCACCAAAATCAAGACTAAGTGTTAGATAAATGATTAAGAAAGAATATACTGAGCTTAGAGGGCTTTGTGCTTTTATTATAGAGCAGATACTGCTCCTTCTCTCCTGGCCAGGTTCAGTATTATTTCTTCCATCCTAGCCAGCCTCACAGCAACACTAAGCATTGCTTAAGTATTTGCCATATTTAAGCTGGAAAGGAAATGTGTTTCTTCACCTTTGGAAAGATCGAGGTGCTGGTTTTCATTCTTGTTGATGGTGTTTAGTATTTGCTGCAGCTGTACACAAATTCCTCAAACTTCATGAGCATAAATTGTTTGCCTTTAGCTTTCTCAAGTTTGGAATCTGCTTCTTAGCCTCATTTCTCAACATTGAAATTTGTCTAAACCTTAACAGCACTGGTCTGGAAGTCAGTTATACTCATTTAGTCAAACAGCCATTATTCAGAACCTATGATGTAGATGAATATGGTCTTTATCTTTATTTTGAGACTCAGTCTCACTCTGTCGCCCAGGCTGGAGTTCAGTGGCATGATCTCTGCTCACTACAACCTCCACCTCCAGGGCTTAAGCAATTCTCGTGCCTCAGCCTCCCAAGTAGCTGAGACTACAGGTGCATACCATAACGCCCGGCTAATTTTTGTATTTGTAGTAGAGACGGGGTTTCACCATGTTCCCCAGGTTGGTCTCGAACTCCTGACCTCAGGTGATCTGCCCACCTTGGCCTCCCAAAGTGCTGGGATTACAAGCATGAGCCACCACACCCGGCACGGTCTTTAAAGCTCCAATGAAAAATCGTTTTTCTCTCTTACTTAGAATGGTACCAAACCACCACTGGATGCAGATGTAAATTTGGAAGCAATTGCTGGTGACCTTCGCTGTGATTGCTATACGTAAGTGTTTAAATCTTAAGTCAATTCACTCTCTGGGGTTCAATTTCCTCATCTATAAAATAAGGGGTGATGATGCTCACCTCAGCAGATTGTTGGGAGGATTAAATGAGGTATCCCATGAAGCATATAAAATGTCTGGCATCTCCCTTCTTGAGAAGAGACTGCACATTTGGAGGCCCTGAAGGAATTCCTGGGAACAGGGGAGTCCTTTCGTATGTTGACTCTTGGTACTTAACCTACCCTAACCAGCACTGCTGTCCTTTACAAATTGTACTGGTGCGTCAGCATTTAAAAGAGACTAATCTACAAGTGCCACATTTTGCAGCCCTTAGGATGCATTTTCACCGCACGCCTTTTCACCTCCACATATCCTGTAGTAACATCAGGAAATCTGACATTTCTGCCTTCATCTTTCCATGTTTATGGTTGTTACAGTTATTAGTTTTTCTTCATATTTTGAAGTAAATTTGTTTGTTAACTTTCCCAATTTGGGGACACAGAGGGAGGAAATGAAACTCAAGTTTAGCTAACAGAGACAATGCCCCCTCCAGCTTTTTGTTTGTTTGTTTCTTTTTTTTCTTTTTTTTTTTTTTCCATACAGGGTTTCCCTCTTTCACCCAGGCTGGAGTACAGTGGCATGATCATGGCTCACTGTAGCCTTGACTTCCTGGGCTCAAGCAGTCCTCTGACCTCAGCCTCCTGGATAGCTGGGACTACAGGTGCATGCCACCATCCCCAGCTAATTTTTTTAAAAAAATTTTGTAGTTTTGGGGTCTCGCCATATTGCCCAGGCTTGTCATGAACTCCTGAGCTTAAGCAGTCCCTCATGCCTCAGCCTCCCAAAGTGCTGGGATTACAGTGAGCCACCATGCCCAGCCCTTTTTTTTCCCTGTTATGTCCTTCCAATGTAGCAGTGATTCTCAATGAAGAGAAACTGATCAGAGTCTCAGGCAGGGGTGGTGAGGGGCAGATGTAAATGCCCCTGCCTCCCCTTAAATAGGATGTACCTCACCCCCTAATTAGGAATCAAATCCATACCAGTCTTTATGTAAATGATGTGGCCAGGCACAGTGGCTCACACCTGTAATCCCAGCACTTTGGGAGGCTGAGGTGGGCAGATCACTTGAGGTCAGAAATTTGAGACCAGCCTGGCCAACATGGTGAAACCTTGTCTCTACTAAAGCTACAAAAATTAGCCGGGCATGGTAGTGCACACCTGTAATCCCAGCTACTAGGGAGGCCGAGACAGGAAAATTGCTTGAACCCAGCGGGTGGAGGTTGCAGTGAGCTGAGATCATGTCACTGCACTCCAGCCTGGGCAACAGAGTGAGACTCCATCTCAAAAAAATAAAAATAAATAAAATTAAAAATAAAGAAATGACCTTATGCTTAGGGGACTACTACTTGAGTAGTTTACTGCTTTAAGGGCGGGAGCAGTGGCTCACATCTGTAATCCTAGCCCTTTGGGAGGCCAAGGCAGGCAGATTGTTTGAGGCCAGGAGTTCAAGACCAGCCTGGGCAACATAGTAAGACCCCGTCTCTACAAAAACATATAATAATAATACAGCTTTAAGTGCTCAAATCTGAAAAGATTTTCGGTGAGTAACAGAGGTGGTTTTGGTGGCGGAACTTGCCCTGGGCTAAATATTTTGGATATACCAGGTAGGCTGTCAGTCTGTGAAGGGGTTAGGGCTAAAGTTGAATGGTGTACATTTTGGATTTTCAGGCCACTATAATCACAGTTTGAGAGACACTGCACCACTACAGTCTGTAGCTATCTGTTTGTATTAGTTAATGGTGTTTCCACCAATGTTAGATTTCATAGTATGGGAAGGAATGAATACCCCAGCAGGTATGTGATTATTAAATAATGTTATAACCCTAACATTTAGCCAACAAAACACCAGATTCAGTTAAAAATTTAAGCTCTGTGGGTCTTTACTTTTATATAGTATGTGTCTGAGGCAGGAGAATCACTTAAACCCGGGACGCAGAGGTTGCAGTGAGCCAAGATCGCGCCACTGCACTCCAGCCTAGCTGACAGATAGAGCAAGACTCCATCTCAAAAAAAAAAAAAAAATTATATAGTATGGGGATTATCAGCATTATATAATAAGTTTAATGTCCAGAGATGAGGTTTTTTTAAAAAAAAATTATTTTTCATTTTCATCTTTTCTTTCCAAGACTTGTGAATCATAAAAGTAAGGTTTTTATCCCCAAATTCAAACTCTTTCTCAAATAATCTCTAAGAATCCTGTTACAACTGTAATGTAGTGAAACGCCAGTCAACGTGAGTGTCTTTCATTGAACTCAGAACTGTGCTGACTCAGCATATGATTACATGAAATAATTAAATAAGTCAAGGCCTGTTTGTATTTGTCGTATTTTAAGTAACTTATGATGTGTTCGTTCAGTTTTAACTTGAATCAGGTGCATTAAAGACTTTCCAGGGTTTGTATTTTTCCCTTCTGAACTTGGAGCCATAAGTGACTTTTTGGGGGGTTTTCTTGAGACAGGGTCTCACTCTGTCACCCAGGCTCACTATAGCCTTTGCCTCCCAGGCTCAAGCAATTCTGCCATCTCCACCTCCCAAAGTGCTGGAATTACAGGCATGACCCACTGCGCCCAGCCCATAAATGACTTTTTAATAAGCTTACTTTAGACATTATGTAATACATGAATATGCTAGTCAGCACTTTAGCCCTTTATGCATTGTATTGTTTCCTCCATAATTTCCTTTCTTCTTGAGTTTAGTTTTTTGTTTTTGTTTTTGTTTTTTAATTGGAACAGAGTCTCACTCTGTCGCCCAGGCTGGAGTGCAGTGGTGCGATCTTGGCTCACTGCAACCTGCACCTCCCGGGCTCAAGTGATCCTCCCACCTAAGCCTTCCCAGTGCCTGGGACTACAGGCGCATGCCACCATGCCCAGCTAATTTTTTTGTAGTTTTGTAGATGCAGCATTTCTCCATATTGCTGAGACTAGTCTCAAACTCCTGTTCAAGTGATCCACCCACCTCGGCCTCCCAAAGTGCTGGGATTATAGGCGTGAGCCACTGCACCTGGCCTAGAAATATCTTACATAAAAGCTAAGAGCTCTTTTCTATTGATTGATAATCAATTTATTTCTCATCTTTATTGGTCACTTTCTCTCCTGATTATTTAATATATGACTTATATGAAAATTGTTTTCCTGGTTTTTTTCTGGGATTTTGCAGTATCTAAGTAAATAACTATGATTTTATTGTAGGGGCGCAGATCTCTCTGCTTTGGTACGAGAAGCTTCTATCTGTGCCCTGAGACAGGAAATGGCAAGACAGAAGAGTGGAAATGAAAAAGGTACAATTCTCTCCAGAATCTCTCAATTCTAATTATGATACTTAAAACCACTGTTGCCCTGGAAAATGACCATTTTCTAGTGTCTATTATCTATGATATTAAAGCTAACGTTTTTCTAATGAGACTGTTAGAAGCTGTTCTGAAATATTAGGTAACCTCTGTTGCTGACAATTATAATAATAGCAAAGTTATTTAGTACCTCTCTAATAAAGAGTACTGTCCCTATAGGCAAATGGATCCGTTCACTGTCTTCATCATGAGTCTGGGCTGCTTATCAATTCTGGAAAAACTTATTCTTTTGCTAAGGTGATATCTACTTGCCTGTTAAAATGCAGCCTAAATTGAAGAGCTTAGAAAATACACAAGAGAAGTGAAATTTGGAATAACTTTCCATATGTTGAGACTTTCCTTTCAAAATATAAAATCTGTGTATTGTGTTATGTGATGCTTTGGGGCCATCTCAACAGCTTTGCACCATCCTTCACATTTGACAGTGTCTTTAATGTTACTATTTGAGTGCATATGGGGGAAAAAAATTGTCTGCTGGGTATGGTGACTCACATCTGTAATCCCAGCACTTTGGGAAGCTGCGGCAGGAGGATTGCTTGAGCCCAGGAGTTTGAGAGCAGCCTGCGCAACAAACCAAGACGCCATCTCTATAAAAATTTTAAAAATTAGACTGGCATGGTGATGCATGCCTATAGTCCTAACTACTTGGGAGGGTGAGGCCCAGGAGTTCGAGGCTGCAATGAGCTATGATTGCACCACTGCACTCCAGCCTGAGTGACAGAGCAAAACCCTGTCTCTATTTTTATTTTTTTATTTTTATTTTTATTTATTTTTTTTGAGACTGAGTCTCGCTCTCGCCCAGGCTAGAGTGCAGTGGCACAATCTCAGCTCACTGCAAGCTCTGCCTCTCGGGTTCACGCCATTCTCCTGCCTCAGCCTCCCAAGTAGCTGGGACTACAAGCGCCTGCCACCATGCCCGGCTAATCTTTTTTTTTTTTTGTATTTTTAGTAGAGACGGGGTTTCACCATGTTAGCCAGGATGGTCTCAATCTCCTGACTTTGTGATCCGCCCGCTTTGGCCTCCCAAAGTGCTGGGATTACAGGTGTGAGCCACTGCGCCTGGCCTCCCTGTCTCTGTTTTTATTTACTTATTTATTTATTTTCGAGACTGAGTCTTGCTCTGTCGCCCAGGCTGGAGTGCAGTGCCACGATCTCGGCTCACTGCAACCTCCACCTCCTGGTTCAAGCAATTCTGCCTCAGCCTCCCGAGTAGCTGGGATTGCAGGCATGTGCCACCACACATTTTTTTTGTATTTTTAGTAGAGATGGGGTTTCACCATATTGGTCAGGCTGGTCTCAAACTCCTGATCTCGTGATCCGCCCGCCTCGGCCTCCCAAAGTGCTGGGATTACAAGCTTGAGCCACCGCACCCGATCAAAACTCCCTTCTAAACCAGTGCTGAGATATTTTATATATAAAATATTCTATGATATTATGGCTCCATAAGATCTCACTGTGTGTTGCGTACTCTTAAATATTAATACTATGGAGTCCTACTTTCTATTCCCAGTTAAATTTATTTGAATTATCTGAATAATTCTGGTTCTTCTTCATAAACATCACCATTAAGTTAAACAATGCAAAGAGGCCTACAAAAAGTTACCAACTTATGAGTGGCAGGTGTCTTTGGGTGGTTTCGGATTAAAATTTGATGAGCAGAATATATCTGGCTAGAATACTACTCTGAAAAAGAATAGCGCCCATCTCATCACTGATCTCTTTAGTGGACCCCTTGAAAGTTTCAAAGTCTTTCAAAGGAAATTAAGTTCTAAGTCAGTTACCATATGATACTGAGATGTGTATATTTGTGCATTTGATCCATAGGTGAACTCAAGATTAGTCATAAGCATTTTGAAGAAGCTTTCAAGAAAGTAAGATCATCTATATCAAAAAAGGTAAGCAATGCTGTTAAATGTATAGAGAAAGGAAACTAGAATTTTAGACCAGTAGATATGACCTCATGAATTAAACTCTTTTTTTTTTTTTTTTTAATTTATGAAGTATTTATTGATCATTCTTGGGTGTTTCTCAGAGAGGGAGATATGGCAGGGTCATAGGATAATAGTGGAGAGAAGGTCAGGAGATAAACACATGAACAAAGGTCTCTGGTTTTCCTAGGCAGAGGTCCCTGCGGCCTTCTGCAGTGTTTGTGTCCCTGGGTACTTGAGATTAGGGAGTGGTGATGACTCTTAAAGAGCATGCTGCCTTCAAGCATCTGTTTAACAAGGCACATCTTGCACCGCCCTTAATCCATTTAACGCTGAGTTGACACAGCACATGTTTCAGAGAGCACGGGGCTGGGGGCAAGGCCATAGATCAACAGCATCCCAAGGTAGAAGAACTTCTCCTAGTCAGAACAAAATGGAGTCTCCTATGCCCACCTCTTTCTACACAGACACAGCAACAATCTGATCTCTCCTTCCTTTCCCCACACTTCCCCCCCTTCTCTTCAACAAAACCGCCATCGTCCTCATGGCCCACTCCCGATGGTCGCTGTCTCTTCGGAGCTGTTGGGTACATCTCCCAGACGGGGCGGCAGGGCAGAGGCGCGCCTCACCTCCCAGACAGGGCGGCCGGGCAGAGGCGCTCCTCACTTCCCAGACCGGGCGGCCGGGCAGAAGCGCTCCTCACTTCCCAGACGGGGCGGCCGGGCAGAGACGCTCCTCACTTCCTCCCAGACAGGGTGGCGGCCAGGCAGAGGCGCTCCTCACCTCCCAGACAGGGCGGCCGGGCAGAGGCGCTCCTCACTTCCCAGACTGGGCAGCCGGGCAGAGGCGCTCCTCACCTCCTAGACGGGGTGGCCAGGCAGAGGTGCTCCTCACTTCCCAGACGGTGTGGCGGCTGGGCAGAGGCGCTCCTCACTTCCCAGATGGGGCAGCCAGGCAGAGGCGCTCCTCACTTCCTACCAGACGGGGTGGCGGCCGGGCAGAGGCGCTCCTCACCTCCCAGACGGGGCGGCCGGGCAGAGGCGCTCCTCCCTTCCCAGACGGAGTGGCCAGGCAGAGGCACTCCTCACTTCCCATACAGGGTGGCGGCTGGGCAGAGGCGCTCCTCACTTCCCAGACAGGGTGGCGGGCGGGCAGAGGCGCTCCTCACTTCCCAGATGGGGCAGCCGGGCAGAGGCGCTCCTCACTTCCTCCCAGACGGGGTGGCGGCCAGGCAGAGGCACTCCTCACCTCCCAGACGGGGCGGCCGGGCAGAAGTGCTCCTCATCTCCCAGACGGGGAAGCCGGGCAGAGGTGCTCCTCACTTCCTCCCAGATGGGGTGACAGCTGGGCAGAGGCACTCCTCACCTCCCAGACGGGGCGGCCGGGCAGAGGTGCTCCTCACTTCCTCCCAGATGGGGTGACAGCCGGGCAGAGGCACTCCTCACCTCCCAGACGGGGCGGCCGGGCAGAGGCACTCCTCACCTCCCAGACGGAGTGGCCAGGCAGAGGCGCTCCTCACTTCCCATATGGGGTGGCGGCCGGGCAGAGGCGCTCCTCACTTCCCAGATGGGGCAGCCGGGCAGAGGCGCTCCTCACTTCCTCCCAGACGGGGTGGCGGCCAGGCAGAGGCACTCCTCACCTCCCAGACGGGGCGGCCAGGCAGAGGTGCTCCTCATCTCCCAGACGGGGCAGCCGGGCATAGGTGCTCCTCACTTCCTCCCAGACGGGGTGGCAGCCGGGCAGAGGCACTCCTCACCTCCCAGACGGGGCGGCCGGGCAGAGGCGCTCCTCACTTCCCATACGGGGTGGCGGCCGGGCAGAGGCGCTCCTCACTTCCTCCCAGACAGGGTGGCGGCCAGGCAGAGGCGCTCCTCACTTCCCATATGGGGTGGCGGCCGGGCAGAGGCGCTCCTCACTTCCCATATGGGGTGGCGGCCGGGCAGAGGCACTCCTCACTTCCCAGACGGGGCAGCCGGGCATAGGCGCTCCTCACTTCCTCCCAGACGGGGTGGCGGCCAGGCAGAGGCGCTCCTCACCTCCCAGACAGGGCGGCCGGGCAGAGGTGCTCCTCATCTCCCAGACAGGGCAGCCGGGCAGAGGTGCTCCTCACTTCCTCCCAGACGGGGTGGCAGCCGGGCAGAGGCGCTCCTCACATCCCAGACGATGGGCAGCCGGGCAGAGGCGCTCCTCACTTCCCAGATAGGGTGGCCGGGCAGAGGGGCTCCTCACATCCCAGACGATGGGCGGCCAGGCAGAGATGCTCCTCACCTCCTAGACGGGGTGGCGGCGGGGCAGAGGCTGTAATCTCAGCACTTTAAGAGGCCAAGGCAGGAGGCTGGTAGGTGGAGGTTGCAGCGAGCCGAGATCACACCACTGCACTCCAGCCTGAGCACCATTGAGCATTGAGTTAGCGAGACTCCGTCTGCAATCCCAGCACCTCGGGAGGCCGAGGCAGGCAGATCACTCGAGGCCAGGAGCTGGAGACCAGCCCGGTCAACACGGCGAAACCCCGTCTCCACCAAAAATACAAAAACCATTCAGGCGTGGCGGCACGCGCCTGCAATCCCAGGCACTCGGCAGGCCGAGGCAGGAGAGTCACAGGAGCCCGAGGCAGGGAGGTTGCAGCGAGCCGAGATCACGGCAGTACAGTCCAGCTTCGGCAACAGAGGGAGACCGAAAAAAGGAGAGGGAGACCGAAGAAAGGGGAGAGGGGGAGGGGGAGGGGAAGGGGGAGAGGGAATTAAACTCTTTTACAGATTGTTTTGTATACTACTTCTACTTCCTAAAAAGAAATTATATGGTTCATTTTGATCTGAAAACCAGCAAAATAATTGCATTTGTGAGAATGTTCTTGAGAGATTTTAATTTTATGTGTTTCTTAGGGACTGGAACACAGTTTTCCTAGCTAGATTCTCTAACAACTTTATTCAGAAAGAGAATGACCTCCTCTGCCTCCACAATCTCAGATTTTTTTTTTCTTTTTTCTTTTTTTGAGACAGAGTCTCGCTCTGTCACCCAGTCTGGAGTGTACTGGCATGATCTCAGCTCACTGCAACCTCCGCCTCCCGGGTTCAAGCGATTCTTCTGCCTCAGCCTCCTGAGTAGCTGGGACTACAGGCGCACACCACCGCGCCTGGCCAATTTTTTGTATTTTTAGTAGAGACGGGGTTTCACCGTATTGGCAAGGCTGGTCTCAAACTCTTGACCTCGTGATCCACCCACCTTGGCCTCCCAAAGTGCTGGGATTACAGGCGTGAGCCACTGCACCCAGCCCACAATCTCAGAATTTTTAATCATCTAATTCAAGTATTATTTGACCTACTCTACCCTTTTTGACAAATGGCTTTGTATTTCTTGGAGCTAGACTGTACCCAAACTAAGCCATAGGGACTTACCCATACATTTCAGGGAAATAAAAACATCTTCACCATAGGTGGGAGAAGGGTTAAAAAAAAAAATCACTCCGGAGCTGGGCACAGTGACTTATGCCTGATATCTCAGCTACTCAGGAGGCGGAGGTGGGAGAATGGCTTGAGCCCAGGAGTTCAAGATCAGTCTGGGCAACATGGTGAGACCCTGTCTCTACAAAAAAATTAAAACTTAGCCAGGCATGGTGTCATGCACCTGTAGTCCCAGCTACTTAGGAGACCGAGGCAGAAGGATTACTTGAGCCCAGGAGGTTGAGGCTACATTGATCCATGATCACACCATTGTACTTCAGCCTCGGTTACAGAATGAAACCTTATCTCAAAAGCAAACAAATAAACACAGAAGAAAAAACACACTTCAAGTATTTCTTTGGGATAAATACGCAGGAGTGGAATTGCCACCCAACATTTAAAATGTTAATTTGCCAGATGCAGTGGCTCACGCCTATAATCCCAGCACTCTGGGAGGCTGAGGTGGGCAGATCACGAAGTCAGGAGTTCACGACCAGCCTGGCCAATATAGTGAAATCCCATCTCTACTAAAAATACAAAAATTAGCTGGGTGTGGTGGCGCATGCCTGTAGTCCCAGCTACTCAGGAGGCTGAGGCAGAAGAATCGCTTGAACCCGGGAGGCGGAGGTTGCAGTGAGCCAAGATGCACCACTGCACTCCAGCCTGGGTGACAGATCAAGACTCCGTCTCAAAAAAAAAAAAAATTTTTTTTTTTTAATTTGACCACAGTGAGATTCTACTACACACCTAACACAATGACTAAAATTTAAAAGATTGGCAACACTAAATCGTGGCAAGGATGTGAAACAGCTGGAACTCTTTTTTTTTTTTGAGACAGAGTTTTGCTCTTGTTGCCCAGGCTGGAATGCAACGGCACAATCGCAGCTCACCACAACCTCCGCCTTCTGGGTTCAAGCTATTCTCCTGCCTCAGCCTCCCGAGTAGCTGGGATTACGGGCACCACGCCTGGCTAATTTTTTGTATTTTTAGTAGAGACAGGGTTTCTCCATGTTGGTCAGGCTGGTCTCCAAGTCCCAACCTCAGGTGATTCGCCTGCCTCAGCCTCCCAAAGTGCCGGGTTACAGGCCTGAGCCACTACGCCTGGCCTGGAACTCTTATACATTGTTGCTGAAAATGTAGATACAAGCACACTGGAAAACATTCTGGCAATTTCTTTTTTTTTTTTTTTTTTTTTGAGATGGAGTCTCCCTCTGTCGCCCAGGCTGGGGTGCAGTGGCACGATCTCGGCTCACTGCAAGCTCCGCCTCCCAGGTTCACGCCATTCTCCTGCCTCAGCCTCCCGAGTAGCTGGGACTACAGGCACCTGCCACCACGCCCAGCTAATAATTTTGTATTTTTAGTAGAGACGGGGTTTCACCATGTTAGCCAGGAGGGTCTCGATCCCCTGACCTCATGATCTGCCCATCTCAGCCTCCCAAAGTGCTGGGATTACAGGTGTGAGCCACCGCGCCCGGCCGTTCTGGCAATTTCTTATGAACGTTAATATAGTGTAAGAAGCTTCTACTTTCCCGGCCTGGCATGGTGGCTCACGCCTGTAATCCCAGCACTTTGGGAGGCCAAGGCGAGTGGATCACGAGGTCAGGAGTTTGAGACCATCCTGGCCAACATGGTGAAACCCCATCTCTACTAAAATACAAAAAATTTGCCGGGCGTAGTGGTACACACCTGTAGTCCCAGCTACTCAGGAGGCCGAGGCAGGGGAATCCCTTGAACCTGGGAGGTAGAGATTGCAGTGAGCCGAGATTGCGCCACTGCATTCCAGCCTGGGCGACAGAGTTGAGACTCCGTCTCAAAAAAAAAAAAAAAAAAAAGAAGCTTCTGCTTTTGCCTCCTTTCCATCTGGATTCAGTGTAGTTTAGAATTGTGCTTTCTTTACTAATTAGATAGACATAAGACTCTTGACCTGATATTTTAGGAAAACTTGAGTCAACAGTTGTGAAAGTCACGGAGTCCCCTGTGGAAAGCAGCATGTATAGGATTTAGATTAGGATTTAGAGATGCAGGGAAGTGAAATATCACCTCTCTTTAACAGCAAGTTAGTCAGCAAGAGCTACTATGACAAAATACCACAGACTGGGTAGCTTAAAAAGTGGAAAATTTATTTTCTCACAGTTCTGGAGAGTGTTGGGTAGGGTTGGTTCTTCTGGAGGCTTTGTCCTCACTGATGGCTGTCTTCTCCCAGCACCTACACGTGCTCTTCCCTCTGCGCACATGCTCTTCCCTCCTGTGCCGTAATCCCCTCTTTTTGTAAGGACAGCAGTCATATTGGATAAGAGTCCACCTTTATGACTTCATTTTAATCCAGTCTCCTCTATGAAGACCCTCTTCTCCAGTTACAATCACATTCTGAGGTCCTGCGCGTGAGGACTGCAGCATGTGAATTTTGGGGGGCACCATTCAGCCCAAAACAAGCAGTGACGGGCTCTGTATTCTGTGCTCTCCCTCCTTTCAGGATCAAATCATGTATGAACGTTTGCAGGAGTCCCTCAGCCGGTGACATCTCCAGCAGCCGGCTTAGAGGAGCTAGCCCATCAAGCCGGCAGAGAATCCCCCACACGCTCTGAAGGACCCGCTTTCAGCTGGACACAGGTGCGGCCTCATGTAAATATTTTATTTTCAAATGAATGAGGCCAAGCTGAAGCTGAAGATTCTTCCCATCTGGCCAGCCTTGTGTGAAAATGCCTTCTTCCTCTTTAAGAAAAAGGAAAATTTTTAAACTGCTGAAATAAAATGACTGTTACATTTTTCAAATAAAACTTTTACTTTGAACTATTTTGACTATACAGAAAAGTTACAGAGAACTCCTCCCCCACCTTCCACAACCATCTAGGAATAAGTGCCAGCCTGATGCCCTATCACTCCCAAATACTGTCATGTTTATTTCCTACACTTGAAGATATTCTCCTACATAACCCGCCATCAAAGTCAGGGAATTAATACACTGATACATCACTGCCATCTAATCCTCCTCCATTCAAGTTCCTCTAGTTGTCCTGATAATGTCCTTTAAAACAGGTCCCTAACCCCCAGGTTGGAGACAGGTACCTATCTGTCTCCTGTTAGGAACCAGGACGCACAGTGGGAGGTTAGTGGTGGGCGAGCGAGCCTTACTGCCTTAGCTCCACCTCCTGTTAGATCAGTGGCATCATTAGACTTTCATAGAAATGTGAACCCTATTGTGAACTGTGCACCTGAGGGACCTAGGTTGTACGCTCCTTATGAGAATCTTATGCCTGATGATCTGAGGTGGAACAGTTTCTTCCTGAAACCACCTCCCCTGACCCTGTCTGTGGAAAAATTATATTCCACGAAACCAGTGCTTGAGCCAAAAAGGTTGGGGACCACTGCTTTAAAAGAAGGCCACTGCCGTTAGTGGCTACATTCTTTAATCTCTTTTAAGTGTGGAACAGTTCTTCAGGTTTGACTTTTGACACTTGTGAAGGTTTCAGGCCAGTTACTTTGTAAAGTGCCTTCGATGAGGATGTGTCTGATGTTTTCCTTGTGATTAGACTCAAGTTATGCATCTTTGGCAGATTACAAAGTGACACTGTGCACTTGTCATGTGGCATGCAATTTCAGTTTGTCCTGTTACTCATGATGTTCACTGTGATCACTTAAGGTAGTTCTTCCAGGTTTCTCACACTACAAAGTTACTCTTTACTCTTTTTTTTCACTTTGTAATGTATGTATATTTTATGGGAAGTTACTTTGAAACTCTATAAAGTCCATTCCTCATCAAACTCAAGTATTACTATTTTTTAATATATTGTCCATTATCATTATGATATTCAAACTGTCCCAGATTTGACTCTCCTTTGGCCTCTGTATATGTTTGATGAGTCCCTAGGCAATACTTTGTGAAGGACTTGATTTTTGTTGTGTTTAATCTCAACTCATCATTTACAGTGTTGCTCACAATATATCCTGAAGTTATATATAGATGGGTCTGGTTACCTACTTTTCTTTCTTCTTAAATTTTTACTTCACCTCATTCTACAAAAATTTTTAGGCTCCTTTTAAGAATGTGGGCCAGTCACAGTGGCACATGCCTGTAATCCTAGCGTTTTTGGGAGGCCTAAGTGGGAGGATCACTTGAGTTCAGGAGTTCGAGACCAGCCTGGGCAACACAGTGAGACCCCCACTGCTACAAAAAAAAAAAGTGTTACAAGGCCAGGCACAGTGGTTTCCTGTAATCCCAGCACTAGGCCAAGGCGGGCAGATCGCCTGAGGTCGGGAGTTCTTGACCAACCTGGCCAACATGGTGAAACCCTGTCTCTACTAAAAATATGAAAATTAGCCAGGCGTGGTGGCAGGCACCTGTAATCCCAGCCACTCGGGAAGCTGAGGCAGGAGAGTCGCATGAACCCGGAGGCGGAGGTTGCAGTGAGCCAAGATCACACCACTACACTCCAGCCTGGGCAACAGAGTGAGACTCTGTCTCAAAAAAAAAAAAAAAATTTACAAAAAGAATGTGGTGAAAAAATGTTACTAAAAGCAAATCAGGGTTACAAAGGTCAATAAAACAGTCTTTTGTTTTGTTTTGTTTTTTTGAGATGGAGTCTTGCTGTGTTGCCCAGGCTGGAGTGCAGTGGTGCGATCTCGGCTCACTGCAAGCTCCACCTCCCGGGTTCCCGCCATTCTCCTGCCTCAGCCTCCCGAGTAGCTGGGACTACAGGTGCCTGCCACCACGCCCGGCTAATTTTTTGTATTTTTAGTAGAGATGGGGTTTCACCGTGTTAGCTAGGATGGTCTCGATCTCCTGACCTTGTTATCCGCCCGCCTTGGCCTCCCAAAGTGCTGGGATTACAGGTGTGAGCCACTGTGCCTAGCCAACACAGTCGTTTTTTTGAGGAGTTCGCAGAAGGATTCAGACATCTCAGCAGAGTATGACCATGGCCAGTGAAAGGGCATGAAGAAGAGGGTACCTTAGGACACCAAAAGAGGGAGCACCAAAAAAGAAAAAAAAAAGGCAAATCAGGATCACATACTAAAGGTAGGTGATTAAGAATGAAGGGAAGCCGGGTGCGGTGGCTCACGCCTGTAATTCCAACACTTTGGGAGGCCGAGGTGGGCGGATCACGAGGTCAAGAGATCAAGACCATCCTGATCAACATGGTGAAACCCCGTCTGTACTAAAAATACAAAAATTAGCCAGGCGTGGTGGCGGGCGCCTGTAGTCCCAGCTACTCGGGAGGCTGAGGCAAGAGAATTGCTTGAACCCGGGAGGCGGAGGTTGCAGTGAGCCGAGATCATGCCACCGCACTCCAGCCTGTTGACAGAGTGAGTCTCCGTCTCAAAAAAAAAAAAGAATGAAGGGAAAATTGGAATATGCACCAGAAGATCTTACATTTGAGGAGCAGATTCAACTCTGCTTGACATCCACCCAATCCTGAGAAACACAGTCAGGCATATCATAGGTGTGGGTTACGAGAAAAAGCAAAAATCTTCTTGACTATTAAATGTTAGGTCTAAGTATCCAACTTGCTGGTAGTTTAGCTTAACCTCGACATAAAATGTAGAACGCATGAGAGAGCACACTGGCTGCATGTGTTTCTTGGCTTTGCCAGTCAGGTATGGTACAGGTTGAACAGCAGGCAGATACTGCAACAGCTAGTATGACAGTGGATGTTGCCAGCACTTCTGCAAATGGAAGGGAAGATCATACTTTTCAGCATGATCTGTGTACTACACACTGCCAAATGTTATCTTAACGCTCCCAACTCATACTAGGGATCAAATAGCGTTATCCCCATTTCATCAAAAAGAACAAGGTTCAGAGCCTGTTCAAGGGGAGTCATGGAACAGTCTGAATTCTGGTCTATGGCGGTCTAACTTTTCTTTCTCTTGTGAAAAAGATCCAGTCCTCTGTTCAGAAACTCCGGGAATTATATCCTCTGTTCTAGCACTGTCAAAGATTTAGCCATTTCATTAAACACTTTGTACTGAGCATTACTGACATAATGGTGAACAAACTCAGAACTTAATGCCCAGTGTGGTGTGTGTGGCAGAGAGCTTATCGCCCCATAATGTCCATTCTTTTCTTCTACCTTTTAGTAAGAAGGGCTCTTGCTGCCAGGAAAGTGACTAACAAACATCTGGCTAGTATAATATAAACAGAAGCGATGGGAACAGCTTCTGGTTACATCCTTATAAGGAAGTGACTTGGGTTGCATTAACCCATCATTAACTCAGGGCAGCCTACATTGAACTCAACACACCTTCTCCCAGAAGCAAAGACCCTGGCTATGTCCTTGAAAAGTCATAACTTGTTTAAAAAAGAAGGTGCTACCTGTCATTTTAACTCCATGCTGCCCTTCCCAGGACTAGTGGGTGATGAGCTGATGATTAACCTGTTTTGGCCTTGTAAATGGAGACAACATCCTAGGGAATGACAAGATAATAAAACACAAGAAACCAGGTGCAGCAGAGTTTTCTCACCCCTCAGATGGTCAATTTGCCTCACTTGTGTATGTGATCTTTATGTTGCTTAAGCCATTTTATATTTTGGTCTGTGTGAAAGGAGCCAAATTAACATCCAACTTAATACAGGTAAAGAGACAGTCACGAAACAGTGTGAGAAGGGCTGAAAAGGGATAAGAATAGTCACCAAGCAAAGAGCACGGGGTAGGAGCAGCTAGTCCATAATTGGAATTGGAAGGTTCTCCCAAGAATGCGATGTGTCAGCGGAATCCTGAAGGCCAAGAATGTGAAGGAAGGAGGTAAATGATCTGAGCAGAGAAAAAAGGCCTGGGTAAGGGAGGGGCTGGTGTCAGTGGGAAGAAGCAGGTGGCCTCTCACGTTTGTATGTAGATCATTGCTGAAAACATGTCCAAGTAGTATTTACGGGAAGATCTTATTTCCAAAAGCTAAAAATGTTGTAAAATGCCTTATTACCCTAAAAAGTATAAGTAGATATAATTTAGGTAAAAGTATAGTACTCTATACTTTTTATCTGTCACTATTCTAGATCTCACTGTTTGAACTCAGGAACTGAATAGATTTGGATACATTTTTTGGACAAATCCCTCACTATTTGAAATTGCACTACTCACTTCCAAAGCTGAGAAGCCAAATAGATTTGGGTGAGATGGTATTGCTCATGATTCAGACTCTAGTCTTATCGCTTTTGCTTTGGATTATGAGACTTACGCTTATCACTATTATCAGCATTTGTTTTTCTTTCTTTTTTTTTTTTTTTTTTTGTGACGGAGTCTCGCTCTGTTGCCCAGGCTGGAGTGTAGTGGCATGATCTCGGCACACTGCAACCTCTGCCTCCCAGGTTCAAGGGATTCTCCTGCCTCAGCCTCCCGAGTAGCTAGGATTGCAGCCGCGTGCCACCACACCCGGCTAATTTTTGTATTTTTAGTAGAGACGAGGTTTCACCATGTTGACCAGGCAGATCTTGAACTCCTGGACTTAAGTGATCTGCCCACCTCAGCCTCTCAAAGTGCTGGGATTACAGGCGTGAGCCCCTGTGCCTGGCCAAGGGCAAGGATTCTGTCAGTCAGTATCTCTGTAGCACCCAGCCCAGATTCAGGCACGCAGGAAGCATTGAATAAAGTGAAGTGAATGAGCTGTTCTTCAACAACATGTTTGTCCAAATTAGACTGCTGGGGCACAGCTCCTCCAGGTGAGAATTTTTAATGTTTGCTCACCAGGTAATAGAAGTTTGACTTTGTCATATGAGCTAGACACAGTGGCTCATGCCTGTAATCCCAACGCTTTGGGAGTCCGAGGCAGGCAAATCACCTGAGGTCAGGAGTTTGAGACTAGCCTGGTCAACATGGTGAATCCCCATCCCTACTACAAATACAAAAATTAGCCAGGCATGGTGGTGTGTGCCTGTAATCCCAGCTACTCAGGAGGCTGAGGCAGGAGGATTGCTTGAACCCGGGAGGCAGAGGTTGCTGTGAGCTGAGATCATGCCATTGCACTCCAGCCTGGGCAACAAGAGCAAAACTCTGTCTCAAAAATAAAAAGAAGTTTGACTTTGTCATATGAAAAATGATAAAGAGCTGGGTGCAGTGGCTCATGCCTGTAATCCCAACACTTTGGGAGCCAAGGCAGGTGGATCACGTGAGCTCAGGAATTCCAGACTAGCCTGGGCAACATGGTGAAAAACCCCATTTCTACAAAAAATGCAAAAATTAGCTGGGTGTGGTTGTGACTGCCTGTAGTCCCAGCTACTTGGGAGACTGAGGTGGGAGGATCACTTGAGCACAGAAGGTTGAGGCTGCAGTGAGCCATGTTTGTGCCACTGCACTCCAGCCTGGGTGACAAAGCAAGACCCAAAAAATAAAAACGATAAAGAGACATGTCGCCTGGGCGCGGTGGCTGGCCAGGTGCGGTGGCTCACACCTGAAATCCCAGCACTTTGGGAGACTGATGTGGGCGGATCACAAGGTCAGGAGTTTGAGACCAGCCTGACCAACATGGTGAAACCTCGTCTCTACTAAAAATACAAAAATTAGCCGGGTGTGGTGTTGCGCATCTGTAATCCCAGCTACTCGGGAGGCTGAGGCAGGAGAATCGCTTGAACCTGGGAGGCGGAAGTTGCAGTGAGCCGAGATGGTGCCACTGCACTCCAGCCTGGGCAACAGAGCAAGACTCCGTCTCAAAAAAAAAAAAAAGAGAGACATGTGAATAGCTCAACGTTCCACTCCTACACACATATAAATGAATATGCATACATATGTTCACCAAAATAGCAGCATAATTCATAATAGATAAAAACTAGAAACAAACCAAATGTTCATCAGCAGTAGAACAGATAAATGTGGTGTTTTCACACACTAGAATGCAGTACGACCCAGCAATGACAAACTGGCTACAACAACATGGGTGACTCTCATAGATGTTGATTGAAAGAAGCCAGTTCTTGTGTGATTCTACTGATTAATATATATAAAGTTCAATGACAAAGCCAATTGATTCCATTAGTAGGCTGCTACTTAGGGAGGGGTGGTGGCTTGCAGGGAGCATGAATTAGGGCTGCCCCTGGTGTGCCAACCATGCCCTCCTTGATCCGGGTGATGCTTACATGGTCGTGTTTCCTTTGTGAAGATCCATCATGCTATATGCTTATCTGGGCTCTTTTCTGCAAGTATGTTTACTTGTGTTAAAAAGTTAACAAAGTTAGCCAGGCTCGGTGGCACATGCCTGTAATCCAGCACTTTGGGAGGCTGAGGAAGGAGGATTGCTTGAGCTCAGGAGTTGGAGACCAGCCTGGGCAACATGGCAAGACCCTGTCTCTACTAAAAATACAAAAATCAGCCAGGAGTGGTGACGTGTGTCTGTAACCCCAGCTACTAGGGAGACTGAGGCAGGAGAATAGCTTGAACCCGGGAGGCAGAGGTTGCCATGAGCCGAGATCATGCCACTGCACTCCACCCTGGGCAACAGAGCAAGACTCTGTCTCAAAAAAAAAAAAAAGTTAACAAACTTAAGGTAAAAGTTTGTATATACAGCCGGGCACGGTGGCTCACGCCTGTAATCCCAGCACTTTGGGAGGCTGAGGCGGGCGGATCACAAGGTCAGGAGATCGAGACCATCCTGGCTAACATGGTGAAACACCGTCTCCACTAAAAATACAAAAATTAGCCAGGCGTGGTGGCAGGCGCCTGTAGTCCCAACTACTCAGGAGGCTGAGGCAGGAGAATGGCGTGAACCCAGGAGGCGGAGGTTGCAGTGAGCCGAGATCACGCCACTTCACTCCAGCCTGGGCGACAGAGTGAGACTCCGCCTTAGAAAACAAAACAAAACTGTATATCATGATTCTTCATCTGATTCTGAAGAAGTGCTATAAATACATATTATGAAAATAAAAAACAATAGGGATATCAATGTTGAATATGTGGGTTGCTTAAAAGTAAAGAACCAAATATACTTTAGTATGCCTGGTGGATAAGTTAGCCACCTTTCCTCCCTCTTTTTACCTTAAAACATCAGATACTTTGCTCATGCTGTTCTGTCTGTTTACGGTGAGAAACTGAGTTTGGAAAAAGCAGTAGCTGAATTAATTGATTCACCCTCCACAAATGCCATTCTCTCTTTCTGGAAGAACTCCATTTCTGCACATAAGCTTCAAATATGTATGCAGCCAACAAGGTTATCTGGACGAATGCCGCCTTCTGGGATTTTCCTTAGAAAGCATGTTGACACTGTGAAATCTGGTCCCACTACCAAGTAAGCCTTACCCTTGAGCGGAAGAGAGAGAGACTCAGCAAAGGTGTTCCAAAGAACGCTTTCCTAGAGATGGAAGTAAAAAGTCCTCATTATGTCACAGCCATTCTGTCTTCCAACACCGAAGTCTCAAGATGGGAAAACTCCACAGAAATTCCTGAGCTGCCCTTCCACCTCTATCCTCATTGCTGCTCTTCCTGCCTTGTTCCTCATCACTCAAGCGAGAAATCTGACATCAGCTTCAGTTCTTCTGGTTCAGTCATTTATGATTTAGAAACGTTTCTGAAATCCATCCCCTTTGTTCTCATAGACACTGACCTAATTTCAGGCCGTCATCACCTTTCATAACTATTACTATAGCTTCCTAGTTAATCTCCTGTTCAAATCTCTTGTACACTGAAACCAGAGTTGCCTTTCCAAAATGCAAATTAATCCAGCCTAGCCAACATGGCGAAACCCCATCTCTACTGAAAATACAAAAAATTAGCTGGGCATGTCTGTGCATGCCTGGATCCCAGCTATTTGGGAGGCTGAGGCACAAGAATCACTCGAACCTGAGAGGCAGAAGTTGCAGTGAGCTGAGATTGCGCCATTACACTCCAGCCTCTGTCTCAAAAAAATAAAACAAAATAAATCATGTCACTTCTCTGCGGAACATTCTTCAGGGGCATGAATTCATTAGTCTAATTACAGACGGACTTTGTAATCTGACATCAACCCACCTTTGGTACCTGTCGCTCCTCTTTCCTTGATTGGATTGATTGCCATTCCATTCCAGTGCTATGTTCTATCACACCTCTGAGTTTGTGCTCATGATGTTCCCCCTTCCTAGAATGTCTCCTCCCTACCACCCACAGGGACTGCTTTGGGATTTCAATACCATTTCCTGAGCAGCTTTGCCTCCTCCATCTGCTTTCAGCTCAGACTGCCTTCTGTGCTGACCTGGACTGACCAGCACCGATACTAGATCTGCTATTTAAGTGCTAGGCTAAAATTGACAACAGCATGTCCTCTCCTCATTTTGGCATCTATAGCACTTGACACATAATAAGAACCAAGTTACTTTTTTTTTTTTTTTGAGACAGAGTCTCGCTCTGTCTCTGGAGGGCAGTGGAGCGATCTCGGCTCACTGCAATCTTCGCCTCCCGGGTTCAAGCAATTCTGCCTAGTCTCCTGAGTAGGTGGGACTACAGGCATGCACTGCCACGCCCGGCTAATTTTTGTATTTTTAGTAGAGATGGCGTTTCACCATGTTGACCAGGCTGGTCTTGAACTCCTGACCTCAGGTGATCTACCCTCCTCGGCCTACCAAAGTGCTGGGATTACAGGCATGAGGCACCGCGCCTGGCCAGCAAGTGACTTTTCATAGTAATTGAACAACTGAATCACTCTATTCTATGGCACAAAGCACAGTTAACAGTGAGGAGATCTGAGGTCATTTCCACCAAACTAAGATTTCACGGCTGTCTGCAGACAAGCCGTAAGGCTTTGGAGGTGGGGCTTCCTCTGGTATTTAGTTACTGCTGGTCAGAAGCCGTTTTAGCAATACTTCTCTCATGCTGAGGGGCCCAGGAGCCCTGAATATGGTCAAGGCGTTCAAAAGAAACTTTCTAAGACCCTGGCCTACAGGAGCATTCTCTAAAACAGCTTTGAAGAGGAGATTATAGACAATTCATTACAAGCAAAATTCTAATTACCTTCTTTTGTACAGACAGGAAAATCTGCTTCCCCCTTTGGCTGATTGTGAGCCTGGTACGGGGACAATGGGTCTTCTTTTCAGATTCCAGGAAGTTTCGCTCGCTTCAACTTTCTCAAAATTAATGTTGCAGAAAGATAAATGAGTTTCACAGTAACTGAGGACTTTAGAAGTGGAGACACTGGGTGAGGGAACTAGCATAGTCCAGGGAGCTATAGGAATACTGTTTCACCGTGTATAAGGAAATCAGTTTTTCAAATTAAAAAGCCATATATTAGAAAAGGGGATCAGGGCCAGGCGCCGTGGCTCAGCCTGTAATCCCAGCACTTTGGAAGTCCAAGGTGGGAAGATCCCTTGAGGCCAGGAGTTCAAGACTAGCTTGGGCAATATAGCAAGACCCCATCTCTAAAAAAAGAAAAAGAGGCCAGGTGCGGTGGCTCACGCCTGTAATCCCAGCACTTTCGGAGACCGAGGCGGGTGGATCACTTGAGGTCAGGAGTTCAAGACCAGCCTGACCAACATGGTGAAACCCTGTCTCTACTAAAAATACAAAAATTAGCTGGGCATGGTGGCATGCGCCTGTAATCACAGCTACTCAGAAGGCTGAGGCAGGAGAATCACTTGAACCCAGGAGGCGGAGGTTGCAGTGAGCTGAGGTTGTGCCACTGCACTCCAGCCTGGGCAACAGAGCGAGGCTCTGACTCAAAAAAAAATACGTAAAATAAAATTTAAATTTAAATTAAAAAAATTTTAAAAAGAAAAGAAAAAGAAAAAGAATTAGCCAGTATGGTGGTATCCCAGCTACTCGGGAGGCTGAGGCAAGAGGATTGCTTGAGCCCAGGAGATCAAGGTTGCAGTAAGCTGTGATTGTGCCACTGCACTCCAACCTGCATGACAGAGTGAGGCCCTGTTTCTAAAAAAAATTAAAATAGGAGGTGGAGAAAAATAAAGAAAAATGAATAAAAGGAGATGAAAAGCAAATTAATTCAACAACACTTTTTGAGGACCTACCTCATGTCTGATTTTATTTATTTTATTTTATTATTATTATTTTTTTGAGACAGAGTCTCGCTCTGTCACCCAGGATGGAGTGCAGTGGTGCAATCTCGCCTCACTGCAAGCTCTGCCTCCCAAGTTCACGCCATTCTCCTGCCTCAGCCTCCTGAGTAGCTGGGACCACAGGCGCCTGCCACCACCCCCAGCTAATGTTTTGTATTTTTAGTAGAGATGGGGTTTCACCGTGTTAGCCAGGATGGTCTCAATCTCCTGAACTTGTGATCCACCTGCCTCAGCCTCCCAAAGTGCTGGGATTAGAGGTGTGACCCACTGTGCCCGGCCTTCATTTCTGATTTTTAAAAATTGCTTCATTTGGCCAGGTGCAGTAGCTCATGCCTCTAATCCCAGCACTTTAGGAGGCCAAAGCAGGAGGATCAGTTGAGTTCAGGAGTTTGAGACCAACCTGAAGAACATAGTGAGACCTGCATCTGTACAAAAAAATAAAATTAACCAGGCATCGTGGCATGTGCTGATAGTCCCAGCTACTCAGGAGGCTGAGGTGGAAGGATTGCTTGAGCCTGGCAGGTTCAGGTTGCAGTAACCCAAGATCCTGTCACTGCACTCAGGCCTGGGCAACAGAGCAAGACACTTTCTTTTTTTGTTTTGTTTTTTTTTTTTTGAGATAGAGTCTCGCACCATCGCCCAGGCTGGAGTGCAGTGGTGTAATCTCAGCTCACTGCAAACTCTGCCTCCTGGTTTCAGGCAATTCTTCTGCCCCAGCTTCCCAAGTAGGGGATTACAGGCACATGCCACCACATCCAGCTAATTTTTTATATTTTTGGTAAAGACAGAGTTTCACCATGTTGGCCAGGCTGGTCTCAGACTCTTGATGTCAAGTGATCCACCTGCCTTGGCCTCCCAAAGTACTGAGATTATAGGCATGAGCCACCGCACCCGGCCACAGAGCAAGACACTTTCTCAAAAAACAATTGCTTTATTTTTCTCAGCCCACTAAGAACTTGAACATTGAAGTAACAATCTCAATGAAAGATTCTTAAACCCTTTATTGCCAGCCTCAGTTTATAGTCTACTCTAGATTCATTTGTGAAGAATGAAATTATTTGTATCCACTTTAATTTGGCACCTTGCATGGCACGGGTTTGGAGATTCTGTGCTTTAGCAGCCAAATTGTCACAGGCCTTGTTATTAATAGTTCCTGGTAGCATGGGGTAGAGGAAAAAGACAGGTGAACTTAGAAACATTAGCTTGGCCAGGCACTGTGGCTCACGTTTGTAATCCCAGCACTTTGGGAGGCCGAGGCAGGCAAATCACTTGAGTCCAGTTGTTCAAGACCAGCCTGGGTAACATGGCAGAACCCTATCTCTACAAAAAATACAAAAAAATTAGCCGGGCATGATGCCATGTGCCTGTAATACCAGCTACGCAGGAGGCTGAGGCAGCAGGATCACTTGAGCCCAGGAAGCAGAGGTTGCAATGAGCCAAGATCGTGCCACTGCACTCCAGCCTGGGCGACATAATAAGACTCTGTCTTAAAAATAAATAAATAAAAAATAAATAAGTGCCAGGCGCGGTGGCTCACACCTGTAATCCCAGCACTTTGGAAGGCCGAGGCGGGTGGAACACCAGGTCAGGAGTTCAAGACCATCCTGGCCAACATGGTGAAACCCCGTCTCTACTAAAAATACAAAAATTAGCCGGGCATGGTGGCAGGCGCCTGTAGTCCCAGCTACTGAGGAGGCTGAGGCAGGAGAATCGCTTCACCTGGGAGGCAGAGTTTGCAGTGAGCCAAGATCACACCACTGCACTCCAGTCTGGGCAACAGAACAAGACTCCGTCTCAAAAATAAATAAATAAATAAGTGATTTTTAAATGGATAGGATGGAAGTGAGGAAATACCCATCCTCCTGTCTAGTCTAGAGAGTAAAACATGTAAGAAAATGGACAAATGTTTAACTCTAGGGACATTAAAAAATGCTAATGTCTCTCCTTAGGCATAATTATAAGCCAGTGCCTGCATTGTAGTTTTTAAGTCATGTTAAATACTAGATAACAATGGACATTTCTTTTACAAGACTACCTGTCAGGAGATCTGAGGTTACCCTTTGATTTTTTTTTTGTTTTGTTTTGAGATGGAGTCTCGCTTTGTTACCCAGGCTGGAGTGCAATGGCGCGATCTCGGCTAACTGCAACCTCTGCCTCCCGGGTTCAAGCGATTCTTCTGCCTCAGCCTCCCAAGCAACTGGGAGTACAAGTGTGTGCCACCACACCTGGCTAATTTTTGTATTTTTAGTAGAGACGGGGTTTCACCAGGTTGGCCAGGCTGGTCTCGAACTCCTGACCTCGCAATCTGCCTGCCTCGGCCTCCCAAAGTGCTGGGAATACAGGTGTGAGCCACCGCGTCCAGGCTTTTTTTTTTTTTTCCTGAGACAAGGTCTCACTCTGTCACCCAAGCCGGAGTGCAGTGGTGTGATCTCAGCTCACTGCAGCATTGACTTCCCCAGGCTCAGGTGATTTTCCCACCTCAGCCTCCCAAATAGCTGGGACTACAGGTGTGCCCCACCACGCCCAGCTAATTTTTGTATTTTTAGTAGAGACAGGGTTTCACTGTGTTGCCCAGGCTGGTCTCGAATACTGAGCTCAAGCAATTTGCCCACCTCAGCCTCCCAAGGTGCTGGGATTACAGGCATGAGCCACTGCTTCTGGCCTACCCTTGGATTTTATGTTGCAAAATATTACCTACATTAGCCACACATGATGGCGCTTGCCTGTAATCTCAGCTACTCCGTGGCTGAGACACGAGAACCACTTGAACCCGGGAGGCAGAGTTTGCGGTGAGCTGAGATCACACCACTGCACTCCAGCCTGGGTGACAGAGTGAGACTCTTTAAAAAATAAAAAAATTACCTACAGTTTCTTATCAGAATTACTGAATCATAATGCTACAAAAGTCCCTAGAGTCATCTGTGAGTGTTTCTCAGCTGGATGATGCAAGAATCAACTAAGGGTTTTCAAAAATATGTTACCTGGGCCACCCTACAGACCAATTATATCAGAGTCTCCAGGTGGGGCCTGGGCGGCTGCAGCTAGTAAAATCTCTCCAGGTGATTCTGATGTTCCATGAGAGGCGAACTCCTGACACCCAACCTCCAGTTTAAAGAAGAGGAACTAACCCAGGGCCCCAATAATGACTGTCCAGGAGCATGCACTAGTGGCTCCCAGGGGTGGGGCCCAAGTCCCCTGCCCCCAGGTCAGCATGCTTTGACTAAGACCACAGAGTCTCACGCAGATTCCAGATAGGAGAGAATGGTGACTTGGTTCCATTTCAGAGTGCTTTTGCTTTGGTTTACTCCCAGCAGCAAATGGGCAGGGCTGGGGATGGAAGCCAAACACATAGGGTGTGTCTCCCGACACGGAGACACAGTCAGGACTGCAATATCTTATCAGTGCCTGGATGGGGAGGGGACTGCCAGGTAGGGGAGGAGAGATGTGGACTCGCTGCTTCCTATATCCCCAGTCTCCTCAGCACGTAGAAACAACTTACACTGCCTTATAAGGCTGAAATGCTGCTGCCAGGGAGCTGTGGGGCCCAGGCCTTGAATTCTTGGCGCACCAGCGCTTGACAGGCTCCCCTTGTCTCTCGCTTGCACCGCTGGGCCTAGGGGTTTTTCGATTGTTTTTCTAAAGGCATTCCAAAGCCAGGACAATGTTAATTTAAGTTCCTCCAGGCTGATTTTTTTTTTTTTTAAATTACAGAGGGGTCTCACTATGTTGCCCAGGCTGGAATGCTGTGCACTACAACAGGCTCAATTCTCTCTTTTTTTGTCAGAGATGAGATCAGCCAAGAACAGACTCAATTCCTGACTCTCCTAGTTTTCTGAGACTGCATCCACTTTGATAGTTTTTACTGAGTCGAAATTAGAACATCCCAGCTGTTGGGCTGTCTCCCAGGAAGCCCTTGGAGAGGAGCGGGGCATAGGGGGCACCTGGACACACCCCACCGCCCCCCCCGGGTAGTGTCTGGTAGGCTTGTCTATTTACATCCTTTCACCCTTTCTTAGGAAGCTATCAGACGACGTGCTCCCCCAGATGAAGATGTAGTCCCAGGAAAAAGGAGACATGGGATACAGGGATCCTGAACCCGGCGGAGGACAAGGGAGCTCCTGGGAGGACAACAGTGCTCCCGCCTAGCAATAGCGAGCAGCTGGTCCAGACTGTGGCTGTGACTCAGAAGATAGACATGCGGAGGGTTATGATCACAGAGCAACGATGGTCCTCGTACATGAAGCTAAAAATGCTCAGGTGTGCCTAGGTTGAAGAAGATGAAAGGCCCTGCTTCCCAGAGCACCCGGGGGCACTGATGATCTCTTCCAGATCTGTTTTCACCCACTGCAGCTGTGGTGAGTCTAGAGGCAGAAAATCCAGAGCAGCCCATGCCCTTTGACCAGGTTTCTGCTGGTCAGCCAGCACCTCACTCACACTACGCCCTGTGACACAACCCCAGACGGACTCTGGAGAACTCAAGGGGACGTGGAAGCCAGGCTCTGCCCGGAAGCTCCACTCAGGTCATCTTTGCCCTCTTTGCCGTGGGAGCATCATTGCCCTCCCCTTACAAAGCTAGGTCTGTGCTTACTGCTCAGTTTTTTTCCAAACTAAACAATGTTTTTGAGAGATTCACAGAGAGATGAAAACAATTAATAAATGCCAGGGGGTGGTTAACACAGAGGTGGGGATATTGGTTACCTCTGGAGAGGAAAGGGGATGGAATGGCAGAGTGCTCAGGGGTCTCTGGAGGTGCTCGTGTCTCCAGTGTAGTCACGTGAGGTTCACTTTACTCTTTAATCTGTACATACACTTTTTTTTTTTTTTCTGAGATGGAGTCTCACTCTGTCGCCCAGGCTGGAGTGCAATGGCGTGATCTCCGCTCACTGCAACCTCTGCCTCCCAGATTCAAGCGATTCTCTTGCCTCAGCCTCCTGAGTAGCTGGGACTACAGACTTGTGCCACCATGCCTGGCTAATTTTTGTATTTTTAGTAGAGACAGGTTTTCACCATGTTGGCCAGGCTGGTCTCAAACTCCTGATCTCAAGTGATCCGCCTGCCTCGGCCTCCCAGAGTGCTGGGATTACAGGCGTGAGCCACTGCGCCTGGCCTGTACATACACATTCTAAACTGCCTTCTCTATAAAATATTTCGAAATAAGCACTTTAATTAATTAAGGATTGTTCTGGAAAAGAAAAAAAAAACTTTCTACTGAAATAATTGGCTGAGATAGAAGTAATTATGTCTTAAATGATCTAGATAATTTTATGACTGGCTGAAGCCTCAGTATCAGAAGCAAGGTCTGAACATTTTGGCTTCCTGCCAACCTTGACTCACCGAGCAAATGAATTTACCTTCAACAATATGTACGGTCCAGACATGCATTTGTGCCTGTCTCATTCTCAATATGAAATATGTTTTGAGAATTGTTTGAGGTAAAAACAACAAATGATCTCTTTTGTCCACATACTTTTCACCGTTCCTTCCTCGGCAGCCAAGTCGAATCAGCTGGCTCTTTGGTGACTTGGCACATTAAAATTAAAATTTGCTCCAGTGGACTTCACTGTGTTTTTTTCTTTAGCCAGCACAGGAGCTGCAGAAGGGCATTTTGAAGTCAGGAGGTAATGCCAATTGGCCTGGGCAGGGAACAATGTGTGATTAAGCAGTGAAGGGGATAAGGGACAAATTCCAGGAGCCCTGCTTATCTCTGCTGGAATTACTGTACTGCAGGTCTCAAATCCTGAAGGATCCTGTATTTGTTTTCACCTGGAACCTGGACCACATTCAGGTGGCAGATTAAAATTAAGCCAAGTTTATTCTAGGCCATCCTAATGATTTTTTAATTAGCATCAGTGCACAATGTAGTAATTTGCGGTTCATAGCCCACTTGTAAGTTGAAATTAGAAACTGCAAGGACAGTAATATAAGTGGGAGGAGAGATTTCATTAATCCCTTCAACAAATATTTATTGACTGCAGCTGTGCTAGTGGGTAACAATAATACAGCTAAGAGCCAAACCAAAGTTCCTCCCCTATGGGCCTTTATTTCCAGTGGGAAGAGGGTAGAGGGACAGTCAATAAATCCAAATATATATATTTATGTATGCACACAGATATATATACAAAACAAGTGGAATGTGCTGTGAAGAAAAAGTAGGGTAAGGCTCTGGAAAGGGCCAAGGGTGTGCGTGAGTGGGGTGGTTTCTGTATAGAGATTGGCCATGCCGGGCGCGGTGGCTCACGCCTGTAATCCCAGCACTTTGGGAGGCCGAGGCGGGCAGATCACCTGAGGTCTGGAGTTCGAGACCAGCCTGACCAACATGGAGAAACCCCATCCCTACTAAAAATACAAAATTAGCCAAGCGTGGTGGCGCATGCCTGTAGTCCCAGCTACTCGGGAGGCTGAGGTAGGAGGATAGCTTGAACCCGTGAGGCGGAGGTTGCTGTGAGCTGAGATCGTGCCATTGCACTCCAGCCTGGGCAACAAGAGTGAAACTGCCTCTCAAAAAAAAAAAAAAACCAGAGATTGGCCAGGAAAGGCCTCTGGTAAGATGATCTCTGAAGGAAGTGAGAGTAAGTGGTGCAGCTTTCGAGAGGAAGATAGTGCTGGGCAGAGGGAAGAGCAAAGGCTACGTTTCTGCATTCCACGGTTACAAACAGAGAGTAACATTCGCCCTCCACCCCTCAACACCTCTTTCCTGTGACCTTCAGGAGCTGCACAACTTCAGTGTCCATCAGTCAGAGGCAATGCCCCCGACCCAGACGCCTCTAGTTGAGAGATAGACAGAGCTGGATTTACAGGACCACAGACCTGACCTGGAACGAGACTTGCAAGTATGTCAGGGAGCTGCACGCTAACCTAGGAAGAGGCTGGCCAGGTACCATTTTCTGTATGGTTATGATGAAGCAGCTGGTACAAATGTTAGGGGACAGTGGCACATGGTGGGGGAAAAGCCCAGCGCTCGGCTTCTGGTCTGGCTTTTCTACCTTAGGACTTTTACTGTGGTCTGTGGGTCTTGGGGTCTGTGATTGGACAAATGAAGGTAGGTAGACTGGGAAGGACAGGACAGGGAACACAGATCTGCTTTGGCCGGGCATGGGTGGCTCAAGCCTGTAATCCCAGCACTCATAATGACTTACAAAAGCATTCGTTCATAACTTACAAAAGCATTCATAATGGTGGTCTTTGAGAGCTGGGATTATGGACAATTTATATACCTTTTTGCTACTTTTATGTGAATTTCTACAAATTACTTTTTTTTTCTTTTTGAGACAGGGTCTGGCTCTGTCGCCCAGGCTAGAGTACAGCGGCACGATCTCAGTTCAGTGAACCCTCGTGGGTTAAGCAATCCTCCTGCCTCAGCCTCCTGAGTATCTGGGACAACAGGTGTGCTCCACCACGCCCGGCTAATTTTTCTATTTTTAGTAGAGATGGGGTTTCGCTATGTTGGCCAGGCTGGTCTTGAACTCCCAACTGCAAGTGATCCACCTGCCTTGGCCTCCCAAAGTGCTGGGATAACAGGCGTAAGCCACTGTACTTGGCCTACAAATTACTTTAGCAACAGAAAAAGAAAGTGAGCA